>NW_005871055.1:1886575-1935243 GCF_000147115.1 Myotis lucifugus
TTATTATATTTTATTGATTTTTTATAGAGAGGAAGGGAGAGAGATAGTCAGAAACATCGATGAGAGAGAAACATCGATCAGCTGCCTCCTGCACATCTCCTACTGGGGATGTGCCCGCAACCCAGGCACATGCCCTTGACCGGAATCGAACCTGGGACCTTTCAGTCCACAGGCCGACACTCTATCCACTGAGCCAAACCGGTTTCAGCGATAGTAGTTTATATTTTTAACTGTATAAGGTAGGGTGAGAAAAGTATTTGTATGTCAAAACAAGTTCAAGAGAAGAGTCATTGTCAGTATCAAATTGAAACAGAGGCTGATTATTATATCTTTTTTGAAAACCTTTTTTTAAAAATAAATCTTTATTGTTCAAATTATTACAGATGTTCCTCTTTTTTCCCCCCATAGCTCCCCTCCACCTGGTTCCCACCCCACCCCATGCCCTTACCCCCGAGCCACTGTCCTCATCCATAGGTGTAAGATTTTTGTCCAATCTCTTCCCGCACCCCTCATACCCTCTTCCCACTCACTTTCTATGTCCCTACTTCTATTATATTCACCAGTTTATTCTGTTCATCATATTTTTTTAACTGACTTCATTTTTAGATTCACTTGTTGATAGATATGTATTTGTTGTCGCTTTGTTGTTCATAATTTTTATCTTTACCTTTTTCTTCTTCTTCCTCTTCTTAAAGGATACCTTTCAGCATTTCATATAATACTGGTTTGGTGGTGATGAACTCCTTTAGCTTTTTCTTGTCTGTGAAGCTCTTTATCTGACCTTCTATTCTACATGATAGCTTTGCTGGGTAGAGTAATCTTAGTTGTAGGTTCTTGCTATTCATCACTTTGAATATTTCTTGCCACTCCCTTCTGGCCTGCATGGTTTCTGTTGAGAAATCAGCTGACAGTCGTATGGGTACTCCCTTGTAGGTAACTAACTGTTTTTCTCTTGCTGCTTTTAAGATTCTCTCTTTGTCTTTTGCTCTTGGCATTTTAATTATGATGTGTCTTGGTGTGGTCCTCTTTGGATTCCTCTTATTTGGGGTTCTCTTTGCTTCCTGGACTTGTAAATCTATTTCTTTCACCAGGTAGGGGAAATTTTCTGTCATTATTTCTTCTAATAGGCTTTCAATATCTTGCTCTCTCTCTTCTTCTTGCACCCCCATAATTCGGATGTTGGTACGTTTGAAGTTGTCCCAGAGGATCCTTACACTATCTTCATATTTTTGGATTCTTTTTTCTTTTTGCTTTTCAGGATGGGTGTTTTTTGCTTCCTCATATTTCAAATCTTTGACTTGATTCTTGCGATCCTCTAGTCTGCTGTTGGATCTCTGCATATTATTCTTTATTTCAGTCAGTGTATGCTTAATTTCTGACTGGTCCTTTTCCATTTTTTTGGCATTCTCATTAAGATCCTTGAAGGTCTCACTAAGTTCCTTGGAGGTTTGTAGAAGATTCTTGAGTAACCTTATAACTGTGGTTTTGAACTCTATATCCAGTAGTTTGCTTTCCTCCTTTTCTTTCATTTGTGACATGTTTCTTTATCTCTGCATTTTGGCTGCTTCCCTGTGTTGATAGAGTGGCTTTGTGTGGTAGGTGTCCTATTGGGCCCAGTGGCTCAGCCTCCCCAATCACCTGAGATGGACACTCTTGGTGCACCCCTTTGTGGGCTGGGTGCACAGTCTTATTGTAGTTAAGCCTTGATTGTTGTTGGTATCCCTGGGAGGAAATGACCTCCAGGCCAATTCACTGTGAGGACCCGCTGTGTCTATAGTGGAAGAAATGCTGTGAAGACACCCTTATGGGGCAGGATTTGCTTCAGTGGGGATTTGGTGCTCACTGAGTCTGCCTCTTGAGTGTGTCACTTATGGATGTGAGGAGTTGAAATCTGGTGTCTGACCACTGGGTATACTGGCTCCTGGATGTCCAAGGAGGTGCAAAGTCAGCTGCTGCGTGAGTCCACCCAGCAGGAGCTACAACGAGATCTGCAGATTTCTCCTCTTTGGGGTTTGGAAGTTTTGGAGCTCTCTGACCCAGCTGCAGTTTGTTAGGTTAGGCTGCGAAAGGACAGGCAATTCATTTGCGCCGCTGCTCACAGCTTGGGTGGGGTTGTAAATTGGGTGGGGCGAGGTCTCAGAGAATCACCAGGGCAGAGCAAACAGTGATGGTTGTCCGTCAGCCGTCTCCGCATCTCCGCATCCCCATGTCCTGCGCCCCCACAGTAACAATGATCCCTGCGAGCAGCTCTGCAAGAAAGCCACCCTCACTTTCCGACCTGCTGCCAGACAATCCAGTTTCTCCCTGGAGGAGTCTGGGTCCCTAGAGTCTCGCTGGAAACGAGTTCAGAGCAGTCGGGAGCTTGTATCTCCCTTCTGATTGAAAAAAAATGCACGCCCAGTTGCAGTCGTTTCGCGCGCCTGTGTACCTCTGCTCTTGCCGCCTCCGCACCTCCTACCCAGTCTCAATGAGCTTTTTTCTTTCCTTCTAGTTGTAGAACTTCCACTCAGCCAGTTTTCTTGTGGTTCTGGATGATGGCCGTTTTGTCTTTTAGTTGTAGTTTTAATGTGGTTGTGGGGGGCGGCACATACAGGTATATACCTTATGCCGCCATCTTGGTTCTCCCCTGAAAACCTTTTTATTGAGAAGTATTACACATATCTTAGTAAGTATACAGATACCACTGAAATTAAGTAGAATTTTATGCTCTACTAGAGGCCCGGTGCACGAAATTCGTGAACGGGTAGGGTCCCTAGGCCTGGCTGGTGATCAGGGCCAATTGGGGCCTTCTGGCTGCTGGCCAGAGCCTCCCTTCACTCCGCACCGCCCCCTGGTAGTCAGCGCACATCATAGCAAGCAATCAAACTCCCAGTCTAACTCCTGAGGGGACACTTTGCATATTAGGCTTTCATTCATTCATATATATATATATATATATATATATATATATATAGAGAGAGAGAGAGAGAGAGAGAGAGAGAGAGAGAGAGAAATAGATTGTCCTAGAATTTAGGGAGGAGAAAATTGTTACTCAAACATTATGGTTACTGTCCTGGCCAGTGTTGTTCAGTGGATAGAGCATTGACCCACACATGGAAGGGGCTCTGGTTCGATTCCTAGTCAAGGGCAAAACATACCTGGGTTGCAGGTTCGATCCCAGCCCCAGTTGGGCGTATGCAAGAGGCAACCAATCTATAATGTTTCTTTCTCTCCCTCTCCCTCCCTCCCTCCTTCCCTTTCACTCTCTAACAATCAATGGAAAAAATTTCCTCAGTTGAAGATTAACAAATAAACAAGCACAAATTATCATTACTTACCTGTCCCTTTTAGAGATATGTAGCTGAAAGGATTTACAAGCTTATAATCACACGGGTAATTAGTTGACCAACGTTTCTATATTTTGAAAATATTACTACTGACGACCCTTTTCAATTGTCTTACCTTTGTTGAAAGTACTTTAAACGTACTCTGTTCTGGTATTATAGAATGAAGAAGTCTCAGATTCAAATTGTAATCCTCTTCAGCAGGAAGTTTCACCAAAGCAGACAACTAACGAACACAAAATTAGCAGCACGTTTTATAAATTTATATAATGAAGGGTAAAATACTTAAACTAAGTACAATTACAGAACTTCAATACGTTGCAGAATATTTTAAACACAGATTTATGAACCTCAAAATAATCCATTTTTAAAACCTGGTATCCTTCACATGGATTCTCACATACACAATTAAGTTAAATAGTGGAAAATAATGTTTCAAAACACATACTTAATATTTAAATCTCAAGGAAACAGAATATAGTGAGCATAATGACACAGTATAAAAGAAAATATTCATATGCCACTAACTCTATCATAAAGTTTTCTACTAAATGCTGAGAAACCAAAATATTAAAAGTCATATTCATTTACTATAGTTACTAAGTAACTATATTAAAAAACCAAGATATTAAAAGTCATATTCATTTAATATAGTTAAATTCTAAGATGTATAAATTATACAATAAGTAGACCTTTCTTCATGAAGTATATACCACACAAATATAAACAAATCACATTTTACTAGCACCTTTTATATTTGTTAGTCAAGTTCTGCTTTGAATTAAAAATCTAAAGAACGTACATCTAACTATAACCTACCGTATACATACTCTTATCTCAAAACTTAAAATGATGCAAATTGAAAGCAATGCTTTAGATTTCCATCAGCATTTTCCACATAATCTCAGAAAGAAATGACATATCTGATAAACTGCTATAGATTACTCTGCAACATACTATATTTGCAAATAAAAGTATTTACTCTCAACATAAAAAATAGTTCAAACACTAATGACCTTTTTTTCTGAAAATTCCACATTTACGTCATTCTTCTGAACATTCTTAATCATAAGTGTAATGATTACTTGAGATTCTGTTTGATACCAGTCATACCTATTAAAAAAGAAAAAAGAAACTTAAAACAGAAATTCTAATTTTCTTATTGTTGCTTATGTTTTGTCAAGATAAAAACTACAATCTGATAAACAATAGCTCCACCTTAAGGAACAAACTAGCACAGCAACTGATGATACACAAATAATTTTACGAAACTAATTTCCTACGATCTGTAGTGATAGAACAGTACAGATGGTAATGTATAGGATGCCTCAAACCTTTCCATTGGATTTAAATACTTACATGATTTTTGGGGTATTCACTTATATGTTTAATTGTGTTGTGCTTAAGCTAATGTTAAAGAAATTTATCCCAAACGGCTAACAGTTATTATACACCATCAATAGTTTCACACTCTCATTTCAATCTAATACTAAAAGAAACACTTCTAATCCCAACTTTACAGATGAACAGATACAAGCTCAGAAAGGTGAAGCAATCAGTCAGTGGCAGTTGTAACACTAGATGCAGGTCAGCTTCAATGATCTCTTAACTCAGCGGTTCTCAACCTGTGGATCACGACCCCTTTGGGGGTCAAACGACCCTTTCACAGGGGTCGCCTAAGACCATCAGAAAACACATATATAATTACATATTGTTTTAGTGATTAATCACTATGCCTTAATTATGCTCAATTTGTCACAATGAAATTGGGGGTCACCAAAACATGAGGAAGTGTATTAAAGGGTCGCGGCATTAGGAAGGTTGAGAACCACTGTCTTAACTGAAGCTAGGAACCAACAGCCCTGAGCACGGGGAAGCAAAAGGAAATGAGCTAAAATTAAAATAATTTAAAGTTTAACTCATCCTGCCAAGCATAACATTAAATACATTATCCTTTTTCAATCTCAAGGTATGTGGGAAAACTAGTGTGCCTAGAGATTCTGTGTATCTTTCCCACTGAAAGCTCCAAAAATAAAAGAATCCTCACATTCAAATTAAACTAGGCTAGAGCCCGGTGCACAAAAATTTGTGTACTCGGGGGGTCCCTCAGCCTGGCCTATGCCCTCTTGCAGTGTGGGACCCCTCGGAGGATGTCCACCCCATTGGGGACTCTCACCCCATGGAGGTTTGGCCAGCCTGGGTGAGGGGCTGATGGCTGCTTTCAGGCTGGCCACACCCCCTTTAGGGTGGGGGGGTCCCTACTGGGGTACCTGGCCAGTCTGGGTGAGGGGCTGAGGGCCATTTTCAGGCTGGCCAAGCACCCTGGCGACGTAAGCTCCCAGCCTCTCCTTTTTTTTCTTCTTTTTTTATTCTGGGATTTATTTACCTTCTATAATTGAAACTTTGTTGCCTTTAGCGGAGGCCTGTGGAAAGCTTGGCTTCCTCCATCACCAGGGGCAACCCACTCCTGCTCGCGCCCAGCTCTGAGGCCACGGCCTGCTGAAAGCAGGTATCTGGGGTTTGTTTACCTTCTATAATTGAAACTTTGTTGCCATCACTGGAGCTGAGAGCCGGCTCCTGCTCACTCCAGCTCCATGGCCACGGCTGGCTAAAAGCAGGTATCTGGGGTTTGTTTAGCTTCTATAATTGAAACTTTGTTGCTTTCAGTGGAGCTCAGAGCCAGGCCATGGCAGGCGGGGAACCTTGGCTTCCTCCATCACTGGAGCAAGCAAGCCTCCTGCTCGCTCCAGCTCTGTGGCTGCCGGCCGCCATCTTGGTTGGGTTAATTTGCATATAGTCGCTCTGATTGGCTGGTGGGCGTGGCTTAAGGCATAGCAAAAGTATGGTCAATTTGCATGTTTGTCTTTTATTAGTATAGGATTATAAACTCCTTGAGGTCAAAGCTATTTATCTATTGTGCCACTATTATTTTCCCAGGACCAAGCAAAGTGCCTAGAACACAGTGTATTTATTAAATAAATGTTGGAATATTTTATGCTCCAAAAATCATAACTATTTGATCTTTATGTATCCTACCCTGCTGCTGCCACCAAAGTTCCTCGTATACTTGGTACTTGGAGAATCATCCTCTATCTCCCCACAAAGAACACGAATTAGCCCTGGCCGATGGTTCAGTTGGTTGAAGCATCATCCCATGCAAAGGTTGTAGGTTCGATCCGCAGTCCTGGCACATATCTAGGTTGTGGGTTCAATCCCAGTCAGGATGCGTATGGGAAGCAACCGATCAATGTTTCTCTCTTACACTGATGTTTCTCTCTCTTTCTCTATCAAATCAATAAACATATCCTTGCGTAAGGTTTAAACATTTTTTAATTAAAAAAAAGAATATGAATAAATTATTTTAACATTTCCAAGCCATTTCAGGTAATTAAAATGCACCTGATTAAAGAAAGAAACTTTAAGCATCTCAGTTTCCCTCTGAAATTCAGTGAGGATGCAAAGCTCCAAATCAATTCCTTGTGTTTCTGTTACAGTCCTCAGAATACAAGTTGTACACATGGCTAATAAATAATTTAAACTAAATTCAAATACTTGTTATTAAATGCTTATTCATTATTATAATTGCTGCCCTCAACAACAGTTATTTTCAACTCATAAAAAATTTACTCCAAATATAAAAGGCAGGTCAAGTTACAATTCTATCAAGCCTACTACCAACTTATTTACCTGTGTATTAATAACTTAATTGGAAGAGGCTCTCCTTCATATATGGAAAGGTGACATAACACAAAACAAATTTAAAGCAGACAAATGATCTGAATTTAACCTTAATTTAAGTATAATACTAATCAGTAAACAGCCTTAGAATTAGTTTTTCCAGGCTATAATATGATTTTTATAATATGATTTTAAGAAGCACTTAAAATCACAGGGTAAGGACTTGCTTATTATTAAACAACAGGGGTATTTTTCCCCTTAGGCATATTTATCATGCATTGTTTTATGAAAAAGAAACACTTACTTGATTTTTGACTGAGGAGTCCTCTGGGATACAGACTGAGGCAAGTTGAAAGAGAAAAGATTTTTCCAAGTTAGCTTAGCAACCGTGTATCAAATGTACATATTATTAATTACCTAGTGCTATAGTTTGATATGGAATAAACTACATGAGAACTTCCTTCAAAGACAAACCCTGGGACCATAGTTATTAAATAACACTAGGCTTCACACAAAAATTAGAGTAATTCAGCATTTTTAATTTTATTAGTTTCAATTTTAAGAAAATATTTTTCTTTCAAAAGCATATAAACAACTTTCTAAAGGTATGATTGAAAAAGGTTACATATAAAATGTCAAGTTCCAAGACTGAGTAACTCTCTAAACTGAAAATAGTAACATTAAAAAACTTTTTTTTAGCCCTAGCTGGTTTGGCTCACTGGATAGAGTGCTGGCTTTCAGACTGAAGGGTCCCAGGTTCAATTTCAGTCAGGGGCACATGCCAGGTTGCAGGCTTGATCCCCAGAAGGGGGCGTACAAGAGGCAGCCAATCAATGATTTTCTCTCATCATTGATGTTTCATCCCTCCTTCTCCCTTCCTCTCTGAATTCAATAAAAATATATTTTAAAAAATTTATTTTAGGCATAACAATGGCAACTAACACTGCTCTGGAACATATGAAGCAACACTTACATGGTGCCCTCCTGATAACATCTTACTCCATTTATGGCGTCTCTACAACAAACATCCTACCTTGCCCATCAAGAAACAAAGTGAATCTTGATCAAGCCATACTTCCCTAAACTACATTATGTGCCAGTTAAGACTATGTAAAATCTAAAGAACCTGCCCTGTGTTATAGGTGGCCTCTAAGTTGCTCCTAAATAAAAAGGGAGGAGTTGGGGTTTGGAGGAAGAAAGTAAAACCACTTGAGAAAGCTGAATCTAACTCAAATTTACTCTCCAGTGTTAACTATTGAGAAACACCTGAATTTAGATATTAAGTGGAGATCCTGACTAGAACAGATTCATCTTAGTACCAAAATAAAACTAGATTGCCCTAACTGGTTTGGCTCAGTGGATAGAGCATCAGCCTGCGGACTCAAGGGTCCCGGGTTCGATTCCGGTCAAGGGCATGTACCTTGGTTGAGGGCACATCCCCAGTAGGGAGTGTGCAGAAGGCAGCTGAATCGATGTTTCTCTCTATCCCTCTCCCCTCCTCTCTGTAAACAATCAATAAAATATATTTTAAAAAAATAAAAATAAAACTAGATTGAACTACAGTGGGGCCTTGACTTACGAGTGTCCCGACTAAGGAGTTTTTCGAGATACGAGCCGTCTCTCGGCCGACTTTTTGCTTTGGTTGAGAGCTAAAATTCGGGTTATGAGCCAGCTTCAGATACCCCACCGCTAGTTGGCACAGCGAACGTCACAGTGAATGCCACAACATCAGCCCAGCATCACGTGTCTCACTCGTTCATTTTATGATTTGACATACGAGTAATTTGAGTCATGAGCTCCGTCACGAAACTAATTAAACTCGTAAGTCAAGGCCCCACTGTATAGCAGTGATAACAAGCACTGTGACTAAGCTGTTTGTGTTACTAGACAGTCTTTGTTATTCAAATTCCACTGTTGTTTTCAGACATAATCCCAATTCCAAACATTATAAGGCCTGGACAAAAATACTACTAGGTGAAGAAAGCCAACTTTTAAACAGCTCCTTCAATCCATTCCCTACCTACTCATCACCCCTAGGAATATGAACAAGCCTAGAGACATGAGAATAGCCAGATATTGCTCACTTTTGGTGATGTTCAAAAATCTAGTCACTACATATGCGCATAACTGGCCTGATGCCCACAACAGCCTGCCTGAGTAGATTTGCTCTATGAGGCCCAGTATACACATGAAGAAAGCTCAAAGGACAAGTGACTTTCTCAATGTCACAGTGTAATTCTAGAAGACAGAAATGTAAATCTTCCTTTATGGATGAAAAAGAAATACTGAAAAAGGTTAAGTGATTGTCTATGAAGAGTTAGGACTACACACATATCTTCTAACTCCTTGTCATTTTATTTCTTGACTAAATATGTAGACGATCACTCCTAAAAACCATTAACCATAATTTAACTATGGTTTTATATATAAACCTAAGTTGGTTAAAACAAAAATTGAACAACTCTACTATAATTTGTAATAACAGAAAAAACTTGAATATTTTCATATCCAAAACAACATAAAACTAAGTTAGATAGAGATAAACATTTCCAAATTTTAATCTTTGTGTTTTAGCATACCATAACAAGCCCTGCAAGTACTTCCAAGGCAGAAATTAACTAACCTAAATTGTTGCTTTTCAGCAGAGAAAATAACTAATCACTCTGACCATACTAAAATATACCAAATCAACTAGAACCACACTAAATGCCTTAAAAGAGCCCAGTAATTTTCAAGACTATAAATTCCTATACTGCCCTGGCTGGTGTGGCTCAGTTGGTTGAACGTCATCCCATGTACGTCATGGGTTTAATTCCCATTCAGGGCAATGTTCGGGGTTGCAGGCTCAATCCCTGGTAGGGGGCATGCAGAAAGCAGCTGATCAATGTTTCTCTCTCTCTTCCCTTCCACCCCACCTTACCCCCTCCCACCCTCTCTCAAATCTCTATAAATCAATAAAAACAATTAAAAAAAAAAAACTTCTATACTTTTTTCACCAATGTTACTTCAGTTACTAAATAAACAAGTATTTAAATTGTATTGCTTAATATTTAACTGAGAGAAAGATCATTCTGATCTTTATCCTGTCTCAAATATGCAAGGCAATAATGTAATTAAGTAAAAACATGAAAAATAAAAACTTTGGACTTACCGCCATTAATTGTGACTCTATTAAAAAACATAAAAAAGAAACATTTTCAGATAACTGCATTTATAGGTAAAGTTATATACATGATTTCTATGGCACACACATACTGATTAAGCAAACCAATTCTCCATACATTCTAAATTTTAAAAAGTGGTTTAATTTTGCATCCTGGTTTAATTTTAACTCCTTAGTAATTGCATACCAGTGATACCATTGCAACACAAATTCATCCACACCTCCTTTCAACATAGCAAACTCAGAATACCTTTGGAAGAATTCCAGTCAAGATGCAGTGTAGGTAAAGGCAGTACTCACCTACCACATAAAAATTACAACTACAGAACAACCATCATTCAGAACCGCCTGAAATCTGGCTGAATGGAAATCCTACACCTGGGGAATTAAAGAAGCAGCTACATCAAGACTGGCAGGAGGAGTGGACATGGCAAATGGGTTGGTCCCACAACTACATGTAGCAGATAAAAATTGGGAGGGATATCTCAGTTGCAGAGGTCCCCTCTGAGGAGCAAAGGGTCCCAGCCCCACACCAGGACCCCCAGCCCAGAGTTCCAGTGCTAGGAAGAGAAGTTCTCATAACTTCTGGCTGAAAAAAACTGGTAGGAATTGATACTTGAGGGAGATGAGGGCTGCTGGAGCACCAGGCAGTTCCTCTTAAAGGGTCTGTGCACAATTACTGGAACTCACTCCCTCTAAGCTCCAGGCCAGCAGCTTGAAAGGCCTCAAAGCACCAGAGACTTACGGGAAGGAACTGAATTGCCTGGCAAGATGCGGGGAGGGGGGTGTCTTTTTCCCAGACTGAACTGTTGGCAGAAGCCATTATTCCTTTGATGAGCCCTTCCCTCACAGATCTGGCAAGCAGGGACCACATCTCAGATTCTATCAACCTGGTTCTCACTGTTTGCCCCCCACTGATAATTCTCTGAGGCCCTGCTCACTCAACTTTCTGGCCCACCCAAGCTGTTTCCATTGATTTTTCCATATGAATGACCTGTCTTGGCTCATGTTTCAGATTTTCCTAAAAATCTCTCAAACAAGCAGTATCTTACCTCAGTGAGCCCCATACCTCTCGCTAAGTGATACCAGGCTCAGAACTAGCAGTAGCCAGCTTAACCTCACCTGGATACCTTCAAACCCAGCACAAGTAGCAATATCTGGGTATCACTTTGTAGCACACACCAGGTGACCCCAGGCAGAACACAGGTGGTAGTTAACCTTAGCCGGCACCTCCTGGAGGCCCCAGAGCCAGTACACCCACTGAATAGCTTCAGACCACATTGCAGCACTATCACCCAACCACGTCCAGAAGCAAAACACCAAAGGGAGGGATTGTGCAGGCACCAGAGACCCACTGAATTAAGTCCTGTGGGGTGGGCCCCTGCACAGATGATTCTCCACCGTGATCGAGGTCGCAGCCAGCCCTAGCAGCTGATTGGCCTGGGGGAAAATCCCTCCCATTGATGTGTCAACAGCAATTAGACTCAACTACAAGAGGAAGGTGTACAGTGCCCACATGGTGGGTGCACCTCAGTGCCCAACTTGGGTGATCAGGGAGGCTATGCCACTGGACTCTACAGAAAACCTACTATGTTAGCCCACTCTACCAAGCTGGAGAGATGCAGCAGCTCTATCTAATACATAGAAACACAGGGAGGCTGCCAAAATGAGACAAAGAAACATATCCTAAATGAAAGAAAAGATCAGAACGCCAGAAAAAGAACTAAACAAAATGGAGACAAGCAATCTACTAAATGCAGAATTCAATCACTCTTTATAAGGATGCTCAATGAACTTAGGGGAAGAGGAGAAGAATTTAGTGAGAGCTTCAACAAACAGATAGGAAACATAAAAATGGAGATAGAAAATATAAAAAAAAAAAAAACTGTAGGAAGAAAACCAAGATGGCGGCATAGGTAAACACCGGAGATTGCTGCCTCGCACAACCACTTCAAAAATACAACTAAAAGACGGAACGGACACCATCCAGAACCACAGAAAGGCTGGCTGAGTGGAAATTCTACAACTAGAAGGAAAGAGAAAAGCATACCGAGACTCAGAGGAGGTGCGGTGCGGAAGTAAAATACAAAGGTGTGTAGGTGCATGCGGAGAGGGCTGGCGGCTGAGGACACGATTGTCTTTTTCAATCGGGAGGGAGTCTCAAGCTCTGAGCTCCATTTCTGGGCGAGTCTCTGGGGACCCAGACTCATATGGGAGAAACTGGACTGTCTGGCATCGGTCGGAACTCGAGGGCAGCTTTCTCTCAGAGGCACTCACAGCGATTGCCAGGGCCTCTGAGGGCAGGATTGAGAGCAGCCATACTGCTCGCTCCGCTCGCCCTGTTGATCCCCTGGGGCCCCGCCCCACCCAAGCTGTGCCCTGAGGCTTTTGCATATGAAAGGCCCGGCCCTTTATAATCTGAAAATTACTTAACAAACTGCAGCTGGCCCAAGGCCCCACGGCAACTTGCATTGCTTTACAGCTGGCTTCTGCTGGGTAGCCTCAGGCAGAGGCTAGATTAGCACCTCCTTAGATCCAAGAGCCAGTGTACCCAGTGGTCAGAGTGGGACCATCCAATTACAACTCCTCAGATCCATAAGGGACACACTCAGGGGGCAGATTCAGTGAGCACCAAAGCCCCACTGAAGCAAGTCCCGCCCCAGAAGGGTGTCTTCAGCACAGAAGTTCTCCCACTGTAGACAGAGCTGATTCTCACAGCCAATTGGCCTGGAGGTCAATTCCTCCCAGTGTTACCTACAACAATCAAGGCTTAACTACAACAAGACTGTGCACACAGCCCACAAAGGGGTGCACCAAGAGTGTCTACCTCAGGTAACTGGGGAGGCTGAGCCACTGGGCCCTATAGGACACCTAGCACAGAAAGCCACTCTATCCACACAGTGAAGCATAAAAAAAATGCCGAGACAAAGAAACAGGACACAAATGACAGAAATGGAGGAAAGCAAACTACTGGATATAGAGTTCAAAACCACACTTTTAAGGTTTTTCAAGAATTTTCTAGAAACCGCCGATAAACTTAATGAGACCCTCAAGAAATCTAGTGAGACCCTCGATGTTGTGATAAAGGACCAACTAGAAATTAAGCATACACTGACTGAAATAAAGAATATTATACAGACTCCCAACAGCAGACCAGAGGATCTCAAGAATCAAGTCAAAGATTTGAAATACGAAGAGGCAAAAAACACCCAACCGGAAAAGCAAAATGAAAAAAGAATCCAAAAATACGAAGATAGTGTAAGGAGCCTCTGGGACAGCTTCAAGTGTACCAACATCCGAATTATAGGGGTGCCAGAAGAAGAGAGAGAGCAAGATATTGAAAACCTATTTGAAGAAATAATGGCAGAAAACTTCCCCTACCTGGTGAAAGAAATAGACTTACAAGTCCAGGAAGCGCAGAGAACCCCAAACAAAAGGAATCCAAAGAGGACCACACCAAGACACATCATAATTAAAATGTCAAGAGCAAAAGACAAAGAGAGAATCTTAAAAGCAGCAAGAGAAAGACAGTCAATTACCTACAAGGGAGTACCCATACGACTGTCAGCTGATTTCTCAACAGAAACTTTGCAGGCCAGAAGGGAGTGGCAAGAAATATTCAAAGTGATGAATACCAAGAACCAACAACCAAGATTACTTTACCCAGCAAAGCTATCATTCAGAATTGAAGGTCAGATAAAGAGCTTCACAGATAAGGAAAAGCTAAAGGGGTTCATCACCACTAAACCAGTATTACATAAAATGCTGAAAGGTATCCTTTAAGAAGAGGAAGAAGAAGAAAAAGGTAAAGATACAAATTATGAACAACAACTACACATCTATCAACAAGTGAATCGAAAAATCAAGTGAATAAATAATCTGATGAACAGAATAAACTGTTGATTATAATAAAATCAGGGGCATAGAAAGGGAATGGACTGACTATTCTTAGGGGGGAAAGGGGTGTGGGGGATGCGGGAAGAGACTGGACAATAATCGTGCACCTATGGATGAGGACAGTGGGGGAGGAGGGTTGAGGGCGGAGGGTGGGGTGGGAACCGGGTGGAGGGGAGCTATGGGGGGAAAAAAGAGGAACAACTGTAATAATCTGAACAATAAAGATTTAATTTTAAAAAAAAACAACTGTAAAAAATAAAAAATACATTAACTGAAATGAAAAATATATTACAGAAAATCAACAGTGGAGTAGATCAAGCTGA
This sequence comes from Myotis lucifugus, assembly GCF_000147115.1. NCBI lineage: Eukaryota > Metazoa > Chordata > Mammalia > Chiroptera > Vespertilionidae > Myotis > Myotis lucifugus. The sequence continues at coordinate 1,900,960 of NW_005871055.1, forward strand.
GGACCATATCAGATTTGGAGGATAAGAAACAAAAAATAATCAGAACAGCAAAAGGAAAAAAGTATTTTAAAAAATGAAGATACTATTAGGAGTCTCTGGGACGGCTTCAAGCATAACAATGTTCACATCATAGAGGCGCCAAATGGAGAAGAGACACCAAGAAATTGAAAACCTATTTGAAAAAATAATGACAGAAAACATTGCTAACTTGGTGAAGGAAATAGACATACAAGTCCAAGAAGGACAGAGAGTCCCAAACAAGATGAACCCAAAGAAGCCCACACCAAGACACAAAATTAGAATGCAAAATGTTAAAGACAAACAGAAAATCTTAAAAGCAGCAAGAGAAAAGCAGTCAGTTAACTACAAGGGAGCTCCCATAAGACTGTTAGCTAATTTCTCAACAGAAACATTGCAGGCCAGGAGGGATTGGAAAGAAACATTCAAAGTGATGAAAAGCAGGGACCTACAACCAAGATTACTCTACCCAGCAAAGCTATCATTAGAATCTATGGACAGACAAAGAGATTCCCAGACAAGAAAAAGCTAAACCAGTATAATAAGAAATGTTAAAGGGTCTTCTTTAAGAAGAAGAAGAAAAAAGGATAAAAATATGAACAATAAGATGGCAATTAATCAACAATCATCTATCAACAATTTAAAAAACAAAATAAACAAGCAGAACAGAAACAGATTCATAAATATAGATAACATTTTGATGGTTGCCAGATTAGAGGGTTAGGAGGCACTGGGCAGATGGGTGAAAAAGGTGAATAGATTAAGAAGTACAAATTAGTTGTTACAGAATAGTCATAGGGATATAAAGTATAGACTAGAGAATGTAATCAATAATACTCTAATAAGTCAGATGGATGCAAGATTTATTGGGATAATCATCTAGTAAGTTATATACCGAGGTGTACAACTAAAACTAATATAATAATGTATGTCTACTATAATTGAAAAATTTTTTAACGATTAAAAAAAAAGCTTTAGCAAAAACCAGCTTCTCAGACGCTCCTTGGGAGAGTAGGAGTCAAATGACCTGGGCATTGTCAGGAACATACTGAAGGGAATGAGGAGAGAACCTGCTCACAAAAACAGGGCCCAAGTTGTGTGGGTGCATGACAGCCCCCAGGAGGATGCAACCCATCACCAAAGAGAGAAGGGTCTAGCACTTTACAGGTTATGCCTATTTTTTAAGTTGAATACTGGGGTAGGTCAGGCAGTCACTGGAACCTGAACCTTGAAAACATTATGCTAAGTGTAAGGAGCCAGTCACAAAAAACCATATACTGTATGATTCCATTTGTATAAAACTAGAGGCCCGGTGCACGAAATTCGGGGGTCCCTAGGCCTGGCTGGTGATCAGTGCCAATCGGGGCCTTCTGGCTGCTGGCCAGGGCCTCCCTTCTCTAGCTGCCAGCTGCTGACCAGGGTCTTCCTTCATTCTGTGCCACTCCCTGGTGGTCAGCGCACGTCATAGCAAGCAGTCAAACTCCCAGTTGAACTCCCGAGGGGACACTTGGTATATTAGCCATTTATTTATTTTTATATATATATATACACACACACACACACACACATACACACACACACACACACACACACACACATATATGATGTATATGTCCAGAATTGGCAAATCCATAGAGACAAAAAGTAAATTAGTGCTTTCTTAAGGCTGGGGAGCAATAGGGTTAGGAGACAATGGAGAAGAAAGAGTGCTAAAGGTTAGGGGTTTCTTTAGAGCAGTGGTTCTCAACCTTCCTAATGCCGCAACCCTTTAATACAGTTCCTCATGTTGTGGTGACCCCCAACCATAAAATTATTTTCGTTGCTACTTCATAACTGTAATTTTGCTACTGTTATGAATCGTACTGTAAATATCTGATATGCAGGATGTATTTTCATTGTTACAAATTGAACATAATTAAAGCATAGTGATTAATCACAAAAACAACATGTAATTATATATGTGTTTTCCGATGGTCTTAGGCGACCCCTGTGAAAGGGTCATTCGACCCCCAAAGGGGTCGCAACCCACAGGTTGAGAACCGCTGCTTTAGAGAGTGATGAAAGTTCTAAAATTGATTATGGTGATGGTTACACAATTTTTTTGATGGTTGAACAATTCCGTGAATATACTAAAAATCATTTAATTTTACACTTTAAATGGGTAAGTTTTATAGAATATGAATTCTATTTCAATAAAGCTGCTATAAATTTTTTTTTAAAGAATACCTTTGGAAGTTCCTATCTAAGGGAACATGCATTATTTACAAGGTATAAAGTAAAAAACAAATTTGATTAAATAAAAAATGTTGACCATTTACTCCTTTTTAAATTGAAAGACCATGAGAAATCTACATACTTACCATTCTGAGCTTCTTGACACCTTTTAATCCAGACAATAAAATCAGTATCTGCACCTAGAAAGAGCAAACTGACTGTAAAATCACTCATCTGCAAATCTAACATATTACTCAAGAAATACTTATTGACTACCTACTATGTTCCAAACAGTGCTGTAGGCCCTGAGGATTCAGCAGTGAATTAAACAGACAAAAATACCTATCCTAACAGAGCTTGCAGCAATCCTAATGTTATAGCTATAAATATACCAACAGGTTTAATATTTAGCTGTTCATCCTGAAGAATTCTAATTATTTTAAATTTAATTTTAACCAGTCAACCTTACCAGTTCCCAGATATAACGTACATTTTCCCTCACCCCTCTCCTCTTAAAGGAGCGTCTTCCTCTCTCACTAAGGAAAATCAGACCCAAAAAAGATTCCCAACATGTTAGAAAGGGGTGGAGGCTTAATAACCAGCAGCTGGAATGTGGTCTAGAAGCCTCTCTCAACCCGTTTGCTCTCCAATGAAGCTACCTACCTACTCTGTCTATTCTCGGTGGCTCTACTCCTTACCATGCCTATCCTCCAACACCAAGAAGCATCTTTATACTTTGTGAAGTTTTTTCATTCCAAGTTCCAAGGCAGCCAAGAACTATCTATAGTTAGTGAACTGTGTATTTACAGATAGCAATGTGATCATGTATATAAATTATTCACTTCTGAAGTTTCAGAACAATGACAATCGCTAAAATCACAGAATCTAATAAAATATGTTAGGAAAAATTATTAAAAGTACTCTTAAATAAACATTTACTAATTCAAACTAATTGCAGGCAAGATAATTCTGAAAAATAAGGATTAAAAATTTCTTACAATAAAGTTTTCTAATAATTTCTAATTTCTATAATTTAATTTCTAAGTGGAATGCAACTATATAGGTCTTGATACACACCCACACATTCATTCTAGTGGGGAATAATTACATCAAAATCCTAGATTTAAATAACCTTTTATTCAAAGTAATCAATAAATAAGCCAAACTTCCTACCATATAAAGGGGAGAGGGGTTAATATTATGAGTCATAAATGTTTTATCCTCTCTGATAATAACAGAAGCCTAATACTTTAATTTTTCCTAGAATTTAATTAAAAGACTAATTTGTTTTTAAATTAAATATCCTCAACAGCAATTTTACCAAAGAGAAGACAACTTCTTCTGAGGCCACCTCTGAAATAATTCTAATATAATCAAAGCATAATTTATTCAAAGAAGGAATTTAGGCAGAGAATCTTCAGTTGCTAAAGATAAGAAACAGAGCTTAGAAATCTAGAAGATGAAATGACTCATGTCTCTCTAGGGTTTTCAAACACACATCAAGGCACTAGACTCTAGAATTTGCTGAGTGATTTGCTAACTGAATAGCCAGCCATATTATTCAAGCATCACACTTGGGATAACCAAATTTGAGAATAACTCCTATTGCCTAGATCTCTTCCTTCCTAATTTGTAGGTTCCATTTGCAAAGTCTGGCCTAATGCCGTTTCTCAAGTAGGTATACAACAGAAAAGCAAATACTCAAAGCAGTATAGAGTAAATTTTTAAAAATATAATCATACAATATTTTAGAGCAGTGTTTCTCAAGCTCAGCACTACTAATATTTTGGACAAGATATTTCTTTGTTGTGGGGGACTGTCGTGTGCATTGCAGGATATTTAGCAGCATCCCTGGTCCCTACTCACCAGATGTGAGTAGCACATTCCCCATCCACTTGTCATGATAAACAAAAATCTCTCCAGACATTGCCAAATGTTCCCCAGGGAGCAAAATCAAAATCAGGAAGTTAGGAGCCATTGCTTTAGAGAATTGTGATAACACTCTATCGTAAGATGAAGATAAAATGACAGTACACAATTAAGGTCATGAGTCTACAATTATCTATGAGATTATTTACAACCACTGTCTTTTAGTATTTTGCAGGTTTTTTTGTTCTTGGCTCTTACTTCTATATATGTCCAGATAGCCATACTGCTGTGATAATTTTCATATATAGGTATCCCTTGCTTTTCGAAAATTCACAGTATGCCACTGCTTTTACAGAAGACCTATATTATTACTTGTGTTTGCTAAATGAAAAGAAAATCCAAGTAGGATTTTCGCTTTTACACAAAAAGTGAAAATAGCATTCACTGTTTGTTTTGCATGAGCCATTATAGAGGTAGTGTGCTCTCACCAATCACCTTCCCCAGGAACTAATCAGCATCTCAGCATTGACCTTCCATGGCTTTAAACTATGTCTGTACGCATCTGTGCTTTATCTCTATTTATTTTGTGTATCTGTTAGCAAGATGTATCTTAAGGTATTAGAAAACCCTACGAGAGCTTGTAAGGGTGTTTGTGCACTTAGCATAAAACAGAACGTAATTAAGGATGTTGATTGTGATGAACAAAACAAAGACATTCTATGTACATTGAACCTGCCTGCGTCCACCACAGAGAGAGAAGGAAACTTGAAAGGTGCCAAAGTGACTATTGGTTCTGCTAATAACAAAGTAGCTGGCACCCAGTATAGATGAAATGAAGATTATTGTTTGAGTGATAGGTGTACAAAATGTGGTGTTCTGTTATCATATACTTCATGAGAAATCAGTCAAGTCTTTTTAATAAGTGAAACTACACAGCACAAATATTATTTCTACCTTATACAAGCTGTGTATTTATCATATCATTGCTGCTTTTACTATCTATTATTGTAGGTTGTATGTATTATTTGGTATGTTATTTTTTGGGACTGGGAATACTCAAAATACTTTGCATATATATCAATGATAATTACTTCTTCACTTTACACCATTCTGGCTTATAAAGTTTCATAGGGATGGCTTTACTTTCAAATGGCAGGGAAAACTTGCATTTCTCTCAAAAAGATGACCTTAGCGCTGGTCAGTGTGGCTCAGTTGGGTGGGCATCATCCTGTGCACCTAAAGATTGCTGGTTCGATTCCCAGTCAGGACACATGCCCAGTTTTTGGGCTCAAGCCCCGGTAGGGGGTGTGCAGGAGGCAGGCTATCATATATTTTGCTCTCACATCTATGTGTGTGTGTTTTTTCTCTTCCTTCCTCTCACTCTCTAAAAAAATAAAATTTTAAAAATTCTTTTAAAAGACATGAAATACAACACTCTCAAAGGTCCATGTTTCTTCCGTGCCCTGTATCACAATTTACTTAAACTAACACTTCACTTCTCAATAGAAATCTTTGTTATAAGATTTCCTGAATCAGTAATCTGAATAACACTTAAAATAAATAGACTTCTGAACATCAGAACGAATTAAACTTTCACTTGTTGCCGGAAGCCAATTCCAGCATGTCATAATTGCAAGAGTTTCATCAAAAGGTTGATGGAACTTGGGGACTCAACAAGGGCCGAGTCACATATGTCACCTGTTGGGAATGGCTGATGGCATTTCCCCAAACCTGAAAAGGATGCATTAAATTGATTGTTTGCTGCCAGACAGCCCAGGGCATCTTAATCTACATGTTATTGCCTCCTACTGGCCAAACACCTGAATAGCTGTAGGCTAACATTTCCTCAAATCTGACAATGGACTCTGTAAATGAAACCTACCCTTTGAAGTATATATCTCTGCCTCACCTCAGGACAATTTGTGTTAATAAAAAGCATGGGGTCCTGAGACGGAGAGAACTTAGTTTCTTTAGCTAGGCTCCTCTGACCCCCAATGCCTTTCAGAATTATATTTTGTCACTGGACTCTTAAGTTACACACAGCCCCTTTTCCAGATTGCTGAACCCTTTTTAATGCTGAAACAAGAACCCGGCAACTTGTCTATTAGGAAAAAATAGCTTCTAATGGTAAAGCTTATCAGGGATTTAAATACTAAAGAAAGGCCAATTTAATCAATATCTAAGTAAACCCAAATTCTGCAATCAACACAAAATACCACTAAAAGGAAAAATAATGGAATTGGGTTTCCATAATTGAGATCACACCAACAAAATTCAGCTACAGTATTTAAGAAACAAAAGAAATAAATGGATCAACTTATAATTCCAATACTTACTATCTAATTTCTGTCCTTCTGTAAATGTTTCCAGAGCAGCAGCATAGTTTTTTTTATGGTATTCACATATCCTGTATGAACATATTAAAAATAAATGCCACACACATGAGATTATGAAAAATAGCATTCTTTCTTAAATATATCCTACTATTGTTTTCTAAAATAATCTATGTAACTTCTAATTCCCATTAATATCCAATTTTAGAATCCATATCAGAAGGAATTTCTTGCTTTTAATTGTATACACTTGCTTATTCCAAAACATAGTTATAAAAAGGAATTAAAGAAGTTTCTTAATTAAAGGAAAGTCCCATCAACAGAAGCAAGCTGGGAAATCAACAGTAGCAGTAAAATAATACACAGATAGAGAGTTTTCATAGCACTAAATGTAGCCTCCTGTCCAACTTGGTTGAGGAATAAATGTTCTCTAGTCAAAGGCAGTAAATTCAAAATAATGAACAGTTTAATCTATACCTTGCAGTTACTTCAATCTTCACTATTTTAAAATATACTACATATACATCTCCTATCACATACTGCAGTTAATACAATAATAGAAACATAAATTATATTTAAAATTGAATCCTATCTCAGCTATACAATGTATGAATACAGAATTTACTATTTATATAAAGCTTACCACTAATTCATTCAACAATTTAAACACCTATCAATTGTCCAGATCCAACAAAAAGAATAGTTATTGCATACCCTTTTCTCAGCATAGCAGTGGGATTATATGGATTAAATTCAAGAGATTTCTTTGCATCAGCAACAGCATCTATATATATTAAAAAAAAAAAATTTTTGTCAGCTTTTTACAGATCCTAACAAATATTACACATAAAATTTGAATCAGGTTTATGTTTTTAAGTTGGTAAAATGGACAAGTGGTTTTAAATTAGGAAAAGCTAATTCAAGATATAACCCAATAAATATTACCCTCATATCTTCCTATTAGTCTAGTATTTAACTTCCTTTATAAAGCTCTCAGTCAGTGAATAAAGCTGTGTGTTACAAAGCTCACCTAATTTTCTCATTAACATCATTCATGCAATTTGACTCAAGGTATTTAATTTTTCCCTACCCAGACTAATTAAAGTTAAACAAGTAATAAAGAAATACATTCCTTATAAAAAATGCAAATAAGAACATTTCATTTAAATACTCTGTAAAACAGTAAATACGATGCTAATCTGTTAGCATATCCAATAACCACAAATGAAATCTGTATAAATTCTCTACCCACTGAAGAAGGGATATCCATAAAATTTAAATGGTTATTGCTTAACATAGTTTGTCACATTTCAGCTACTTCACCTTGTATGAAAGACCAATTTAAAAATCCTCAAAGATAATCTCTATTTTACTTGATTCATTGTATCATGGGCAAAATTTATAATTAACACTTAAAGAAGAAACAATATATTTTGTAAGAAAAGTTACCACAGTAATTCCCAAGAAGGATGTGACAATAAGCTCTTTGACAATAATATTGTGCATCATCTGGTTTCTGTTCCAAGGCCTTAGTCAGCTCCTACAAGCACAAACATATTGAGTATAAGTAATCTGGTTTTTAAAAGTCACTGAATTCTAATTAAATATGATTTTTAATCAAATAAACTATTGCCATAAGCTATTTGGAGCAAAGATAACAGAAACAAGCTAGGAGCTTTTCTTTGCAAGAGGGTCAATATCTCCCCTCTCCTGCCCTCTCCCCAGTAAGCCCACAGTTCCTGGCTTACAGTAGATACTCAATAAATGGTAATTATCACCTCATTTATTCTGAAGAGTTTAGTTGATATACACTGACCATCATAGATTTTTCTCCTTCTAATGTAGAGAAGACTCAAAATCATACAGAATTTGAAATGCCTAGAAAATATGAAGCTGTCCAATAAAATAAAATAAAAAAGAGCCCTGGCCAGGTGACTCATTTGGTTGGAGCAAAGTCAATGTGTGGCTATTGAAATAGTTTAACTAGAATGGAATACGGGTTCCATTCCCCCCAGTCAGGGCACATACCTAGGTTTTGGGTTCAATCCCTGGTCGGAGAGTGTACAGTAGGCAATGATCGATGTTTCTCTCACATTGATATTTATTTTCTCTCTCTCCCTTCCTCACTCTCTAAAATCAATAAAAACATATCTTCAGGTGAGGATTAAAAGAAAAAAACTGAATGTTTATCTAGAGTTCAGGAAGGTTAAAAGAATCAATAAATATACAATTAAGCTTAGCTGGCTCTCTACTATCCATTATCAATGCAGACAATCCTCCTAAGGTAGTGGTTCTCAACCTTCTGGCCTTTAAATACAGTTCCTCATGTTGTGACCCAACCATAAAATTATTTTCGTTGCTACTTCATAACTGTAATGTTGCTACTGTTATGAATCATAATGTAAATATCTGATATGCAGGATGGTCTTAGGCGACCCCTGTGAAAGGGTCATTCGACCGCCAAAGGGGTCGCGACCCACAGGTTGAAAACCGCTGTCCTAAGCAATTACAGTATTCAGTTGAAAGCCCAGATATAATACCTCACATTACAAAGTGATTAAGAGGTGATATTAGAGAGATTAAAATTTTTGTCACCTTGAACATTCAGCATATAAGTAGTAGCTGGAAAAATAATAATGGGAAGTATAGTATGATTAGTGAGGCCAAGAACAAATGAAGGCAAACAGGAACAATGTGATTTTCCACCCACTACTCACACACCCTAGGAATTTGGTAGTCTTCTTAAAAGTTAAACTATTTCAGAAGACACACACTGACTTTGCTTTAACCTAATAGTGTGATGATTTTCACAAAACAATAAATCCCATACCTGATAATCATATCCCTAAAATCAAATACACCTAAACTCCAAACCGTTTTTATCATTTTCACCCTTACTGCCCTGATCCAAGCAGTAACGAATATCAGATCCTATTACTGGGTCTCTTGTCAAAACTCTCAATGTCTTTCCAGCTGAACCAGAGCAAAAGCCTGAGTCCTTCCAATGATCTAAAAAGCCATTCTTGATATGACTCTGTTATCTCTCTGATGTCATCTCTTACAACTGTTCCACTCAGCTCCTCCAATCTAGCCCAATGGCTCCTTGCTCTTCACACACCAGCAGGACTCTGGTAATTTGCTGCTCCCCTAGAATGCTCTTTCCCCAGATGTGCACATATTCATTTCCTCACTTCCTAGTTAGTGGCAAGACTATGCCAAAGTCGGGATTCAAATCCAGGTCTGTCTTATTCCAAATTGGACTTTAACCATTAAATAGCACTGCCTCTTGGTAATGTTCCTTTACTCCAAGTTTCATGCCATCTGATCTATGTATTATGTTTTCAAATACTTTGAAATTCCAAAGTTAAATAATACCACCATGCACTAAATTTTCAATTTTGAAAACAGCTGATAGCTTCTTACTGACCTACTGCAAACATAACCTGCAAACGTCTCCTCAGCAAAGCAGACATACTATGGGTTCAAAAGGCTGTTACAGATTATATCAACAATTCAAAAACTATTTCTAAACACACATAATGTAACAAAGATAGACCAGACATTGGAGGCACAAAGATAAATAGCATTCCTTTTCTTATAAATAAAGTCAGGTAAAAAATTATGAATTTCAAACCAATTTGCAAATAACCTTTAAAAACACAAACCAGCCTTACTGGTGTTGCTCAATAGTTGAGCGTCAACCTATGAACCAAGAGGTCATGGTTCGATAACTGGTCAGGCCACATGCCCAGGTTGCAGGCTCAATCCTCAGTAGGGACTGTGCACAAGGCAGCCGATCAATGGTTATCATTGATGTTTCTCTCTCTCTCTCTCTCCCTCTCCCTTCCTCTCTCTGAAATAAAAAAAATACACACACACACACACACACATACACACACACACACACACATACACACACACAAAAAACATCCCACAAACCAACTGTTGGCCAAGAAAGACAATTTAGCTTGGCCGGCATTGCTCAGCAGTTGAGTGCCCGACCTATGAACCAAGAGGTTGTGGTTCGATTCCCCCTCAGGGCACATGCCCGGGTTGCCGGCTCGATCCCCAGTGTGGGGCATGCAGGAGGCGACCAATCAATGATTCTCTCTCATCATTGATGTTTCTATCTCTTCCCTCTCCCTTCTTCTCTGAAATCAATAAAAAAAATATATTTTAAAAAAAGAAGGACAATTTATGGTGACTCAGTTAAAGAAACTAAGCAACTGACTTACTGGGCTATCACTAAAAAATGTTACTGAAAAACTATTGAGCATTAATGAACATTATGATAGATAAAGTTGTAAGTCATGAATAAAGCACAATAATCAATTTATCTTGAATAAGCAATCTATATAAAAGGCTAATATGCTAAGTGTCCCTCCGACTGTCCAACCAGTCGTTATGACAGGCACTGACCCCCAGGGGGCAGATGCTCAACACAGGAGCTGCCAAACTGCAGTGACTTGGCAGTGGCTGTTCTCAGGTGACGCACCCCAAAACCAGAGAGGAGGGAGCCTGATTCCTCAAGGGGCCATGCGATTCCACCTTCAGCCATGGGTTATGTTGTTGCTGGAGCACTGTCAGCCCCGAATCTGGTTTACTGCACACTTGCATTTGCATTCCACACCCTGTACAACAGCAACTTTGCAGAGTGCCCTCTCACACTCCGGGGGATGTCAGAGAGCTGGTTTCGGCCCTATCCCCGCAGGCCAGGCTGAGGGACCCCACCGCTGGAGAGACCTCACTTACTCTGCAGAAGCCCTTCGAGCCACAGCGCCACCCCAGGTGCGGCTGGCCAGGGAGGGACCGCGGGAGGTTGGCTCCAGGGCAGCCCTGTCTCACCCAGTCCCACCCAACCGGCCATTTTCTAATTAATTTCCCTTCAATGTGCACAAATCCGTGCACCAGGTCACTAGCATCCTATCTAATAAAAGAGAAACATGCAAATTGACCATAACCCTGACACCCTTCCCATTGGCTAATCAGCATATCCTTATGCAAATTAACTGCCAACCAAGATGGCGGCCGGCAGCCAGGCACTGAAGCGAACAGGAGGGTTGCTTGCTCCAGTGATGGAGAAAGCCAAGGTTCCCGGCCTGCAGCTGCCAGCCTCTGAGCTTGCACTCTAAGAAACAATATTGCAAGTATAGAAGCTAAACAAACTCCAGAAACCTGCTTTCAGCCAGCAGGGCTTCAGCCAGCAGGACCGCAACAGTGTTTCAATTATAGAACCCAAACAAACCCAGTACCTGCTTTCAGCAGCGAGATATCAGAGCTGCAGCCGAGGTCTCAGAGCTGCAGCCGAGCCTCAGAGCTAAAGCCGGCTCTCAACTCCAGTGACAGCCATAGAAAGTAAATAAATCCCAGAATAAAAGAAAAAAGAAAAAAAGGAGAGGTTGGGAGCTTCAGTTGCCCGCCAGCCTGAAAACGGCCCTCAGCCCCTCACCCAGACTGGCCAGGCACCCCAGTGGGGACCCCCTCCCTGAAGGGGGTGTGACCAGCTGCAAACAGCCATCATCCCCTCATCCAGACTGGCCAGGCACCCCAGTGGGGACCCCCACCCTGAAGCAACAAGATGGCGGCTAATTTGCATACTGAAGGCTGGCGGCAGTGGGCAAGGCTGTCCGCGGTCCCGGGACCCAGATCTGTGACCCTGCCGGGCGGGGGGCAGTGCTTAAGGCTGTCCGCAGTCCGGGACCCGGATCTGTGACCCTGCCAGGCAGGGGGCAGTGCTTGAAGCTGTCCATGGTCTGGGACCGGATCTGTGACCCTGCCGGGCAGGGGGCAGCGCGGGAGGCTGTCCACTGTCCCGGGACCTGGATCTGTGACCCTGCCGGGCGGGGGGCACTGCTTGAGGCGGTCCGCGGTCTGGGACCCGGATCCGTGACCTGGCGGGCGGGGGGCAGTGCTTGAGGCTGTCCGTGGTCCGGACCCGGATCCGTGACCTGGCAGGCGGGGGGCAGTGCTTGAGGCTGTCCGTGGTCCGGACCCGGATCCGTGACCTGGCGGGTGGGGGCAGTGCTTGAGGCTGTCCGTGGTCCGGACCCGGATCCGTGACCTGGCAGGCGGGGGGGCACCGCGGGAGGCTGTCCGCGGTCCTGGGACTCAGATCCGTGACCCTGCCGGGCGGGGGGCACCACGGGAGGGTGTCCGCTGTCCCAGGACCCGGATCTGTGACTCTGCCGGGTGGGGGGCAGCGCTTGAGGCTGTCGGCGGTCTGGGACCCAGATCGGTGACCTGGCGGGCGGGGGGCAGCGCTTGAGGCTGTCCGTGGTCCTGGGACCCGGATCCTTGACCTGGCGGGCGGGGGGCATTGCTTGATGCTTTCTGTGGTCCCAGGACCCGGATTTGTAACCCTGCCGGGCAGGGGACAGTGCTTGAGGCTGTCCACGGTCCCGGGACCTGGATCCATGACCCTTCCCGGTGGGGCGGCAGCTCGCACAGGGGCGGATCGGCTGGGGTTGGACAGGGCAGGACGCCTGGCTTCCGCCCAGCCCCAGTCACTCTGGGCAGGTGAGCAGCGCAGAGAGCCTCTGGACAGGGGTGGCAGGCCGGCAGAGAGTGGCCTGTACTCCCACATGGCGGTGGTGACAGCTGTGAGCGCACCAAGCGGAGCCTGCAGGCTGAGCTGAAGTAGCGCCTGCAGGCCATCAGTGCCCAGGAGTGGCTGCGCAAGATCCGCCTCCTGGCCCAGAGGGTGCAGGATCGCAGGGACAGCCACCGTGGCGGGCCAAACTGACGTCCTCCTGGCCGCACCATGGGGGTTTGCGGATCTGCAAAGCCAGAGGCCTCCTGTGTGCACATTCCCCCCTGGCATGCGAACATCCCCCAGCACACTGTCACCCTCCCACGCCTGCAACAGTTGCAAACCAAGGCGTGCACAAGTTCCCCCCGCCTCTCCACCGCACTTCCATCAACCTGGCATGCCTAACACCCCCACAGGATGTGCACACATCCCCTCTGATGCACTCACGTCCTTTGGAGAGTGTCTGGGTGTTCTGGGTGCTGAGGGTGGGCGCCTGTGAGATGACAGTGAGAGGGCGGAGTGGTGATGCCCTGTTCCCAAGGAGGCCAGTGCAGCTACGAGATCACCTCTGGGGAGTTAATGCACGTGCTGAGGCAGGAGCAGGTGCAGATAGACACACCTGGTGGGCACAGGCGGTCCTCGCTGAGGTGCCTTCAGTCAGCGTTCAAGATCAAGAACCCAGAGGCGGAGAGGAATTCCGTCCTCTCAGTGAAACAGTGGGATAGTCGGGGCGACTGTAGAGGAGGAATGTGCACTTTGGGTGCCAGCACCCATGAGCGAAGGCTGCCCTGACTCAGCCTCGCTTGCTTGGGGCCTAGCGCACTCCTGCCGGGCAGCGGGTGACAGGACGTGCTTTTCTGAATTAATGAGAGAAAACGTTGATTCTCCTGCTGCCCACGAAGGTGGAAAGTGATGTGGGGAGACATGTGGGGAGTGAGCGAGGTTCCCTGTCTGGGGGTTCCAAATCTGCTGTTGGTTTATTTCACCGCTGACTAGAGATATACAGGGTGTCCCCCCAAAATGTACACACACTTTGAATACATACTAATTCCAAAGGTTTTAAGCATAAGAAACAACCAACAATGGAGCTGTTATCTGTTAAAAGTGTGGGCACAAACAGGTAGTTGGACATTCCCTGAGGGGTCTCAGATTGGAGAGGGTGAAGGCCAGACTGAGGGGCCCCAACCCCAGTGCACGAATTTCGTGCACCGGGCTACTAGTATATAATAAAACAAGAAAAAGTGAAGATAAAATAATGAGTTGTGGCTATATTAGCTACATCTGACTAGTGGCATGTTTCCAGAATTCTACTGTTTCTGTCACAACAGCTTGTTGGCTACTAGAGTACAAAGGGACTCTCTGACTCTCTTGCAATCCGGGACCCCTCGGGGGATGTCGGACTGCCGGTTTCGGCCCATTCCCCGCAGGCCAGGCTGAGGGACCCCACCAGTGCATTAATCTGTGCACCAGGCCTCTAGTATGCATATAAGACCTTTGGTTAATCTCTTCCCGCCCTCCCCCTTCTCCCATTCCCCAGGAGATTCATCAGTCCGTTCCATGTTTCCATGCCTGTGTGTTGAGCGTCTGCCCCCTGGTAGTCAGTGGGCTTCCACAGGGGGAGCGCCACTCAGCCTGAAGCCGGCTCATGGCTGGCCAGTGCAGCAGCAGTGGTGGGAGCCTCTCCTGCCTCCGCAGCAGCGCTAAGGATATCCGACTGACAGCTTAGGCCCGCTCCCCGTGGGCCTAAGTCATTAGTCAGACATCCCCCAAGGGCTTCCAGGCTGCCAGAGGGATGTCTGACTGCCAGCTTAGGCCTGATCTCCAGGTGGACATACCCCGAGGGCTCCCAGACTGCAAGAGGGCACAGGCCGGGCTGAGGGACCCCCCTCAAATGCACGAATTTTCATGCACTGGGCCTCTAGTGCCAATATAAGTAGCAACCATCTGCAGATCTCTCTGTAGTTCTTTCCAGGTGGCAGCAGGCAGTGGCTGACTTTGCACCTCCCGGGAGGGTCCAAAGTCAGTGCACCCAGTAGACAGCTTCAGACAATACCAGATTACAAGTCTACACATCCACAAGTGACACACTCAAAGGGCAGACTCAGTGAGCACCAAAGCCCCACTGAAGCAAGTCCTGCTCCTTTGGGGTGTCTCCTGCACAGATGCTCTTCTACTATAGTCACAGCTGGTACTCACAGCCAATTGGCCTGGAGGTCAATTCCTCTCAATGATGCCAACAGCAATCAAGGATCAAATATAAGACTGTGTACATAGCCACACAGGGGCACAACTAGAGTTCCCAGCTCAGGTGACACCTACTACACAAGGCCACTCTACTAATTCCAGGAGACATAGCAGCTCTACCCAGTACTTAGAAACAAACACAGGGAAGCAGCCAAAATGCAGAGACAAAGAAATATGTCACAAATGAAAGAAACTGAAGAAAGCAAACTACTGGATACAGAGTTCAAAACAATGATTATAAGGTTACTCAAGTATCTAATGAGATCTTCAAGGGACTTAGTGAGACTTTCAAAGATGTTGGTGAGAATTTCAAACACATGAAAAAGGACCAGTCAGAAACTAAGCATACACTAACTGAAATAAAGAATTACAGGGATTCAACAGTAGAATAGAGGATTCTGAGAATCAAATCAATGATTTGGAATATAAGGAAGCAAAAAAGACCCAATCAGAAGAGCAAAAAGAAAAAAAATCCAAAAATATGAAGATAATTTAAGGAGCCTCTGGAACAACTTTAAGCTTAACAACATTCGCATTATGGGGATGCCAAAACGAGAAGAGAGAGAGCAAGACATTGAAAACCTGTTTGAAAGAATAATGACAGAAAACTTCCCCTACCTGGTGAAAGAAATAGACTTCCAAGTCCAGGAAGCGCAGAGTCCCAAACAAAAGGATCCCAAAAAGGACCACACCAAGACACATCATAATTAAAATGCCATAGAAGGGAGTGGCAAGAAATATTCAAATTGATGAATAGCAAGGACCTGCAACCAAGATTATTCTACCCAGCAAAACTATCATTTAGAATTGAAGGTCAGATAAAGAGCTTCACAGAAAATAAAAAGCTAAAAGAATTGATTACCACCAAACCAGTATTACATGAAATATTGAAGGGAGGGGAAGGGGGAGGAGGAGGAGGAGGAGGAGGAGGAGGAGGAGTAAGAGGAGGAGGAGGAGGAGGAGGAGGAGGAGGAGGAGTAAGAGGAGGAGGAAGAGGAGTAAGAGGAGGAGGAGGAGGAGTAAGAGGAGGAGGAGGAGGAAAAGATAAATATGAACAATAAAATGGCAATAAATACATTGAATCTATAAATCAAAATAAATGAACAAGAAATCTAATGAACAAAATAAACTGGTGAATAAAATAGAATCAGAGACACGGAAACATGGGCCAGACTGATAAATCTCAAAGGGAAGGGGAGGGGAGTAGAGGAGGAAGAAGTGATTAACCAAAGATCTTACATGCATGCATGCATTACCTATGGACACAGACAATAGGTTGGTGAGCCTGGGACAGGGCAGGAACCGGGTGGAAGGGGGCAATGGGGGACAAAGGGGACTATCTGTAATACTCTCAACAATAAGAGTATTTTTTTAATGAAAAAATAAATAAAAAGAAAGGACTATTAAAAAATGCAATGTCACCCAATAAATTGAATTTATAAAATAAAATAAAATGCTACTTACAGGGAAACAGTTGTTAAGATTAAAAGCAAAAGTAGTCTTGCCCTGACCGGTTTGGCTCAGTGGATAGAGTGTCGGCCTGCGGACAGAGGGGTCCCGGGGTTCGATTCCGGTCAAGGGCATGTACCTTGGTTGCGGGCACATCCCCAGTGGGAGGTGTGCAGGAGGCAGCTGATCGATGTTTCTCTTTCATCAATGTTTCAAACTCTCTATCCCTCTCCCTTCCTCTCTGTAAAAAATCAATAAAACATATTAAAAAAAAAAAAAAAGCAAAAGTAGTCTTGCTCAGACTGACTGAAAGTTTGAAGGCCTTTAGCTCTGGGTATCCCAATTTGATTCCATTTTCTCTTTTCTTCCAGCCACAGCTAATCCCCATTCATGGATGATAAACAATATCAACCCTTCTCCCTTCCTAAGCTATAATGGAGAAAAACCACATAACCATGCAGAACTGGTACCAATGCATGCTTATGCTAACCAGCTATGCTCTCAACAAAGTTATCCCTGGTCAGCTACTTCAAAGTCAGGTATCAAACCTTTCATTATATCATACACCCCCAATCCTACCATCTCCTCCAAAAGATGACCCTAATGTATTGAACCCAGAGACTTATCATTTCTGAACCATAGGCCCTTGAGCAAATTAAATCTCTTGAACTTCAGCTTCCTTGTTAGAAAATGCAAATATTCACCTCACAGTTGTTGCAAGAATTATGGTAAGAGTAATTTAATTTAGCACATTTGAGTGCCTATCACCTCCCAGGCACTACACTAAGAACACAATGGTAGTAAACAAGATACACAAAATTCCTGCCCCCCCCTTTTTTTTTGAAAGAGAAAAACATCGATTTGTTGTTCCATTTATTTATGCATTCATTGATTGATTCTTGAAAGTGCCCTAACGAGGGATCAAACCCAAAATCTTGGCACATTGGGACAATACTCTAACCAAGTGAGCTATCTGGCCAGGGAAAATTTCTTGCTCTCTTAATGCTTACATTAGGGCCCAAATTAAATATAGGATGGTCAGAGAAGACAAGAAATCTAAGGTGATGAGCATTCCAAGCAAAACATGAGATAGGTCACAAGACAGTGAGTATATTTCAGGCAGGAACTGCCAAGTCCAAAGGCTGCTCAACAAAATTAATCATAGCAAATTCAAGTAATGGAAAGAAAGCCAGTGTGGTTAGAACAACAGAGCAAAGAAACTACAATACCTACCTCAGGGGCCTCAACATGTATCTTACATTACCTATCTTCAGAAAAAAACTTTCAAAGGTCCTATTTTGTTCCAATTTAGAGACAGGAATTGTGATCCAGAGTGCTAATAGGAACTTTCCTGAGGTTACAAAGTTATTATGAAACCAGGATTGCAACCCAAGCAGTCTCATTCCATGCCCATTGTTATAATAAATTGTGCTACATTTATACAATGGAATACTACACAGCAATGAAAAAGAACTAGGATTCACACAATATGAATGTATCCCACACACATTAGATCCCACACATCTGAATGTATCCCATGTTTAAAGCAAGACAGAGTGCCTATAATCAACTGAGTACCTTGTCTACAATCCTGTTTATGTTAAGTGCAAGAACAAGCAAAACTGATGGTGATGGAAGTCACAACAAGGTTTGCCTTATGGGAAAGAATTATTGGCTGGGAATAAGAATGAATTTTGAGGATGAAAGTGTTCTATTATATATGTAGATGTGACATACACATACGTAAAACCACAACTAAATTAGTTGCAGACTTCAAATCTGTGTTATCTACATATGTCATCCTATCTAATAAAAGACAAAAAGGGTAATTGACCATACCTTCGCTACGCTTCCCATTGGCTAATCAGGGTGATATGCAAATTAACTGCCAACCAAGATGGCGGCTGGCAGCCATGCAGCTGAAGCGAGCAGGAGGCTTGCTTGCTCCAGTGATGGAAAAAGCCAAGGTTCCCCACCTGCCCCAGCCAGGCTCTGAGCTCCGAAAGCAACAAAGTTTCAATTATAGAAGGTAAATAAATCCCAGAATAAAAAAAAAAAGAAAAAAGTAGAAGCTAGGAGCTTCAGTCGCCGGCCAGCCTGAAAACGGCCCTCAGCCCCTCACCCAGACTGGCCAGGCACCCCAGTGGGGACCCCCTCCCTGAAGGGGATGTGACCAGCTGCAAACAGCCATCAGCCCCTCACCCAGGCTGGCCAGGCACCCAAGCGGGACCCCCACCCTGATCCGGGACACCCTTCAGGGCAAACCAGCTGGCCCCCACCCGTGCACCAGGCCTCTATCCTATATAGTAAAAGGGTAATGTGCAAACTGACCCTAACAGCAGAAAGACTGGGAATGACTGGTCACTATGACACACACTGACCACCAGGTGTCAGACGCTCAATGCAGGAGCTGCCCTCTGGTGGTCAGTGTGCTCCCACATGGGGGAGCTCTGCTCAGCCACAAGCCAGGCTGATGGCTGCCAGTACAGCGGTGGTGGTGTGAGCCTCTCCTGCCTCCTCAGCAGCACTAAGGATGTCCAACTGCAGCTTAGGTCTGCTCCCCGCTGGCAAGTGGACATCCCCCGAGGGCTCCTGGGCTGCCAGAGGGATGTCTGACTGCCAGCTTAGGCCCAATCCCCTGGGGAGCGGGCCTAAGCCTGCAGATGGTCATCCCCCAAGGGTAGGTAACTACAAGGGGTCCCAGACTGGGAGAGGGCACAGGCCCGGCTGAGGGACCCCCCCGCCGAGTGCACAAATTTTTGTGTACCGGGCCTCTAGTACTTCAAAAAAAAAAATAAAAAGTAAAATAAGCCCTAGCTGGTTTGGCTCAGTAATTAGAACGCCCACCTGCAGACTGAAGAATCTTGAGTTCTATTCTGGTCAAGGAGGGTACCTCAGTTGCAGGCTCCATCCCCACCCCCAGTTGGGGCGCATACAGGAGGCAACTAGTTGATGTGTCTCTCTCACATTGATGTTTCTCTCTCTGTCTCACCGCCCCCCCCCCCAAAAAAAAATCAATGGGAAAAATATCCTCAGGTGAGGATTAACAACAAAAAAAGCAAAACAAGTGAGATAAAGACATCAATATCCTTTAAAAGCAACTTTCCAAAGGAGGCTCTGAACCTAAGAGAACCATAACAAATTCTGAAAATAACTATCTAGCTGACATAAGGAATGGTGGATAGAAATTCTCAGTACCTCCTGAACATGATTCTACTACTGACCCCAGAGGCCTCACTGGGAAATACAGTGGGGCCTTGACTTAGGAGTGTCCCGACTAACAAGTTTTTTGAGATACCAGCTGTCTCTCGGCCGATTTTTTGCATTGAGTTGACAGAGTAATTTGAGTTAACGAGCTCCTTAACGAGCTTGGACTCGAACGAATTAAACTCGTAAGTCAAGGCCCCACTGTATTATAGTACAACTGACTAATCAACCACTTTATCTGAAGGCCTTCATATTCAGAAAATACATATGCTGGTCTAAGAGGCACCAAGGGACCAAGCTCGGGTTTCCTTTCCACCTCATCTCATGCCCTTTTACTTTCTCTTATAGCTTTATAGCCATTCACTTCACACAAACACAAAGTGCTTTTTTAAGTCAGTTAAATATATAAATACGACTTAAATCACTAGCAGTTGGCGCCTCGCACACATCAACTCCAAAAAAATATTGTTTTGAGGAATACACAAATGAGTCAATAATGAACAGTGGCAGGACATATACACTCTGCACATCGCCTGGGACATAAGCATGGCAAGGGTGACTGTCAAACGAAAAAACGAATTAAATATCATGAAGCTTGGATTTCACTTCTTCATCTAGTCAGATGTCATTTAAAAAACAAACAAACAAACAAACAAAACCCTTCCCGGTCAACTACAGATGTCAACTACAGAAACAGACAACGTTTTTCTAAAGACCTGCGAGGGTGAAGAAACGGCCTAGGAATGGGAGGGGCAGGAACAGGGTCTGGGTTAGCGGAGCCATTAAAGAAGAGAGGAAGAGGAGGCTGGCTCTGTCTGCACGAGGCTGAAACACCGCACAAACAGCCGACACGGCCCCAGAAAGGAAGACATGTGCTGGAGGAGGCGGGGTTCGCCGCCTTCCCCAGAGGAGAGGAGGCTGGGACGGGTTCTCTCACCTCTAACGCCGCCTGGGGGTCCTCGTCAATCAGAGCATCTGAGAAGCTCCGGCAAAACCTGCCAAGAAAGCAACGACTTCAGCAGGGCGCGCTAACCAAGGGAAGGGGGGCAGGGGATGAAAATACATAGCAAAAAGAAGAAAAAACACGTACGTTTGGGCTGTTGCAGGTCCAGCTGCAGCCGCCGCCATCTCTACTAGTCAATGTTGTGTTGCTGCAGCTGCTACTATGGAGGTTACCAGCTCCGCCGCCGCCCGAGGGGGAAAACTTCTGGAGAGACACCAACCGAGCTTCCGCTCTAAGTAGCCAACGAGCAGCCACGCTGCGTGCCGCGGAGGGAGCGGACCGGAGGGGAGGGAAGAAGGGGAGGGAGGCGAAAAGCAGGCGCGGGGCTCGCCGGGACCGTGGAGGACCCAGTCTCCCGGCCCAACCCCCTCCTGGTGACCAGCACTCCTACTCCCCGCCCCTCGCAGCCATGGTAATGGAGGCCTCGGCTGGCCCTCTTACGCCACGCGCCCGCACTCTGACAGATGCCTCTGGGGTAGTAGGTTAAAAGGACTTTGGTAATATACTGTCATCGCTCAGGAACGTGTGGCGTTTGGGGACGTTTAAATGCCTGTTAATAACAAGCCACATCGCGCTCCATTGTCACAATTCACACAGCTCTCCTGGTTACTGGAGACAGAACTAGCCTTTCGTGCCCCGTGACGTCACTTGCTGTTATGTGAAAGTTCCCGGATGGCAGCGGGTCACTCCCAGGATCTTTGCACTGGGAACCCTAAAGAAGTCGCCGGAAGTCGTTCTGCCCCGCAGAGGCTAACAGACCCAAGTCTTTTGGTTCCGGTGCGGGGGCACTGTTCCATTCCCCTGAACGCCACTGGCGCAGGTTTCCTTCCCAGTTAGCTTCCCAGATTAAGAAGAAAACCCTGTTCCTGCAGAAGACACTGAAAGGAAGAAGGTGGGCTGAAGTCTCCGTGCTGCTTGACTTTCCAACCTAGTCGGTTAGGCTCTCCCTCCCCGGGCTTTGTCACTGGCAGATCAGGTAGAAGAAGCTTCCAGCAAGTACTCCGGCCAGGGGTGGGAGGTGCAAGAAGGAGTGGGAGTTAAGTGGCTCAGCCAGTAGAGATAAACAAGTAAATGAACGTGAGTGTTAGTACACCCAACATCTAACTAAGCTCTGAGACTCAAAGATGTTAATGCGCTCCACAAACTTAAACCAATGCTGTTCTAAGTGGTAAAATGAAAGAAGGGGAATAGTCATGTGATAGCAAGGTGGGTCACTTAGGGGAATATAAGGTATAGGAATGGATTCCTCAAAGATGTGGAAGCCTATGAGCCTCAAAAGATGAATTAGAATTAGTTGATGATGGAATTGGAAAAGGTAATCCAGAATAGGATTTGCGTTATAAACTATAATGTGAACTCTGTTTCAGGTGGAGGTAGTTGCTGGCTCAATTCCCAGTTGAGAGCTCGATCCCCAGTAGAGGGCTTGCAGGAGGCAGTCGAGGGATGATTCTCTTTCATCATTGAGGTTTCTATCTCTCTCTCTCCCTTCCTCTCTGAAATCAATAAAAAACTTTTTTGAAAAGAATGATTGAAGGGGTTCCCTCTGCCCCACCGCCGCCCATGAGGCCAAAGTGGGAGGAGCGGGGAGAATGATTAAAGGGAAAAAGAGAACAGCAGTTGGGAGGCCATTGCTGTTTTACAGGGGTGGGGAAGGGGGAAATGCCCCTTTCTTTCCTCTAGTTCTTTTGGCTGGTCAAATCAAATTAACAGGAGGCAGATTGACAAGAGAAAATCAAATTTAATATTATGTGCATGGGAACACCACATACATGAGTCACAGACCATGCATACCTGACAGTTTCAGAGATAGAAAGGAGGATTGAGCTATATAAGACATCCTGAGCTAGGGATGAAATAAGGTGCCCTGGGGACTTCAAAAGGTCATTGCAGGATGATAAAAGCGGACATTCAGTAATTAGTAGTTTGCCCTGCCCTATACTAGATAGGTCAAAAGAAGTTATCTCTGATATAGTAGGTAGGTCAAAAGAAGTTATCACTGATAATCTCTCAAAAGCAAGGCCTCTAATTCAAATTCTTCTAGGTACTTGGGGGAAGAGGGCAGAATTTTCTCTTGAGCCTGAAGCTAAAATTGCCTTTACCTCAAAGTAATCTGCATACCACTGAGGCACATCTCAGGGTGGCTTGTTCTGGACTCTAACACAGGCCAAAGTGACTCATAAATAGCTCAGTGGTTGTAAGGATGGAGAGGAAGGTAACAATTACAGAAATATTTAAGTTAAAACTTTCTGGGTTTGTTGCTCTTTTATGATCAATACTCTTTGTATCTTATATAATAAAGCTTTGCCTATGCCAAGGCCATGAAGAAAATTCTGTTTTCTTCTAGATGCTTTATTATTTTACCATGCATATCCAGGTCTGATTTACTTCAAATTAATTTTTGTGAAAGGTAGGCAGTTGAAATCAAGGTTTATTTCACCCCACATGGATATCCAATTGATTCTGTCTTATTAAAAAACACCATCATTTGCCATGTCCCCCATTAAATTCATTTTAAGTATTTTTTATTTCTCAATTAGTTTATGTACAATATTATATTAGTTTCAGGTGTACAACCGAGTGATTAGACATAATATAACTTACAAAATTATCATCCCAATAAATGTAGTACCCATTGACACCATACATAGTGTCAATATTATTGACTATATTCTCTAGCTATACTTTGCATCCCTATGACTATTTTGTAACTACCAATTTGTACTTATTAATCCACTCACATTTTTTGCCATCCTCCCCAAGCTCCTTCCCCGCTAGCAATCGTCAAAATGTTCTCTGTATGTATGAGTCAGTTTCTGTTCTGCTTGTTGGTTTATTTTGGGGCTTTTTAGAATTCACCCAGAAGTGAAATCATATGGCATTTGTCTTTCCCTACCTAACTTATTTCATTCAACACAATACCCTCTAGGTCCATCCCTGTTTTTGCAGATGGCAAGATTTCATTCTTTTTTATGGCTGAGTCATATTCCATTGTATATATGCACCACTTCTTCCTTATCCATTCACCTATTGATGAACACTTAGGTTGCTTCCACATCTTGGCTATTGTAAATAATACTGCAGTAAACATATAAATGCACAAGTCTATTTGATTTAGTGTTTGGGGTTTCTTTGATTAAATACCCAACAGTGGAATGGCTGGGTCATTTTTTGTCTTTGTTATAGCCTTTTTTAAAAAGTCTATTTCGTCTGATATAAGTATTACTACCCCAGCTTTTTTTTTTCCATTTCCAATTTCATGAAATATCTTCTATAAGATATTTGACTGTCAGTCTGTGTGTATCTTTTGATCTGACACAGCATATGTAGACAGCATATGAAAGGGTCTTATTTGTTATCCATTCAACCACTGTATGCCTTACGATTGGAGCATTTCATCTATTTGCATTTAAAATAATTAAATGTTGATAGATATGCCATTTTATTATATTTTTTACCATATTATTATTTATATTTTTTACGTTTTTTTCTGTTCTTCAAGAAGACCCTTTAACATTTCATGTAATACTGATCGGGTGGTGATTAACTCCTTTAGCTCATTTTTGTCTGGGAAACTCTTTATCCTTTGATTCTAAATGATAGCTTTGCTGGTAGAGTAATCTTGATTGTAGGTCCCTGCTTTTCAGCACTTTGAATATTTCGTGACAATCCCTTGTGGCCTGCAAAGTTTCTGTTGAGAAGTCAGCTGACAGTCTTATGGGAGCTCCCTTGTAGGTAACTAACTGCTTTTCTCTTGCTGTTTTCAAAATTCTCTTTGTCTTTACCTTCTTGCATTTTATTTATTTTTAATTAATTAAATTTTCTTTTGAAGTTAGAACTGGCAGGTTTTAATAGTAGATTAGATATGGTGTGTGAGGCAAATAGGAGAGTCAAGGATGATTCCAGGGTTTTAGGGAGATGATGTTTTGTTTTGTTTTAATTTTTTAAAATCTTTATTGTTGAAAGTATTACATATGTACCCACTCCCCACCCCCCATTGACCATTTCTAGACTGCCCCAACCCCAGGCTTTTACCAACCTATTG
Source organism: Myotis lucifugus (assembly GCF_000147115.1). Lineage (NCBI taxonomy): Eukaryota > Metazoa > Chordata > Mammalia > Chiroptera > Vespertilionidae > Myotis > Myotis lucifugus. Next base: position 1,925,868 of record NW_005871055.1, read on the forward strand.
TCTGTGTCCATGGGTTATGCATATACGCATACAAGTTCTTTGGTTGATCACTTCCCACCCACCTTCTTGCATTTTAAATATGATGTGACTTGGTGTGGGCCTCTTCGGGTTCATCTTTTTTGGGAGTCTATGCTTCCTGGACTTATATGTCTATTTCCTTAACCAGGTTAGGGAAGATTTTTGTCATTATTTTTCCAAATAGGTTTTCAATTTCTTGCTCTCTCTCTTCTCCTTCTGGTACCCCATAATGTGAATGTTGGTACACTTAAAGTTGTCCCAGAGGCTCCTTACAATATCCTCATATTTTTAATTCTTTTTTTGTACTTTGTAACACTTTTATTAAGAGTGAACCAATATCAGTATTCCTAAACTGTAAAATAATGGGGAACTGAAGTAAATATTAGGAAACAGTAGGGATCCTAAATAATAGACAAAACCCCTTAAATTTTCTTATTGCTTATATACATCAATGTGTAATATTTAAGCATCACTGAACTTCTTATTAAGCAAACATTTTTTTCATATGCTGACTTCTCTTTATTTTTCTATGCCTTTATCTTTTGAATTTCAGCAATCCTACCTGAATAGCTTTATCTTCTGGTGCTATCTCCTGGGCTTCCTTTTTCCTTTTTAAAAAAAAAATATATATTTGTATTGATTTCAGAGAGAAGGGAAAGGAAGAGAGAGAAACATCAGTGATGAAAGAAAATCATTGATCAGCTGCCTCCTGCACACCCCCCACTGGGGATCAAGCCTGAAACTCAGGCATGTGCCCTAATTGGCAATTAAACCATGACCTCATAGTTCATAGGTCATTGCTCAACAACTGAGCCACACCATCTGGGCAATTTTTCTTTTTAAAGTACTTTGAGGGGCATCAGAGGATGATTTAGGTGGAAAGGGCTATGAGGGAACCTTCTTGGATGCTGGAATGTACTTATATCAATGTGTTCAGATATAAAATTTTATCAAGTTGTACACTTAAGATTTGTGTACTTTACGCTTCAATAAAATAGGGAAAGATTTAAAAGAAAGAAAATTAAATAGTCCATTTGAAATTTTAAAAAATGACATTTACAGTAGCATAAAAAATGTTAAGTACTGAAAAATAAATCTGACACAGCATTGCAAAATGTATACATTGAGACTTACAAAACATTGGTTAGAGAAAGTAAAGAACACTTAAATGGAGAGACACTTTATGTTCATGAGTCCAAAGACCAACTCATGTTGGTTCTTCCCAAATTGGTTTATAGATTCAACATGATCCCATGCAAAATTGAGGTTTTTTTCATTGTAGAAGTTGAAAAAAACAGATTCTGAAATTCAAATGACAATGCCAAAAATTTAGAATAGCCAAATAAACTTTGTAAAAGAAGAAATTTAGATAACTAACACTACCTGATTTCAACACATCAACCTTCTGTATTGGCACAAAGATAGGCAAATCAATACAACAGAGTCCATAAATAGACCCATACATGTATGGACAACTGATTTTCAACAAAAGTTCAAAGGTAATTCCAGGTAGAAAGGATACTCTTTTTAGACTTTTAGATATACAAAAGTAAGAAAGTGAACTTCAAACATACCCTGCACCATACAAAAATTAACTCAAAATGGATCTTGGACCTAAATGTAAAACTCAAAACTGTAAAACTTATGGAGGAAAGAAAATTGCTGTGACCTTGGAGTAAGTAAAGATTTCATAGACATGACACCAAAAGCCAAGTCTTTTATGACCATAAAAGAAGTTAGTAAATTAGACTTTGCCAAAATTTTAAAAGTTTTTGTACTTTGAAAATATTTGTGAATCACATCTGATGAAGAGTTTTTGTAACAGTGAAATGCGTGGTCTCTCTGAGTCCATCTTCTTTAAGTTCCCATGACCTTCAGGCTAACAGCTTCTGCTTTAGACATGCTAATAATTAGAGGAATTCTGCTTGGGACTTGAGTTTTTACAACAGCTCTCCTATTTTCCCTTCTCTTAACATAAAAGGAGCCTGGACTCTCTACTTTCTTAATATGGATTTGAGGACTAGATGTCCCATCTTCTTGGTTGGCGCCTACATGATCAATAAACCTCTCATTCCAAATTGATGTTTTGAGTTTTAGTTTTTTGAAGTGTCAGACACACAACTTAGAACCAGTAACACTTGTTGCCGGGGTGGATGGAGTTGGCGAAGAATGTTTTACACGGAGATAGCGTTCAGAACTCTCTAGCTCTCTTTAGTCTCCGTGGATCTTCCTGTGCCTGGCTGAGGCCACAGAGAAAAATCCTGAGGCAAGCTGAGCCTTTATTTTTATAGAGGTAAACAAGGTAGTGGTTACCAAAGTTACACTGTTCTTGTGAGTTTCACTTGTTTACACTGTTCTTGTGAGTTTCACTTGTTTTTGTTCTTGTTGCACTTCCCTCAGCCCATTAGCTTCCCAGGTAAGATCCAGGGAACGTTATAAGGTCACGCCTAATTATGCTAAGAGGACTGTGCCCTCTAAGCTGGGACTTGTTTGTGACTTTGCCAACAGGTCAGTCTGAGGTTTAACCCTATAGCGGCTCCCCACATGTCATCCTTCTTTTACTTTTATGCTACTATAATGAAAGTTTAACTTAAGCATCAAGAACAAAAAGCTACCATAATGAAAGTAATACTTCAGCATCAAGAACAAAACTCTGGCTATTAAAACAATAACAAAACAATGCCAATGCAAAACCTCTAGTATCAAAATAATTATGATAGTGAAAGAAGCTAGATAAAAATAGTACATACTGTTTAATTCCATGTACATACAATCCTAGAAGATGCAAACTAATATATAGTGTCAGAAAGCAGATCAGTGGTTGTCTGAGTGGTGGAATGGGCCAAGAGCAGGGAGGAACAGCAAGAAGGGAGTGATTACAAAGGAGCACAAGGAGACTTTTAGGGTAAGGCTCTCCAAATATATGGATAGCTTCACTGCTTGATTACAGTGATTTCATGAGTTTGTACTCTTTAAATACGTGCAGTTTATTGCATGTCAATTATAGCTCAAAAAAGACGTTTTTAAAACAAGTTCATTGCTGAGTAAAAGTTGATAATCATCAGCATATAGTGTAGGGCGCGGGTATAGGATTAAGCCTCGGATTGACCTGTTAGCAAAACCACAAACAAGTCCCAGCTTAGAGGGCACAGTCCTCTTAGCATAATTAGGCTTGGCCTTATGATGCTCCCTAGATCTTATCTGGGAAGCTAATGGGCTGAGGGAGATGCAGCAAGTGCTGCCAAAACAAGTGAAGCTCACAAGAACATTGTAACTATGGTGACCACTACCTTGTTTACCTTTGGCTATAAAATAAAGGCTCAGCTTGCCTCTGGATCTCTCTCTGTGGCCTCAGCCAGGCACAGAAAGATCCACCTAGACCCAGCTTATTCTCTTTGTCATTTCTTCATTCCTTCACTGCCCTCACTCAGGCTTGTGGAACCCTTGGCTGAGCTGGCTCAGCACAATACAGATAGTATTTAGCAATATGAGAACATGAGCATGAAAATAGGCAAAGAGAATCCTATATAATAAAAGGCTAATATGTAAATTGTCCCCTCGACCAGGAGTTCAACCAGAGGGTGGGGCCGGCGGCCAACCTCCCATATCCCCTCCCCCTGGCCAGCCAGGCCTGATCAGGGCAGGCTGGCCAGACCCCACCCATGCACGAATTCATGCACCATGCCTCTAGTATGTAGTATAGTTACATATTTCATGAGTATTGAGCACCTACTATGTACAGATATTACACTTCGGACTGAGGGCACTAAAATGAATATAACATTTGCTCTTTATAATCTAGTGTTAGAATGACACATAGCAGCAGGCAATTAGTGTGTCATATGTGCCCAAATGGGAGAAATTAAAGGGCTCGTGACAGCAGTGGCAAGGTTTTAAGAGCTCAGAGAAAGCTCTCAGAGGAAGTAATGTCTAAGCTGAGGCCTGAGGAACAGGTAGGAGTTAGCCAAATAGAATGAAATAAACTGTGCCAAGCAGAGTAACAGCAAACGCAGAGGTCTGGAAAATAGAGGGAGCACAGGGAGTTATCAGAAGTACAGCCTTAGAGCTGTTCATTTGCATAAACTGATTCGAACCCTCTAATTTGGTATTCTAATTTTGTGCTTTTCCTAAATAAGGCCTCCTTACCCACCCAACCACCAAATTGTGTAAATTCAGGTCCCAAAAATCTGGATTTGCCCTTACAGAGGAGATTGATCATTCTGTTTAGGCAGCAAAGAACCTAAGTCCCCTTCAATGTTGGGGGGAAATTCCCTAAATTTTAGTTCCCACTGCAGCATCTTCTTCTATAGAAGCTAATAAGCCAAACTAGTTGAAAAGTTGAACTCGCTTTCTCAACTTCCCTTAGAGTTAAAGGCCTGGACACTTGACCTAGATTCTGCCAATCACATAAATTAGTAGCTAATCGACACAATGCATCAAAAATGACTGGTTAATTTTCTCTACATAAAAATAAAATTCCTGTTGCAGTAGAGAAAGAGGTACAAAACTCAGTATTCATTTATTTATTTTTAAAGAATAGTTTACTGGTTTTTTTAGAGAGGGAGAAGAAACATTGATGTGAGAGCAGAACATCGATCAGCTGCCTCTTACATACCCCCCACTGGGAATCAAACCCAAAACCTGGGCATGTGTTCTGACCTAGAATCAAACCAGCAACCTCTCTGTGCACAGGATGATGCCCAACCGAGTCACACTGGCCAGAGCCAAAAGTCAGTAGTTAATGCTTGACAAGAGTGGCTACGATTTCCTCTCCAGACCAGTTGTGCAGTATAGTTTTGCAATTGATTCTAGCTTTGTGACTCAGATTGACCCTGATTCTCTAGTGCTCTTGTCTGTTCTGTGAGCTATACAGTATTCTTCTAATAAAATTCTGAAAAACAGAATCCATCACTATTGTTAATGACCAAGAACCCAAACTGGTAGTATAATAAGCCAGGTGGAGGAGGCAGAATGGAAGGCACTAAGAACGCAATGCTGGGAAAATGGGGACCCTGAAACAGGGCATCAAACTTACACCATCAAGTAGTGTATTCTAAAGCTGAGAAGCCTTGGAAAGTATTCTTCCTTGTGCTCATACTAGATAGATGTGGTTGTGGAGGACAATAAACTAGGGAGCCATAGCTGATTTGAAAAAGAGGACTTGCACATCACCTTGATGATCCTAGTCATGAAAATGGATCAAGTAATTGAGCCTTTGGCTGATCTCTCTTTGGGAAATACGTGTTTCCCATAGGCATGAACATTTCTGAAAGTATACCAGTATGTATAGAAGAATGATGTGTATGGGTGATAATAGGTTGTATCATTCCACCCTTATTCCTTATGATGGACCCCCAATTTTGTTTGCTGCCCATCTACCCAACACATGACTAAGTCATTTATGATAATCCTGTTTCTTTGGCCAGCGATTGGTTTAAGGGGTATATGACCAATCTAGCCAATAAACTGTGAAGAGATGTCTGCTTAGGGTGTTCTGGGAACGGCACTCCTGTTGCATTGAGAATAGACTGGAGGGGACAAAGTGAAGCAAAGAGAATGAGAAGAACAATGACCATTCGATAAAATTAAAGGGAGCTCCAATCTTTGAAAATGTCTCTCAAGAAACCCAAGAGGAACAGTTATGAAGGCAGGAGGAGGACAGGAAAGAGTTGGGTACTAAAGTGAAGACAATAGAGAGTTTCAAGAAGAGTGAGTTATAAAAGGTCAAATGCTAGAGAGATCAAGGAAGAGAAGGATAGAAATCTACCAATATGGATATTGATTACTATTTAGAGATCTTTGCAACAGTAATTTCAGGGTAATAGTAAGGGCAAATGCAATACTAAAAAGGGTTAAAGAATGAATGGAAAGTGAGGAAAGCAGCAGGGTTATAGATTAAGGATAGTGACAGTAACATCACAAGTGCTTCTCCTTAATAAATACATATTGAATCAATGATTTGATGTTCAAAGGCCAAGTACTGAATGAACTATGCCCCTATTCAGGAGTTCAGTATGACAAAATTATGTTAAGGGATGCATGCCTAGAGAGAGTTCCAGGGGAGGAAAAAACTTTTCCTCACCCTTCTTAATGTCCCTAACTGGGCCTAAAAATCAAATTGATAAGAACCGATTAAAGATGAAAAGAATGCAAATTTATTTAACACAAGTTTTATGTGACATGGGAGCCTTCATAAGGAAATGAAGACTCAGAAATGGTTAAGCATGAGTGTTTTTATACTAAGTTTGATGAAGAGTGGAAAATTGTGGGGGAAAAGAAGAAAAGGGCATGAGCGAAGGGTAGTAAACTGGGAAAACTCAGAATGGCTTGTTCATTGAGATCCTTCTCAGCGTCTCTCTATCTTCAGAGATAAGAATGCTCCTTTTAAAATGATATTTTGGAAGAATATTACTTGGCATGAGAAAATTAAGTGAAAGTAACTTCTGGATATAGAGGTATAGGATTGAAATTTTCCTATATTTTCTGTTTCTCATATTCTGTTAATCAATTAGTCTAATTTCTAACTAGAAATTAGGAAACTTGTTTTAAAAATTATGTTTAATATTATTGCTGAGAACATTTTATTGTTTTCTAATTTCTGGAGCTTTGTAACCCATTGTGTGATGTCTGGAAACTGCCATTTGGCATGGCAGAAAGGAAAAAGGAGAGGATGACATTCTGCAATTCTGACTAATGGAGTTTGTTATGTGAGCATTTACTAACACTATAACTAGCAACATTTTCTGTATATTTGTTCTTAAGAAACATTTGCTTGAAAACATGAGAATTTTCATATGATTTATTTAATAATAAACCAATTGAAGATACAAAAATGTTTAGATTCCAAAATTTAAATTTTTGTTTAAATACAAAGTCACTCTGTAATATGAAAACATATAACATTAGACCTCTAAAGAAAAATGATTTTTTTCATCTACAAAAATTTATCTTTCCTATACTAGAAAATAGGCAGAAAACAATTTTTCTTGTGAAATTAAATGTACACTATTTACAGTTGAAAAGTAATCTAAAATTTATTTCAGAAACGTGGATATACATATATATATTATCTTTGTATGCAATTTCCCCCCCACACTCATTTTTAAAAAGATCCAAAATATAAAGCAATTGTGCTTTTATAGCAACTGATCATTCAAACAGATTAACACAACGCTTGGTTGTTTTTTGAGCCTTTAAGAAAGAGTCTAGACTCTCTCAGAACAGCGGTGTATCAGTTAGCACTTAGCAATGTATGTTTACTAATGGGCCACAGTGCACAGGGGCCTAAAGAGTTCATGAAGAATTCAGGTTCATAGTAATCTTACAGATAGTAGAAAATTTAATTTTTAGGGCCATTTATTTTTCTGCAATATTTTTGCTATATTTACATTAGGAAATAAGCTGATGTTTTAATTGATATAATTCTAAAATATAGGAGTTGGAATCATAAATTTAGAACTATAAAGAAAATTGAAGACAATCTAGTCTAATCCAAATGTATTCCTTACTTTCATCAGAGAACTGGAGCCCAGAAAGAACAGTGGCTTGCCCAAGGTTATAAAACTAGTTAGGAGAGCCACTCTTAGATTGATGCTTTCATACTACCCTGCTTCTGAAACAGGTTCAGCCATCATCATGGGCATATTTCAATTTTAATGTTATAGTTTACATTCATAGTTCAATATACTGTGCAGCCAACTAAAAGTCAATCTAGTGAACTCATAATTTTAACAAAGCATAAAATAGGTGTCTTGCATTTGAAAGAGTCAAGACTTAACTTACACAAGTGGAATGAAAATAGTTCCTATATAAGTTTCCTGTTGTCTTCTATTTAAGTACTGTATTTACAACAGAATCAGAAAAGATCAGACATTGTAAAATTTTAAAAGCAACTTTAAAAATGCTTAAGATATAACTGAAAAAAAATCTCAAAAGAATGTCTTCATAGTATAAAATGCCTGTTCCTTCACAACTGAATTCTGAAACATTTGGCGAACAAAGAGAAACACTTTGGTTTTCCTCCCTCATCTAACAAAGTCAAGACTAACTCTTATTATTTTTAAAAACTACAAAAAGGAACATCTTTATAATTTCGTCTTAGAATCAGATAGTTTGTATTCAATTGGAAATGTTAAATTAAAAAACAATCATCCATAATTCTTTTGGAATTTTAATTAAAAAGAGTTGGGTTCCAGCAGTTCATTTTGTTTCATAGCTACCTGAGAAGTAAGTCCATTGGAATTGGAAACCACCATCACGTAAGGCTGTGGCTGTTGCTCGGTTTCCTCAGTGTCTTCTTTCAAATCATCTTCGACCTCCTTTTTCTCTACTTCCTGGGTAAGAGTTTTTGTGTCTTGAGCTTTGATAACTGAAGTGATTACAGTGCCAGGTGGGTGGGCAACCAGCTGTGAACTGCGAGGAGAAAATGTCACCACAGGTGTAGCACTGAAGGATGGAGATGAAGCCACGCTGACGGTTCCATTGCAAATGGACTGGACATTACTAGTAAGAACCTGCTGTACATGGGCAGGGCTCAAGACAATCGAAGGAGGAGAGCCCGGCTTCTGAGACTGTAACACAACATTTTCTTTCAGTACTGTCATGGGCTGTGATGATGGAATGGCTTGTAAAATAAATTTCTGAGACCCAGCACCTGACGATGGATCTGTACTGGCTATAACTGTTGTGATTGGCACTGTCTGGAGTGTTACTGTATGCAAATGCTGATTCCCAGGAGACACGACCACTGGAACTTGGGTTGGAGCCTGTATAGTCCTATTGAGATTAAGGAATAAAAGTGAGAAAATTACCATATTCTACATCATTTAAAACATTAACATTGACAAGTCATTTCGACAAAATAAGAGTTATGTATTTCAAATGCTACATCCCATATTTCCATCACAACATAATTAACATCATGCCAGACTCTGCAGTATACACTGTACATACAGAAATACCCAAGAATACCATTAGATAAAATTAAATAACCCAAGGCTTATTAAATAGTTAAATTCAGGCCATTAACTATGAGAGCATCTAGTAAAAAAAAAAAAAAGTGCTACAAAATGCCTACAAAGTGCCACATTAACACAAATAGGAAAACAATTTTGTTGGGGAAGGAGGAAGATGTCAAAATGTTTGGCAAGAAAGTTATGTGTGAGCTGCTTGAAATAAAATTAGGAATTTTAAAACAAATGTATTAAATCACTCTCATTATTTTAACACTCCGGTGTGGGGTGAATTTCCCGCCAAAATATAAGATGGCTCTGTCTTTTGGTTTTGTTCCATCCACCAAAAGGGTGGATTACAAACAAATATTTGGTAATACGCAGTTACAATCGGCCCGAGTTTACAC
>NW_005871055.1:1938165-1940649 GCF_000147115.1 Myotis lucifugus
TTCTGATTCTATAAAGCTATTTTACAAAAGATAGATTATTGCTACTTCAATTGGTTAACAGCTAGATTAGTCCCCATAAACCAAGTTAACTATTACCAGATTATTACAGATAAATTTTAGTAAATTACAGTCATGTGGCCTGCCACATATGTGAGAAATGAAATTGTGGAGTAAAAAACAAATGTGCTAGGTAGAAAGGTGAAAAGAAGACTCAGTGCAACTCAGAAGTTCAAAGGAAGTGGAAAGACACAGGGTGACTTAGACCCCACCCATATAGGTAAGATGACCGAGTCCCAAGTTCATATTGCCACCAAAGTCACCATAGTCAGGATCAGTCTACAGCAGGATATTAGCAGCTCTTGTGAAGAACAGAGATAGAAGAGAATATAAGTTGGGTAATGAATATTTCATAGGTGGGGAGGGTGTGGCGAAGAATCAAGGCCAGATGTACTAATATTGTTGGGCAGGCAGGGATGACTCAGAAGGACACAGAATAACTGTGGGAGCCAGGAAACTTTTCCAAAACGCACTGTGCCTCCCTCTCCCCCTGTCCACCTGAATCAGGACAGCGTGTGTGAAATCTGAGCCTATGCATGGTACCTGACCCTATATAGTCAGACATCATTTTTTTAAGGCTTCCATATCAAGAGTTTATGTACATGTACATATTGATAAAATAGTACTTGGCATATAGTAAGCATACCAATTGTGTCTATAAATATGTACAGCCTTGCAACTCGTAAGTACTATCCCATTTTACATATGGAAACAATGCACAGAGATTGAATAGTTTGTCTAAGGTGACCAGTTAGATAAAAAGCCATCTGACTGCATAGCCTATGTGCTTGACCATTACAACACACTGTCATTTCCAAAGTCCTCGAATAGCTTCAGCTAAAGATGAATATTTACTATTTTATCTATTATGGCTGTGGACAGTTACAACACTTTAATACACACCTCTTCCCTTCCTCCTTCCCTCTCTTAAGGTGTGGCACAAGCAATAATGTACTTGAAAATTTTCCATATTGCTAATCAGGGCTAATACTAGACTTTGTTCATATTAGAAAAAAAATGTTCTTATATTGAAATACCTGACTGCCATCTGCCAGAAAATATACTTATCTACAATGTAAATATATTGGTTTATTTAGACAAATTCTAAAACAATTTTCACTAATAAAAAATTCAGCAATTAAAGGATAAAATATTATGCACCTTTTCTCAACCACAGGAATTTCTAATATTTTTCTCAGTTAATGATTAAGCTGTCAGTTGTGTCTGGTGAAATTATATTATTTAAAAAACAATAGTGTGGTGAAGGCCTGAGGCGGAGGCGGGTGCAAGATAGAAGGGTTGATGGGGGGAAAAAAGAGGAACATATGTAATACTTTCAATAGTAAAGATAAATTAAAAAATAAAAATAAACAGGTTATATTATAGTTAACTACTTTTTAAAAATCTAAGCTTCTTATAACCAGCGGATAGATACTGGTATTTTAAAATTCCTCAAACTTGACAGGGATACACATTCTGAGAAATGCATCATTAGTCGATGTTGTCATGTGAACATCATAGATTTGATTTTCAACTGATGTGCCACGGTGTGCCTCAATAACTTTTTAATTTTTTATTTATTGATTGATTTTAGAGAGAGGAAAGAAGAGAGAAAGAAACATTGATTTATTGTTCCACTATTTACACATTCATTGTTTGCTTCTTGTATGTGCCCTGAGCAGGGATCAAACCTGCAACCTTGGCATATCAGGACAACATTCTAACCAGGAAAGCTACCCAGCTAGAGCCCAGAAGGGTTTTTTAAACATGCAATACCTGGCTATTTAATCAGGAACACTGACCTCTTTTCCCTTAGATTATCAAATAAAAAAATGACAACAGCCAACACAACAATAGCTCTCTGGCGTGAATGCCCTGTCTTGAACCATAAAATAAATATGTCATATAACAGAGTTGCATCTTTAAAAATATATATATATAATTGATTTCAGAGAAGGGAGAGGGAGAGAGAGATAGAAACACCAACGATGAGAGAGAATCATTGATCGGCTGCCTCCTGCAATCCAAGCATGTGCCCTGACCAGGAATTGAACCATGACCTCCTGGTTTGTAGGTCCACACTCAAGCACTGAGCCACGCTGACCAGGCTATAGTTGCATCTTACTGGTCACGTTACATAATAAGGTTGTGTCTGATTAGTTAATTCTTGGTACCAGATATATTTATATGCCAGTATAAGTACCTGGTGTGTTTTTTTTAAAGTCACTTTGGAGCAAAAAGGGCAAGTGATTACTTTTTTTTTTTGTCAAATCAGCATAAATGTATTTTTTGGTGTGCTGAAGAATTTTAGTAATTAGTTTATGTTTGCCATGAGGTGAAAAAGGGTGAAAATTGCTGACATAAATCTAAATGATGCAATCTACTACATACTTAGGGGTTTTCAGTATAGCCTATTCCTCCTAGACT
>NW_005871055.1:1940749-1951356 GCF_000147115.1 Myotis lucifugus
TGCATATTACCATACACTAAATACTATAGGCAACTGAACACAATGGTAAGTATTTGTGTATCTAAACATAGAAAGGTACAGTGAAAATATGGCATCATAGATAAAATGGTACATCTGTATGGGGCACTTACCATGAGTGGAGCTTACAGGACTGGAAGTTGCTCTGGGTGAGTGAGTGGTGAAATAATGTGAAGGCCTAGGACATTACTGAACACAACTGAGACTGTATAAATAATGTCCCACAAACCCTTCCCCTACTTCTTTCCAACAGAGTCAGAAATAGAGCACTGAAACTGTAGATGCCACTCCATGAACACAGATGTAGACTGGATTGACTGGAAAAATTGAGGAGAAATTGGCTGGGTTAGGCATAGATAACTATAATAGTGACTATCAGGAGGGAGTGAAAGGTGGCCCGAGAATCAGTAGGAATATGAAATGAAGATGAAGAGATAAAGGAATATAGGGGATTATCATGGCAACGTGGTTATGGCTATTGTGGTCAGATTAAGAATCTTTGTGGTACACACACACACACACATACACACACACACACACACGCACACAAGAGGTTGTTTAACATGGAAAGAGCGTAGAACTGATGACTCAATATTTTGATTTTGACAATTTGTTTTTGGTTCCATGACCCTATTTGGTACAAAAAGCTCTCTCTGGCATTGAACTGATGGCAAAAATAAAACCTATCTATACTTTTCATCATTACAACCTGAAAACATTTCCGAAGCACAGGTACAGGCTGGCTCCACACTATTACAAAAAGCGTTTTCTAAAGGGTCAGTGACACTAAATACTTGTTAAGGTAGCTCCTGTGGACCTGTGTCCTTGTACAGGATATTAGGTCCTCAACAAAGAATTTACAGCAGTGTATTCTGAATATGATCAAGCTAGATTTGGGAGGGTTGTAGCATTGTGGGTACAGGCTCCTCTGTGCTGTAAAAGGTCAGTGCTGTCTGCCTGGACTATAATCTACACTCAAAATTGAGGTGCTCTGAGTAGATGGGAATATATTGCCAAATTCCTCAAATATCACTGCTACCAGAGGAAAATAATTCCTCCTGAACCATATATCCTTTCCATTTCTTACAGGAAATGCAGCTCCATTATAATCTTACTAGTGGCCTGGTGCACGGATGCATGCACATGGAAAGGAAATTAATTAGAAGAAATATTTTAATGTTGCTATTCACCCTTTCTCTATAATAGAAGTGTCATCCAAATTCACGATTGACAATGACAGACTGAAACACACGCTTGCGATTGGCACCAGCGAGAGCTTTGTATGTATCGCTCATGGGCAAGTCAACTTAGCCTTTTATATATACAGAATAAACTTGCTTTAGACCTGCTTTCTGATGTAGCTAAACTTTTTCCAGCCCAGTGAAACACCCCAACTTCTCTTTCAGGTAATTTTCAGCAACATAGCAGTAAATATCAACACAAAGCAGATTATCATTGTAGATCATGCAGGAAGAACAAAGGGTAAAATATTTAACTACAGCATTGTTTGACTATATTCTGTGCAGTGAGAAAACCTGAAGTCATTTTCAAGGTCCACCATGTAACCAATGAGATCTGGAGGAAAATAAAACATTAAAAGGAAATAGAGAGCTAAATAATTACTTCTTTAATGCCAGTTAGAGATGTATCATTCCTGTCCAATTAAAATGAAAAAAGTGATCTTTTTATTCCTTGCAAGTCCACTAAAGATATAAAAGAATTCAATTTTCACAATGTTAAAGGTTTAAATGGACCATATAAGAAAGACTGAACCACCTAAGTCTATCTTGATCCTAGATAATGTTTGCTTACTTCAAGATCAATTGAACAAAAATCCAGCATTTATATTCTGGAATATAAGACTGAAGTTGACTAATAAAAGTAATCAAAGAATCATTTTTATTAGATTTCGAGGCGCTCCTATATCTTATTATAATTTATGTACTGGAAATTCATGACAGTAGAAAGAGAAAAATGGAGTATTACCTTAATTTTCTCCCTCTCTCCATTTCCCCCATTCTAAATCAGACAAGACAAGCCCCAAATGTCTGCAAAAGATCACTCTGAAGCAGATAGGGTTTTCTTGGTCAATCTGTTGTTTCATATCTTTCCTGAGACTATGAAGCAAATTTGATTTGATTAAGCCAACTTCTGCCACCCTGGAAGCCTGAAAAAGAGGACCTTAGATTCTTGGCCTTTCTACCTGTTGGAACTTTGGAACTAACTGTTCCATAATAGGATTTTCCCAAGGAATAATGTTTATATCTTGGAACTCAATGTATTCCAAAAGGTCATGATATGTCCATTTTTGTTGAATTTTTGCAGCTTCTGACTCTGAAAATAGATCTGAAACCATTCTCTGGTTTTCTTATATGTGGATCCCTTATTATATAAATTAATCCAGTTATAAAAGGGTATAATAGACTAGACTTAAATTGATAGAATAACATCAAGTAATGTCAAAGTGTAAAAATAAAAGAAACATTGATACAATCAAGTCTGATACAATCTGTTGACCAAACATTCTAGCTTGAAATCTGTATCATTTTTAAGACCCACTTAATAAATAATGGCTCTGGATCAGGAACATCACATAATAATATACACTGGTAAATTTTCGTTTTCTCACCTAATACTCTGAACTGAAGAATTTAATGTTTCATCTTGCACACAACTAATTATGGCCGCTTCTCCTTCTGGGACAGCTTGTACTGGCTGCACTACATGAACAGTCCGGAAGAGCTGGGTAGGATATGCAGACTGTGTGGGCTGCACTGTCCTCAGAACTTCTGATGGCTGTGCAACTTCCACAGGATCTTTGGTTTTAGTAGCTTTAGAATTCCCTGGTTTTAGAACTGTAGTGGCTCCTCCTTTTATCCCTGGACTTGAAGATACTCTTGATCGGCCTGCTTGGTTTCTGCTTGAAGTGGTTGTTGCTGACAGTGATGGATCTGAAGATTCTATGCTGGGACTCGGATCCTCATCATCTATATAAATAAGATCTTTTGGCATTTCCTTAAACTGATACACCAAGCGCTGACCTTCTACTTTTGCCAGAATACCCCTTTGATAATAGTACCTATTCAAAGCAAACAATTCCATCAATATTTTATTCAATTAAATATAAATGAAAATAATATTCACCAAAATAAGAATTTTATAATTATGAAGTTTAAAGTTGTAAACAAACAAGTAAGAGAAAAGAATTTCTAAATGAAGGGCAACTGTTTTATATAAGATAGTGTAACTAAAAACATTTTCTAAATATATGTAAAACACACATTTACTCACAGAGAGAAAGTCCTTATTACCAACTGAATCTAAAAGCAATTTTAATTAGGGGATTGTTAATAAAGTATATGGATTATTCTAGCCTTCACTTTTCTTCCTTCCTCTACCTTTCTGTGAACTTGCTGGAATAATTCAATCTAGTACCCAAGAAACTATTTCCCTTCCATAGTTTCCTGTAACATCCCTACCAGTTTAAATCTGATTCGGTAAACTTAATTCAGTTTTCTATATAAAATTTAATGATGCACCAATAGAAGGGATTCAAATTTTGTCAATAATTTAAATTAGATTAGTAAGCAAAAGTGTGTTAAAAAACTGTAATTAAACACACAGTTCTAGTTTAAGGTTATCAAATTATCACATCATTGCTATTTTTAATAAATTTTTCTCAAATACATGTATATCTTGAAGAATAAATTATAAGACCAAAGAGAAACTAAAGTGAGTTAAAGGATAATATTATACCCTAGTTGAAAATTTTGTCTAATCTTATCCTTAAAGCGAAGATTTATTCTATCTTAAGATATTACAAATCATACCTGAGGTTTACATTTAAAAATGCACCCCTTACTAACTTCCTACATCACCACTATTTGTATTTTGTGCTGAATTTAAGTTTAATGGCTCAAAACAGGTCTGGCCTGTGGTCAATTTATAATATGTGATAATAGTTTAACACTTTCTGATCCCTTTATAAATAAAATATCTGTTGTTTGCCTGAAGATCTTTTTTGGAAGGCAAACATTTTCCCAGATTGAAATAAGATTTAAATTTATATGCACACTGATTCTATAATCAGTGTGGTTTTAGCACTTCAATAAATAAGATTCACCATTTTTTAAATTCTTTAACTTTTTAAAAGTTATCTATTTTTTTAGTATTTAGGAAATTATATTCTTAACACAATAAACTACAAAAACTTCACATACCTGAGAGCTCTTCCCATGGTCTCGTAATTCATATCAGGTTTATTTTTGTGCTTCCCCCACAACCTGGATACTGCTTTAGAATCTACCAATTTAAAAATGCCTTTTTCTCTCTGGGTCCATTTGATATATTTAGGACAAGTAGCTTTGTCCTGAAGCAGTGCCAGTAAAAACTCCCAAAGATAAATTGTGTTTCCTGAAACAAAAGCGATTTCTTTGACCAAAATTTCATTTGAAAGTGCACAACAAAACACAACTAAAAGTTCCATCTGTAATTATACAAAGATAATACGTAATTCATTAGTATTGATAATATAACAATTACAATTTTGGGGCCTAATACAGATATTTTTTTATTGGCCCCACATAAGGTATCTCAACAGAGCAATCTTGCCAATTAGATTTGACATGGCTTAGTGAGAAAGCACTTTGAGATGATTTTTTCTTCAAATTTGGAAGCAGTTATTAAAATACTAGAACCCCAATACAATGTAATAAAATGTCTATAAACTGAAAACCTAACCTGGCTGAACTCTTCCAAGAGACTCATTATTATATGAATGAATGGATTATTTGGACAGGTGAGTGAACATTTTTAAAAGGATTTCTGGGCTACATTATTAACCATGCTCTTGTCAGAAAATGGCAACTGTATCTCATAAGCATGTGACAGCAATAAGATCCATTTTAATATGTCAAGAAAGTTGGTAGTTTCTGCTTACAATATGCAGACATTTTAAAGCAATCTGAATGTTATTTGACCCATAAGTATTACAGGAAAATTACAATAGTACTTACCCTTCCCATCTTTGTTTTTCTTCTTCACAGATATGTTTGGTGTAGTGGCTGGAGAATCTGGTCGTGGTGGTTTAGTTTTTCTCCCTGAAAGCAGAACAGCTCTGCATAAATATTTGCCCTCAAAAGTGTGAGTGGACAATTTAGCTATAAATGCTGTTTTGTCCTTTATCCTAAATTTTAAGTGCCACTTTATACACAGATCACATATATTGGTCTCTTTAAGTGCTATTTACTAAAAAAATAATTTGAGTAAAAACAACTTTAATGTAGGTTAGATCACAAATATGTTGAAAATGATATTTTGGCTCATTTGTAAACATAAGGTTAAGTTTAAAATACTGCATCTTGTCTTTGAGTTGACAATACTGGTAGTGCTTTCTTAAAATTCAAGGGGAAATTCTTGATTCTGATAAAATTTGAGCTAAAAAAAAATCCATATAGGTTTCTAAGTTTTTTAAGGTAGAAAAAGCAGATTTTTAGCTTTTCGCTCTTTTAAATATATTACTGGGTCCATTTGATATATTTATGACAAGTAGCTTTGTTAGTTCTGCATAGTTAGTTCTCAAATTGGAAACTTCCCCAAACTCTAGATATAAAAAATAAATGAAGCAAAATTTTGGTGAACCACAGTAAATTTTTTATTTTCCTATGTATTTTTAAACATCTCATTTTTCTATATATTTCTGTTTACAGCAAACAGACTTTATAGTTATCCATTATCCAATCCCTAAATATGTCCATTCCAAGAGTAGTATTAAACTGTATTTTGTGCAGCTTTAGTCTGGATCAACCAACTACCCTAAAGCCTTCTTGTAATCCTCTTTTACCACTTATCTAGAATCACAATTGGTTGGCAATGTTGCCTGTGATTTAGGTGGAAATGATCATGCTGTCTCATTCAGTATATGAGTAACAATAAAGATCAAGCATTATTAGATACTTTAGTTAGTACATCTTACTCCAGCATTCTTGAGGCTGATTCTCTCAAGGGTGAACATAAGTCAGAGAGAAGAGGGTCAAAAATGTCACTCTTCAGGACCCTCTTAAGACTACCAAATGTATAAATGTGGAACCTAGTCAGCCAGGTGTCTCGACTTCCATCACTGCAGACATCTGCAGAGAACCCATTCATGAGGCAGACACTTCTGGCTGATTGTGTTAATGATAACAAGTATTAGAAGCCAAGAATTCTGTTAGCTTCTATCCCTATCACTCATTTTATGCTTCCTATTTACCTGTGTGTGTTTTTCTGATAGATACCATTTTCTTTCTTTTTAAAATGTTTTTCTTGATTTCAGAGAGGAAGGGAGAGGGAGAGAGAGAGAGAAACATCAATGATGACAGAATCAATGATCAGTTGCCTCCTGCATGCCCCTAACTGGGGATGGAGCCAGCAACCCGGGCATGTGCTCTGACTGGGAATCCAACTGTGACCTCCTGGTTTATGGATTGATACTCAACCACTGAGCCACTCTGGTGGGGTTAGAATTTTTTTAATTGACTTTTTTTAGAGAGGAAGGGGGAGAGACAGAGAGACAGAGAGAGAGAGAGAGAGAGAGAGAGAGAGAGAGAGAGAGAGACATGGATTGGTTGCCTCCTGCACGTGCCCCAACTGGGAGCGGGGATCAAACCTGGAACCCAGGTACGCACCCTTGACTGGGATTTGAACCCACCACCCATCAGTGCAAGGGCTGATCCTCTAACCCCTGAAGCAAACCAGTCAGTGCTCAACAGGGTTTTATTTGAGGAAATCCCATGCAGCCTGGTTTAAATGCATGATTTGCCAGAACCATTTTACAAGAGCTTCTGTCTGCTGTCCCAAAGTTATTGCTAGCCTGGGTCACTTTTATGTAATTTACTTGTTTGGGAAATCCTAAAGACATTGATAGCTTAAAATCTATATATATAAAAGGCTAATATGCAAAGTGTCCCCTCGGGAGTTTGACCGGGCGTTCAATTGCTTGCTGTGACATGTGCTGACCACCAGGGGGCGGCGCAGAATATGGAAGGTGACCAGCTGAAGCTGCGGGGCGCTGAGGGAGCAAGGGAAGGAGGAGGCGGGGAACTTGATCGCCAGCCAGGCCTAGGGACCCTACCTGTGCATGGATTTCATGCACCAGGCCTCTAGTCTAATAGTAAACTTAGGTTAAGGCAAGCCTAGGATTATGAATTTTCGAAGGAAGAATTTCTTCACTCAGAGCCATAGCTTCCTTGATATCTGTCTGTGCCAATGGGCATATTGTTTTTCTCTTGAGGGTAGAGCCTTTCAAGGACCCCAATTACATGCTGAGGTCTCTGTCCCAGACCCATCTTGCATTGGACCAAGACTTAAGCATCTGCCTCTACAAGGGCAATAAAACCCAATCCACCTAAATACCAAGACTGACATGTCCTTCTCAGCCCTTCATAGCCGCGGCAGTGCTAGCTCATTCTTACTGTTTTCATTTCCTCTTTTAATTTTTAAAAAAATAAATTTTTTTTTTTAAATAAATTATTGATTTCAGAGAGGAAGGGAGAGGGAGAAGAGAGATAAAAACATCAATGCTGAGAGAGAATCATTGATCAGCTGGCTCCTGCATGCCCCCCACTGGGGATCGAGCACACAACCCAGACATGTGCCCTGACCGGGAATTGAACCATGACCTCCTGGTTCATAGGTAGACACTCAACCACTGAACAAGCGGGGTTCCTCTTCATTTTTGGCTCTAGGAATTTTTCCTTCTTTTTCGTTAAGTTAGGTTACTTGGTAGCTGGCAGTGATGCCATTAACCAAGATATTAAACTTAAAATATGAAACAAATTGGAGCAGAATCAAGAATGAAATAAAATGGAAAGAGTGATAGACTTTAAAATGTAAGAATGGTCCTAAAGTTAAAAATTCCCTTTAACACATTCTAACATTTTCTTCTTCATTTACTTACCTGCTGATGTCCAACTCGTATTTTTCCCATTGGAATTTTATATTGGAATTTATGCTGGTGGTTTCCAAACTATGTCCTGTGGGAGTAAGCTGACCTGCCCCTATCTCCAAGCTCTTTCTGAGTGTGGAAAAAGGGTTTAGATAAAAGATTGAGGCTTTTCTGTAAGATAGACCAAATATTTTAAATGTATAAAATAATCTAACTTTTTACAAAAGAAATCTAATGAGAAGAAATACCTCTTAGTTTATATTTAGTACCCTCAATTTCTTATGTAAGTTTTAATTGGTTTAGAAGTATCCTTAAACAAACATTATATTTAGATTCCACATCAAGACTTTATTGTTTCCCCAAACGAATTAACCACTCACCTTTCTTTCTCTTAGGTTGTTCTGGTGAGGAGGCTCCTGGTGAGTGTGCATATGTCTCTTGAACCTGCTGAGTTTCCATCACTTCAGGAATCCCATCTAATGTGACGGATACATGGGTGATTGGGGCAACAACAATGTCATCTTCAGATGAACTAAAGATATTATTATCTAATGGAAATAAATTATCATCAACTTTGTATTACAAATCAAAATAATTTCATAAAATTATTTTCTGTTTCTATAAAGAATAAAATAGAAATGAAATCTTTAAATCTAGTCCCTGCTTTTTATTTCCTCTGCCTGAAATCAGATATCCTACACCAGTACAGGCTTGACAAAACTATTTCAATATCTCCCTTACTTGACTTCCTATCACCAGTCTCTCTCGCTTCTCTTTTCCACTCTTCACAGTGCTACTAAAGTTATCTTCTGAAACCCAAGTCTGATCTCACCATATTATTCTTCTCTATAAAAACTTTACACCAAAAAATTAAAAAGAAAATTGACATAGCCTGCTGTGTGAAGCTTCCCACAGTCTAGATCAAACCTACCTTTCCAATTTCATCTCCACTTCAGCTATTCCAAAACATTTTTATCTACATCTGATTCTTTCTTATAGGTCTGTGTGTTTGGCTCAACCCACTCCTTCTACTTTGAATATCCTTTCCTGTGTCCTCTACCCTTTAAAAGCTTATTTGTCCTTTACAGCCAAGGTCAAAGCTCTCCGTCCATAAAGCCTTTCTCTGGAGTTGTCAGCTAGAGTTCTCTCTCCTTCCAGAAAACATTGTTATCTCTCTCATGACTTTTATTTTGTTTTTTGTAGTTACTTACATAAATAACTGTTTTCAAAATTAAATTGTAAGACTGAGGAAAGAGGCAATATCTGTTCATTTGCATAAACACTATTTGTCTAATGCACTGGTGTGCATAGAGAATATCCAGTAAACATCTTGAATTGATTTAGTATTAATTAGTTTTGAATTTAAGTACTTTCTTGTCAGAAAAGCCCAAGAGAAGATGAATTTAAAAGCAGATAGATCAGATTGTTTGTGGTGTGATGAGGAGCCCACCCACACACCATAGAGAACGTCGAGTGGCAGAGGTGGCGACATAAAATGGGGCAGATGGAGAACTTGACTGAGAAAATAGATTTATAGGAACCTCTGAATGTGAACTCGGCAACCGGAATTTGAAGTTTCACCATTCCCCTCGGACCCTTGCTGACATCCTGATGTCTATGGTCATTAGTCACCCCTTGGTTTTCCCCTTCCCTTGAAATAAAAGAAGCCAAATTCAGCACTTTCTCAAGTTGGTTCTTTAGGACCCTAGTCCGCCATCTTCTTTGCTTGCTGGCTTTCCAAATAAACTCACTTTCCTTGTTCCCTTCCTTCCCCACAATCTACACTAATAAAAGAGATACATGGTAATTAGCGTACGACCGCTACCCTTTTCATTGGCTAATCAGTGAGTATATGCAAATTAACTGTCAGCCAAGATGGCGGCCGGCAGCCAGGCAGCTCGAAGCGAACATGAGGCTTGCTTGCTTCAGTGACTGCAGACTCCAACGTTCCCCGCCTGCCTTGCCGGCCTCTGAGCTGGCAGTTTGAAACTTTGTAACAAATATAGAAGCTAAACAAAACCCCGCTGGGATCTCAGAGCTGGAGTTATACATTGTTTCGATTATAGAACAGCAAACAAACCAGATACCAGCTTTCAGCAGCCGAGGCCTCAGAGATAGAGCCAGAGCTAAAGCTGGCCCAGAATAAAAAAAAAAAAAGAAAAAAAGGAGCGGTTGGGAGCTTCAGTCAATCGCCAGCCTGAAGGCAGCCCTCAGCCCCTCACCCAGACTGGCCAGGCACCCCAGTGGGGACCCCCACCCTGAAGGGTGTGTGACCAGCTGCAAACAGCCATCATCCCCTCATCCAGGCTGGCCAGACACCCCAGTGGGGACTCCCACCCTGATCCAGGACACCCTTCAGGGCAAACCAGCTGGCCCCCAGGCCTCTATCCTATATAGTAAAAGGGTAATATGCCTCCCAGCACCGGGATCAGCGGAGCTGTGAGGCCTCCCGGCACCGGGATCAGCGTGACAGGGGGCAGCGCCCAAACCCCCTGATCGCCCTGCGGCTCTGTGTGTGACAGGGTGCGGCGCCCCAACCCCCCCCCCCCCACAAGCCCTGCTCTGTGTGTGACAGGGTAGAACCATAACCTCCCCATCCGCCCTGCCCTGTGGGTGATAAAAGGCAGCGCCCCCACCCTCCCCCCCCCCTGAACGGCTCTGCTCT
>NW_005871055.1:1951456-1959080 GCF_000147115.1 Myotis lucifugus
CCCAACCCCCTGATTCGCCCTGCTCTGTGTGTGACAGGGGCAGTGCCCTAACTCCCCTATTGGCCCTACTCTGTGAGTGACAGGGGGGGAGCTCCCTCAACCCCCTGATCGGCCCTGCTCTGTGCGTGACAGGGGGGAGCTCCCCAACCCCCTGATGGGCCCTGCTCTGTGCATGACAGGGGGGAGCTCTCCAACCCCCTGATGGGCCCTGCTCTGTGCATGACAGGGGGCAGCGCCCAACCCCCTGATTGGCCCTGCTCTGTGCGTGACAGGGTGCGGAGCCCCAACCCCCCTGATGGGCCCTGCTCTGTGCGTGACAGGGGGCAGCGCCCCAACCCCCTGATCGGCCCTGCTCTGTGCGTGACAGGGGGTGGCGCCGCAATCTCCCTATCGACCCTGCCTTGAGTGTGACAGGGGGCGGTGCCCCAACCCCCCAATAGGCCCTACCCTGAGTGTGACTGAGGGTGGCATCGCAACCTCCCAATCCGCCCTGCTCTGTGCATGACAGGGGGCGGCACCCCAACTCCCCAATCAGCCCTGCTCTGAGCCCGATCAGGGGCTGCACCTAGGGATTGGGCCTGCCCTCTGCCACCCAGGAGCAGGCCTAAGCCAGCAGGTCGTTATCTCCCGAGGGGTCCCAGACTGCGAGAGGGCACAGGCCGGGCTGAGGGGCCCCCCCTTCCCCCCCGAGTGCACAAATTTTTGTGCACCAGGCCTCTAGTAAATAAATAAAAGCAGATCAAATGCGGCAATGAATTTTATGCCATGAAGTGTTAGAAAACTTTTCAATGGATGTTTGCCTATTCACTAATGAATATCTATAGAGATCAATAAATAATAATAGCTTGGATCCTAAACTTCCTAATACTTTCACCAATGAGGTTAAGAGAAGAAATTCTGCATAATCTGCTATTTCTCAACTATATAAATTACTTTTTATTCCTAAAGGCCTTACTTCCCAAATTAAAAGAAAAAAGTCTTGTTTAATCGAACACTTCTGCAAAGGTGTCTCAACTAGTACTTTACTTTAAAATGTCCTTGGGACAAAAAAAGTATAAAGCATGGTCTCTGTTTTTTTTTAAATATTTTTCACCTAATAGAGATAGCAAGAATAACTTGTCAAAGTTTATAAACATGAACAATCATAACACATCACCACTCACTTATTCGTTTTTCATCCAGCATAGGGTCAGGAGAATCCATATTGAGGAGTGCCTCAGCAGCCTCAATAGTTTCAATTGTTTCATCCCCATTATGACAGGAAGCTTCAACTATAATACATTGAAAGAAAAGTAGAATTAGTATAAGCTACCTGTTGCTCTATAACCCATAGATTCTGATGTCTTGAATTAGGGTACATTCACTTAATACTTAGGCTTATATACTCAATTTATATCACCATATAAAATCTATATATAACTATTAAATACTTGTCTATTTCTTTTTTAAAAATCTGTAAGATGTAAAAAAAAATCTGCAAGATGTGAGGCTTTTGGGTGAAAAGAAACAAGCCCTGGCTGGGTGGCTCAGTTGGTTGGAGCATCATCCGGCACACCAAAATTGTTGCGAGTTCAATTCTCGGTCAGGGCACAACTGAGGTTACAGGTTTAATCCCTGGTCAAGGCAAGTCTGGGAGGCAACCAATCAAAGTTTCTCTCTTGCTTGGCTGGTGTGGCTCAGTGGATGAGCATCAACCTATAAACCAGGAGGTCAAGGTTCGATTCCCAGTCAGTGGACATGTCCGGATTGCAGGCTCAGTCCCCCGTAAGGGGCATGCAGGAGGCAGCTAATTGATGAGTCTCTCTCATCAATGATGTTTCTATCTCTCGCTCCCTCTCCCTTCCTCTCTGAAATCAATAAAAATATATTTAAAATAAATAAATAAGACGAGGGACCTGGCCGGGTAGCTCAGTGGGTTAGAACGTTGTCCCAATGCGCAAGGTTACAGGTTCCAACCTAGTCAGGGCACATACAAGAATCAACCAATGAATGCATAAGTGGAACAACAAATTAATGTCTGTCTGTCTCTCTCTTTCCCTTCCTCTCTAAAATCAATAAGCGAAAAAATTTTTAAAAGAATAAATAAGATGGGCATTGGACTTGATTAGAAAGGGTTCAGGAGAACAGGCAAAAATCCCAGGTGTGCTACTAAACTAGTATGTCACTGGGTAAGGCATTTTGTTTCTGCAGACTCCATACTATAAAATTAGGTCCCTTTCACCTCTGACACTGATTCCAACAATCTTGGAATGAACTTAGGTCTCTGTTATTCTCTGACTCTTCTTTCATTCCTTTATAATTCTAGTGAATTGCCACCATCTCCAAAAAGTTTTAGTCATAATCACATTATTAAAATCATGGTAATTCTGGTATCATTCTTCTCTAGTGGGTACTGTAGAACACTAATTACCCCACTATTAATTTCTTAAGTTTTTCTTAATTTTAAGTGTTTTTCTTAATTTTTAAAAAATATTAAAATATAAGTGAAAATTTATCCAAGCACATGCTAGATAACTGACATTTCTCTGCATCCCAGACAGATGCCCAAAATAGTTGCACAATAAATCCCTGAATGGCTTTTAGCCCTTAACCTCTAGAGTCAGAACCAAGAAACTAAATAAAGAGCTACAAATGCCTTTTTTTCATGGATAAATTCAAGTTTCCTAAATGTGATAGTCATTATCCATAATCCCTTATACTGACTTGCTGAATTTCCCCCCCTATAATTGTGATAAAAATTACATGTTAATTTTAAAAGTTTGAATATACATTTATATTCAGAACTTTCAGATTCAGAGTTGGACTGACAGTATGTAACTCAATGAATATAAGCCTTTTAATTTTACATAAGGGTAAAATAATAAATATAAACATAGTACTAGGAGCAAAAGTTCTTTTATCTCAATTAAATGAAAGAGATTACATATTTACACATTGTCCTCTTCCCATTCCTATTCAATCCAGAACAAGATCATTTTCTTTTTCATTACTAAGAATATAACCAGATTTCCAAGAAATTAGTAGCTCTGTAAAATTTAGCTTACGTTTTCATTAGATTATAATACTTATTACCCTAAATCAGAGGTCCTCAAACTTTTTAAACAGGGGGCCAATTCACTGTCCCTCAGACATTCCACACATGCGCACTGCGGGCCCGGGACGAGTCGGCTGCTAAGCAGGACAGGCAGCAGCGGCAAAAACAACCGGTGGGCCGGATAAATGTTTTCCGCGGGCCGCATGTGGCCTGCAGGCCGTAGTTTGAGGACGCCTGGTCTATACCATTACAAAACAAAATATACAATTGCTAAAAATTACATAACAACAGATTAGTTAACTTGGCTTTTATACATCAACTAGGGGCCCAGTGAATGAATTCGTGCACCTTGAAAGGAACTGTGGGCTGCGAGGCTGTGGTGGGCATAGGGACGCGTCTCAGCCCATCCTCCATGCCCCCGCCCAGCCCCTCCTGCCGTGGCCCCTGGTCTCTTGTCTGCTGGCAGACCCGCTCCCGCCGCCGCCACTCCCATGCGCTGACAGCGCCAGCCCCTCTCACAGCACAGAGCAATTGGGGCCGGCGTGAGCAGCAGGTGCTAGTGGGGCCAGCACCATCAGTAGGTGCAAGCAGTGGCTGCTGCCTCAGGAGCAGGGGGAGGTGGAGAAGTCACTCGAACCCGCTAATGGCGCCGATCGGGACCAGTGCCGGGCACCGGCAGTGGATGCCAGCGGTAGTGCAGACAGTGGATGTGAGCAGCAGCTCAGGCGCCAGCAGCAGGTGCGAGTGCAGGGTGGGTCTGCAGCATGCGGGAGCAAAGAATTTTCAGTAACCACCAAAGGCTCACCCCGATGACAGTGACTGGTGCCCCGCCTTGTTCTGGTGCCCCCGCTCACCTGCTCCACCATGCCACCACAGCCAACACCCGCTATGTTCCACGCACCACCTGGTGGTCAGCGCATGTCATAGCAACCGAGTGTTCAGTTGTTCCCCTGTTTGGTCTATTTGCATATTAGCCTTTTATTATATAGGATTATTATATAGGATTAATTTGGCTGACTGCCTTCCCAAGGGAGGAATCCCATGATGGAATGGAAGGGATGAACTGCTAAAGGAGCAGAGAGCTGGGATAATTCCTGAATGATGCATACAAAGAAGTTCAGCTCCTCTCAATTAGAAAAAAATTCCTAACAAAGAATATTTTCTTCCATAAAAAAATGGCTAATGCTGCGAGTCCCCACAACCTACAAAGCCAGAAGAGAAGCTCCTTCCAAATATGAGAAAAGTAACTGCAAAGTTCCAACCTTGTGGGTTTGGTTCCCTCCACTTTTATCTATGAACCCAAATATCTATAGGTCACATGGAGGTCAAAGAACAGGAAGATAGCCAATATAAAAAGAGGCAAGGATTTCAGTCTAGCCTGGATTTTTCAAACAGCAATTCAACCCTTCATGGAGTCTTCCTCTTTCAAAGGCTTTAAAGTTTTCCTCTTAAGGCAAGCAGTCACATTTCCGAATTACTACAGAAGGAACACTAGAGAACTTGAACAGATTTTTAAATTAAATTTATTGGAGTGATATTGGACATGACCATATAGGTTTCAGGTGTGGGTTTCTATGTTATAAGACCTGTATATTGCACCATCAAAGTCAAAATTTCTCCCATCACCAAATATTAGGACCCCCCCCCCCCCCCCGCCTTCCTCTGGGAACCACCACACTGTTTGTGTTCACAAGTTTCAGTTTTATATTCCACATGAGTGAAATCATATGGTTCTTAGCATTTTCTGACTGACTTATTTCACTTAGCACAATATTCCCAAGGTCCATCCATGTTGTTGCAAATGGCAGTATTTCATCCTTTCTTATGGCTGAGAAGTATTCCATTGTGTATATGTACCATATCCTCTTTATCCAGTTCTCTATCACAGGACTTTTTTTTAAATTAAATATGGAATGTTTCACGAATTTGGATATCATCCTTGCACAGGGGCCATGCTAATCTCCTCTGTATTGTTCCAATTTTAGTATATGTGTTGCAGAAGCGAGCACTATGCAGGACATTTTGGTTGTTTCCCTGTCTTCACTACCGTGAATAATGCTGCAATGAACATAGGGGTGCATATATCTTTGTGAATACTTGATTTCCAGTTTTTCGGGTATATACCCAGAAGAGGGATTGCTGGGTCATATGATAGCTCTATTCTCAGTTTTTTCAGGAATCGCCAGACTGTTTTCCATAGTGATTGTACCAGTCTACATTCCCACCAGCAGTGAATGAGAGTTCCCTTTTTTCCACAATCTTTCCAATACTTGTTTGCCAGAAGCCGGTCCATCCTTGCTGCTTGACACAGTCGCTGCAGGGAAGAAACATCTGCACAGCATATGTTTCAAGGGACCTGGCATATATGGGCATACTGTTCTTAATATGTTTGCTCCCCTTCTTAGCGCTATGTGTTTTAACCAAGGTCACCTCTCCGAGAAAGGTTGTTTCCCCAGGTGGGGATTTTTTCCCTGGAGTTAGGGATTAACAGGACTAAGGAAGGGAATAAAACCCCTTAACTAAGTGCCAGGCGGGTAATTAATCACTTTAACTACGAACAATCACGCTGAAGCTACATAATCTTTACTTAGGATAATCTCCTTCAGTTACTTCCTTGTAGCTTAACAAAACAATAGAGTAGTGACCTTGGAATGGCGATAACAAACGCCCTAACCTTTGGAATAGAATGGATAGGATTAAAATCAAATGGTATAAATACAGATGTAACAGGAGAATAAAGACAGAACCTGGCTGGAGAACCTGGCTAGAACCTGGCTAGAGAACCTGGCTAGGCTGCTGATCAACTGAACGCTGTCCCTGTGTCATTCCTTCTTCACTGACTCCATCCACACCTATGGGAACCCCTGGACCTGCTGGGGTTGGACCCCAATACTTGTTATTGCTTATCTTGTTGATAACAGCCACTCTAACAGGTGTTAGGTGATATCTTGTCATTTTGATTTGTATTTCCCTAATTGCTAGTGAGGTTGAACATCTTTTCATATATCTATTGGCTGTTTTTATGTCTTCTTCAGAGAGGTGCCTGTTCAGGTCCTCTGCCCATTTTTTGATTGGGTTATTTGTTTGGTGCTGAGTTTTATGAGTTCTTTTTTTTATATAATTATTATTAGAATTTTATTTCATAACCTATAATTAAGAGTCTATGATAATGGCATAGACAAACAGCAACACTTGGATTCATCTTCCTCAATATGATAACAATTGATAATTACACTTGCTAAGAAAACCAGAATTTAAAATAGCTTCTTTCCCAACTTAGGACAAAACATTTTTCTATAAAAATTTTAAACTGCTCACTTCTAAAGTCTATAATTTCAGGTAAAAGCTAGATATTAATGATATTATTAAAACCAGGGTAGAAAATGGCTATATTTTATGAGGAAATTAAATATCATTTACATTTTTTCATTTAACTTTATAGTGTCTGTCATTAATTACCAACATTAACTTTTTATTTTAAAGAAAAAAAATTTAAGGTAATACTAATTTACCATTGGCTGGATGAATTATTTTAGGCTTCTCTCTCATTCTCCAGTGGGTTTGGTCATTTTTATTTTAAAAATACAAAATAGAAGTATTATGGCTTTTGTTAATGTTTTTACACTCACTTTTTTACATTAATCAATCTAACATCTCATTCTAGTAATTCTTAATCAGTTATTGAGTTACATAAATTTATGTAATTTACTTGGATCAAATTACTGTTCTTCTTTCCAAATAAGGAAAACCTTCTCTCAAGTTTATTGGGCCACATTACCCACAAACATAAGCTCATGCTGCTTAAAATGCTTGATCATTACAATTCTAATTAAAATAGTCAGAAAGTAATTATCCTATAGTAAACATAATAGAATTTATTTTATGACTTTCTTCTAGGTGACTGCAGATATTCTTCTAAGACATATTCTTCATATCTAATCATGAGACAAGAATCATTTTTAGCCATAATGATTAATGAAGGTAACCAATAATCTTATGAACATTATTGGCATATGATTCCTATTCCTCTCCTATTGTTCCCTCAAAAACACAGATAAAATGATACAATGCTAAGTATGTATTATATGAATTCTATCACTCCATTTAAAAGATGAAAATTCTGATCTTATAAAATAATAAACAAAGGGATGTCTGGCAATGTTTTGGTGATCTTTTCTCTTCCTACACCTTCATACTCAATCCCTTGAAGGCTAAATTAATCCACTGGCTGCATTGGGTTGGGGTCACTCTGGTTTATATCTAAGGAACAGTAAAAAAATAGAACTGAGCCAGATATCCAAACCCAAGAAACCTCTAGCTGCATAAAGACTTCCAGGCTTTGGGTTGTCAAAGAATTGGGTTATCCTGAAATTTGAGGTTTTATTCAAATAACACATTTTTGCGGAGCACACATATCTTTTGCCTTAATGTTTCCCAATGCATATTTATATCACTCCATATGA
Source organism: Myotis lucifugus (assembly GCF_000147115.1). Lineage (NCBI taxonomy): Eukaryota > Metazoa > Chordata > Mammalia > Chiroptera > Vespertilionidae > Myotis > Myotis lucifugus. Next base: position 1,958,954 of record NW_005871055.1, read on the forward strand.
GTTCTTTATATATTTTGGAAATTAAACGTTTGTCAGAGCTGCTATTTGTAAATATTATCTCCCATCTGGTTGGCTGCCTCTTGGTTTTGTTGTCAGTTCTTTTATATATATATATATATATATATAT
>NW_005871055.1:1959180-1992115 GCF_000147115.1 Myotis lucifugus
TTATTGATTTCAGAAAGGGAGAGGGAGAGAGAGATAGGAACATCAATGATGAGAATCATTGATCGGCTGCCTCGTGCCCGCCCCCCGCTGGGGATTGAGCCCATAACCTGGCCATGCGACCTGACTGGGAATTGAACCGTGACCTCCTGATTCATAGGTTGACGCCCAACCACTTAGCCACACCAGCCAGGCTTGTTGTCAGTTTCTTTTTCTGTGCAGAAGCTTTTAGTTTGATATAGTTCCATTCATTTACTTTTGCCTTTACTTCCCTTGCCTTTGGGGTCAAGTTCATAAAATGTTCCCTACAACCAAGGTCCATAAGTTTGGTATCTATATTTTCTTCTATGTAACTTATTGTTTCGGGTCTTTGATCCATTTTGAATTAATTTTTGTACATGAGGACAAACTGTAATCCAGTTTCATTTGTTTATATGTGGCTTTCCAGTTTTCCCAGCACCATTTATTGAAGAAACTATGTTATTCCATTGTGTATTTCTGGCTCCTTTGTCAAAAATTACCTGTCCATATACATGTGGTTTATAGCTGGGCTCTCTTTTCTGTTCCACAGATCTGTGAGTCTGTTTTTCTGTCAATACCATGCTGTTTTGATTATCGTGGCTGTGTAGTATAATTTGAAGTCAGGTAGCATGATATCTCCAGCTTCATTCTTTTTTCTCAGGATTGCATTGGCTATTCGAGGTCTTCTGTGGTTCCTTACAAATCTGATGATTTCTTGTTCTATTTCTTTTAAAAAATGACATTGGGATTTTGATGAGGATTGCATTAAATCTGTATTTTGCTTTGGGTAATATGGCCATTTTAACTATGTTGATTCTTCTAATCCACGAACACGGGATATTTTTCCATTTTGTTGTGTTTTTTTCAATCTCATTTAATAGTGTTTTTTAATTTTCAGTATATAGGTATTTCACGCTTTGTTAAGTTTATTCCTAGGTATTTTATTCTTTTGGCTGCAATTGCAAAAGGAATTGTTTGGGTTTTTTTCATTTCTTTTTCTGAAGTTTTGTTGTTCGTATACAGAAAGGCAATGGATTTTTGCACATTGATGTTATACCCTGCAATTTGATTGTATTTGCTTATTTTTTCTAATAGAGCTACCAGGAAATAAAGATAAAATGGCTATAGTAGATCCTCATACATCAATAATTACCTTGAATGTAAATAGTTTGAAATCACCAATAAAGAGGCACAGAGTAGCAGGGTGGATCAAAAAACAAAACCCAACCACATGCTGCCTACAAGAGACACACCTAAGTTGCAAAGGTAGATTCAAAGTAAGAGGATGGAAGATGATTCTCCAAGCAAATAACACCCACAAAAAAGCAGGTGTAGCTATATTATGTCTGACAAAATAGATTTCAAGATAACAAGAGACAAAGATGGACACTTTATAATGATAAGGGGGACACTACATCAAGAGAACATAACACTTCTTAATATATATGTACCTAACCAGGGAGCACCGAAATATATAAAACAACTACCTCCAGAATTAAAGGGAGAAACAGATCAAAACACAATTGTAGTTGGGAACCTTAATACTCCATTGATAGTTCTAGACAGATCAATCAAACAGAAAATTAATAAAGAAATATCAGCCTTAAATGAAACACCAGACCAAATAGACATAATTGACATTTACAGAACCTTTCATACCAAAACATCTAATCATACAGTCTTCTCCAGTGCACATGGAATATTATCAAGACTAGTCCATATGTTGTGTCACAAAACTAGCATCAACAAATTCAAGATTGAAATTATATCAAGCATATTCTCTAACCATGATGCCTTCAGATTAGAAATCAACTGCAAAAATGAAGTAAAGAAACCCACAAATACGTGGAAATTAAACAACATACTACTAAAAAATGACTTGGTCAAAGAAGAAATAAAGGATGAGATCAAAAGACATAGAAACAGATGAGAATGACAATACAACATACCAAAACTTCTGGGATGCAGCAAAAGCAGAAATAAGAGGGAAGTTTATATCATTACAGGACTATTTCAAAAAAAAAAGAGAAATCCCAAATAAACAACCTAACATCACATCTTAAAGAACTATAAAAAGAAGAATTAAAGCAACCCAAAGTCAGAAGAAAGGCAATAATAAAAATTAGAGCAGAATTGAATAAAATAGAGAACAAAAAGACTAAACAAAAAATTAATAAAACAAAGAGCTGGTTCTTTGATAAATTAATAAAATTGACAAATCCCTGGCTACACTCATTAAGGAAAAAAGGGAAAAGACCCATATAAACAAAATCAGAAATGAGAGAAGTCTCCACAGACATCACAGATATACAAAGGATCATACTAGAATCTTATGAAAGATTATATGTCACCAAATTCAATAACCTGGAAGAAATGGATAAATTCCTAGAAATATATAACCTTCCTAGACTAAATCATGAAGAATTGGAAAATCTAAATAGACCAATCAGCAGTGAGGAAATTTAAACAACTGTCAAAAGCCTCCCAAAAAATAAAAGTCCAGGGCTAGATGGCTTCACCAGTGAATTCTACCAAACATTTGAAGAAGATTTAAAACCTATCCTTCTCAAACTCTTCCAAAAAAATTGAAGAGGAGGCAATACTTCCTAACACATTTTATGAGGCCAAAACCTGGCAAAGATAATACAGAAAAAGAAAACTACCGACCAATATCTCTGATGATACAGATGCAAAAATCCTAAACAAAATACTAACAAATCTAATAAAATAATACATCAAAAAATAATACATCATGATCATGATCAAGTGGGATTCATTCCAGGGGCACAAGGATGGTTCAACACATGCAAATCAATCAATGTAATACACCACATTAACAAAAGAAAGGATAAAAAGCATATGATCTTATAAATAGAGAAAAAGTATTTGATAAGATACAATATCCATTTATGATTAAAACACTAAATAAAATAGGAATAGAAGGAAAGTACCTCAACAATATAAAGGCCATATATGATAAGCCCTCAACTAATATACTCAATGGTGAAAAACTGAAAGCTTTTCCCCTAAGATCAGGAACAAGACAAGGATGTCCACTCTCAGCACTCTTATTCAACACAGTGCTGGAAGTCCTAGCCAGAGCAATAAGGAAAGAGAAAGAAATAAAAGGCATCCAAATAAAGAAGGAAGAAGTAAAACTGCCACTTTTTCTGGACAACATGATTCTGTATATAGAAACCCTAAAGACTCCACCAAAAAACTATTTGAATAGATTTTTTAACTAGATTTTATTTCTAAAAGTTTATGTCCTTTTCACATTCTTGTAAAGAAGCACAAAACTTCATTAGGAGACTACTGATGGATAGAGACTATTCATAGTCCTCATTAGGAGACAATTTTCCCTAATTATAATGAAAAATAAATCAAATCTTAATCATATATTCTATAAAAACAATATTAAAAGTTGTATTTCTCTATAACAGTTAAAATTGGAAAAGGTAAATACCTCAAAAATCCAGCAAAATGATTAAAGCAGGGCACTGTAACACTTCCTAGTAAAAACTTATTTATTTAAAATCTTGTAAATTTAAGGCAGATCTAAAAAGATATTAAAGGCTTTGAAATTCTATGAATTGAGAAAAATATCCTAATAAAAATAATTTTTAAAACATCAGGCAAATAAGTAACAGATAACTCAACAATTAATTATGATCTTCTAAACATTTACATCACTCAAGATATTCATTTATACAAACAAGTTTTATAAAATATTTTAAAGTCTGCTGAGTAGATAAAAATGATAAAATTAGAATGTATAATAATTTTGTTGCCTATTGATTAAGAACAAGAAGAATGTCAAAGCATTTAATTGTCAAACTTTTTAGAATGAAAAATTTCAAACATATACAAAAATAGAGAAACTAATAAAATAAACTCCACGTATCAAGGGCCCAGCTTAATAATGTCTCAGGTTATTTTTTAATTTTTAAATTAAAAAAAATATGTTCTTAATGATTTTTAGAGAAAGCGGGAGAGAGGGAATGAGAGATAAAAACATCAATTAAAGAGGAACTTCATCGATAGGCTGCCTCCAGCACATACCCCTACTGGGGATCGACCTGCAACTCAGGCATATGCCCTGACCAGGAATCGAACTAGCAACCTCCTAGTTCCTGGGTCAAAGCTCAACTGCTGAGCCCCATGCTAGGCCACACCGGTGGGGCTCAGGGTTTGTTTGTTTGTAAAGATGATTTGTTTAAATCAGGATCCAAACAAAGTTCGTGCATTACCATTTGGTAACACATACTGCCTTCATCTTTTTCTTTTTTCTTCCTTTTTGCTGTTTATCAGAGAAGAAACAGGATCATCTGTCTGTAATTACCCACATTGTAGATTTTGCTGATTATACCTCTGTAGTGCCACCTGCCAATAAATTGATAGCTATATCTAAAAGCTTGGTTAGATTCGCATTCTTTTTGTTGTTGTTGCAAGAATACTTTAAAGGTGATGCTGTGTTATTCTATGTGCCTGCTGAAGTAATGCTATAAAATCTAACTGTATTCCTTTCAGTACTTCTAAGATTGAGAATCAGATTAGAGGGCTGTCAGAATGATCTTTCCATTATAAAATTCTCCACTAGCCTTTCACCTAATGGCTTTAGCAGTTATTACTGACAGTTGCCACTATTTCATTAGGGATTCCAAAATAATACTAATCCTGTCATTCCTCCAGCATTTATTAGCTAGACTTCCTATAAAGAACAACTTTCCTTCATCAATGATCTGGTTACCTTCAGGTACGGTTCATACAACAAAGACAAATTAAATGCTTAATTCAGAATAATAAATGGGCTCCTAGCATCTTTCAAAAGTGACCACTGAGTTACTTTGTTAGTATCACTGTAAATACCTAGATTTTAACATATTTGATATTCTTCAGTCCTTTGTGATTGTAATACATAATGATCCTCTAAATGCCCCATCTTTGGCCATTGGGAACTAAAACTGGTTCCTGGGTCTTTTAGACATGACCTGAGTAATTTCTAATAGCTTCTGTGCCTTCAGAGATGGTAAGATATTACAGACTGTTCTTGTACATTTTCTGCCCCAAACCTAGAATCAGGAGTTTCTCCCAGGTATTCTGGTATCTTTAGTGGGAAGTGCATTTAAATACCATTAATTTGTATACTAGGGATATTGATTAGTGCTGGATCATTCATTAATTCTAAGCCTTTTCAGGAGCCCAAATTAGAGAATGGGTTGATTTTCTAAAAATTATTTTGGAGAATTTTAAACACAGTCAATGTAAACAGACTAATATAATGAACTCCTATATGTATCCATCACCCAGCTTTGACAATTATCAACTCACGGCCAACCTTATCTTGTCTATAACTCTATAACTCTTGTCTATAACTCTATAACCCCACCTTCATATTATTTTTATGTGAATTCTAAACATCCTAATACTAAGTAGTAAATGTTTCATAATGTCTCTCCAAAAGATAAGGGTTATATTATGCAAAAAATTATTCCTTTTTTATTTATGAGCTGAAATACTACGATAAAGAGAAATTTCTCATCTAATAATCTAGACACTCAGTGATATAGCTCATATAGGGAAGATTGATTGATTCTTAAACTTTATTTATTAGTTTTCAAAATAACAATAGCATCGCCTATTGGTGACCATTTTGGGGGTTAAGTATCATTATGAGATCATGGATTTGCCATATTAGACATGCTTCAATCCATTAGTGGTTACTGTCCTCATTGATGTTCAAGTTGTCCCATGTTTGACTAGAAAGTATTTTTTTAAATAAAATACATGGTAAGTTCATACTAGTATTTTCAACTCAAATTTAGCATTATAGAATTCATTTTTAGAATTACATAATTTATTTATATATTTATAGAATTACAGAATCTTTACTTAACTTTTACAACTTAACATTTGTATCACATTAATATTTTAATCTATAAATCTTGGCTTCGTATGGCATTAACTTCATTATTTATTTGATGTTACCCTAATATCCCTCTCACACACACAAAGTTTTAAAATAACAATAACCACATTACTAACAATATAATTACTGAAAACAATTTAACTTTCCTTCTCAGTTTTTTAAAAAAATATTTTTGTTGATTTCAGAGAGGAAGGGAGAGGAGAGAGAGATAGAAACATCAATGATAAGAGAGAATCATTGATCGGCTGCCTCCTGCATGCCCCCAACTGGAGATCAAGCCTGCAACCCAGGCATGTGCCCTGACCAGGAATGGAACTGCAACCTCGTAGCTCATAGGTTGCCGCTCGACCACTGAACTACACCAGCCGTGCCTCATTCACAGTTTTATTTTTGCTTTTTAGGCTATATACAGCCCAATGGGAAATGTAGACCCTTAAAAATAACTGTAAATAATTCTTCTCTGTATGATTATCCCAACAACTCAATAATTAGGTTCATCTGTTTCAGTTCAATTTTAGCGATTGCTAATTTTCTTGATTTTGGATTTAAGATATAAACTGTTTATTTCATTCAGCTTCAGTGCTTAGGTTGGGAAATGCAAAATAAATTGGTGGATCTCACATGAAACAGGAAAGAAAATAAACCAAAAAAAAAGTACAGATAGCTTTTAAAAATATAAATATTTACAAATAAAGTCATCATGGTTATCTTCCATTTGTGGAAATATAATTTCTACCATGCACTTTAATAATTTTACTTTTAGATTCTCAAAAACTGGTAATGGAAGAAGAATCTCCACATAGATAAGAGCTCATAGTCGAATTATTTCCAAAAATTTTAAATAACACAACCTTTTTTCCAAAAACCTTTTGTGGCATTTCAACATATAAATAGATAAAGGTAGTATTTCATCATTGTATATTTATTTTATAGATTCAAATTTATTTCAAACTTGATATGAAATAAGTCAATGATAAAAATAAAAGTATTCTGATAAACATTAACATTTTAATTCATGTTATAAACAGCTGCAATTATTAATGTAAGTTTCAAACCCATAAAAATAATTTTTTTTGTTATTGAAAATTTCAAAATCAAAATTATGGAATATAGTATAAAGAATTCTCACATACTCATTCTCAGCATCAATCATTATCAACACATGATCAATCTTCTTTCATCTTTATGCCACTCACTGCCCTCAAGGTTTACTTTGAAGGAATCCAAGACACCATATTTTATCTCTAAATATTTTAATATATGTATCCAAAAGATAAGGAATCCAAACCCAATGCTAATATCATATTTTAAAATACTAACAGTAAATATTAAAAATAATTCCTTAATGTAATCTGTAGTGCTACCTAGAACTCAATATGTATAATTTATAAAGTATTCTATTCCCATTTCTCTCTTCCCCTGTAGTGTTTCGAAAGTACAGTACTCTTTCCTCTCCCACTCTGGACTAAGGAGGGCTACTACAAGGTTCTTTGCTTTCTCGAGACATTGCTCAAACAAGGATGGAAAAGTTAAAGCTGGAAAATAAGAAAGGGGAAGGAGAAGAAACATGCAAAACGCAAATCTGTTTTTCAAGATATGTTTTGATTTATGGATCCATTCCATACCAGTTCTATTTTCCAGGAAGGAAGGAACCTGTCTGTTTCTCATCATCAGCTATCTTCAAGTCTAAGCCTAAGAGAATGAAGCACTAAAAGGAAGAAGCAATATCTTCTGCTTTCCTAGGCTCTATTTCTTCTTTGAGGACTAACAACTTTCCTGATGACTAAAACCAGGAATACCCTGGTTCGAAACCTACAGAGAGTAGTATAGCCTTTCTTAAGGCAGTGGTTCTCAACCTTCCTAATGTCGTGACCCTTTAATACAGTTCCTCATGTTGTGGTGACGCCCAACCATAAAATTATTTTTGTTGCTACCTCATAACTGTAATTTTGCTACTGTTATGAATCGTAATGGAAATATCTGATATGCAGGATGTATTATCTTTGTTACAAATTGAACATAATTAAAGCATAGTGATTAATCACAAAAACAATATGTAATTATATATGTGTTTTCCGATGGTCTTAGGCGACCCCTGTGAAAGGGTCGTTTGATCCCCAAAGGGGTCGCAACCCACAGGTTGAGAACCGCTGCCTTAAGGCATCAACAATTCAGAACACACTGCAAAAACGTCACTAGCTACACAACAGATATATGCATAGTGGTGGTCATTCAGTTATACAAAACCGATAGATCACAGCCAGCAATGAATAGAAACCTCTAACCTGATTAATATAATTCCCTTATCCATGAGGCAGAAACAAATTTAGATTTATCAAAAAACTTTCACTGGGTTTCTCCAAACAAAAAATATGAATATATAAGAACATGCTTGAGGGAAACCAAGATGGCGGCATAGGTAAACACCGGAAATTGCTGCCTCGCACAACCACTTCAAATATACAACTAAAAGACAAAACGGACATCATCCAGAACCACAGGAAGGCTGGCTGAGTGGAAATTCTACAACTAGAAGGAAAGAGAAAAGCACACTGACACTCAGAGGAGGTGCAGAAGTAAAGTGCAGAGGTATGAAGGAGCACATGGAAAGGGCTGGCAACTGAGGATACGGTTGTTTTTTTCAATCGGGAGGGAGTCTCAAGTTCCCGACTGCTCTCAACTCCAGTTCCGGGCGAGTCTCTAGGGACCCAGACTCATACAGGGAGAAACTGGACTGTCTGGCATCGGGCAAAACTTGAGGGTGGCTTTTCTCTCAGGGGTGCTTGCAGTGATTACTGTGGGACATTGAGACCCGAGGCCTCTTAGGGTAGGACTGAGGAGCAGCCATAGCTGTTTGCTCCGCCCTGTTGATTCCCTGAGACCCTGCCCCACCCAAGCTGTGCCCTGAGGCTTTTGCATATGAAAGGCCTGGCCCTTTGCAATCTGAAAATTACCTAACATTGCTGTAATCTAGAATATATGCAGTTCTATTTTACAATAACACTACCAGTCTTAAATATTTTTCAAGTCTTGAAGACCCTTTGATTGGTGTTATGAGACATAAAAATGGAGTAAACCCTATCCCTCCTGCTCTCCCAAAGCTTACCAGTTAGTAGGTTCACCCTCTCAAGCATCTGTCCCCATGCTGCTCCTTTTCTTTCAGCAGAAAACCATGCAACTTAATTCAAATAAAGAATTAAGTTTAGAGATATAAGATACCTGAAGTCCAAAACCATACCTATGAACTCATCTCCATTTATATGACTTTCCCCTTCTTCCTCCAGGTTTGGAAAAAGAAGGGTCCTGACTCCTGTCCAAGTAAAATTTGGCCACTTGAGCTTTGGTCCATCTCCTCGCTCCCCCTGAACTTCTAAGCTTAGGCCCCTCATTATTCTCTCTAATGAATGTCTTTCTGCCTGAGCCTAGTAAAGTGTTTAAGACTCCTGGTGACCAAAAACACAACCTAGATACTCTCTCCCTCACTAAGTGCTGCTTATTCCCTTCCAAAGAACAGCCTAAAAACCAAGATGGCAACATAGGTAAACACCTGAAATTGCTGCCTCACACAACCACTTCAAAAATACAACTAAAAGACAAAACAGACATCATCCAGAACCACAGGAAGGCTGGCTGAGTGGAAATTCTACAACTAGAAGGAAAGAGAAAAGCACTGAGACTCAGAGGAGTTGCAGAAGTAAAGTGCAGAGGTACAGAGGCGCACGTGGAAAGGTCTGGCAACTGAGGACACAGTTGTCTTTTTCAATCGGGAGGGAGTCTCAAGCTCCCTCCCAAACTCTAGTTCCGGGCAAGTCTCTGGGGACCCAGACTCATACGGGGAGAAACTGGACTGTCTGGCATCGGTCGGAACTCGAGGGCGGCTTTCTCTCAGAGGTGCTTGCAGCGATTACTGGGACACTGAGACCCGGGGCCTCTTAGGGTAGGACTGAGGAGCAGCCATAGCTTTTTGCTCCACCCAGTTGATTCTCTGAGACCCCGCCCCACCCTAGCTGTGCGCAGAGGCTTTTGCACATGAATGACCTGGCCCTTTGCAATCTGAAAATTATCTAACAAACTGCAGCTGGGTCAGAGAGACCCAGAACTTCCAAAAGAAGGCCCAAGGCCCCACAGCAGCTTGCATTGCTTCACAGCTGGGCCTCATCTGGGCACCTCCAAACCCCAAACCAGGAAGGGGAATCTGCAGATCTCTCCATAGCTCCTGCTGGGTAGCCTCAGGCAAAGGCTAAATTAGCACCTCCTTAGAGATCCAAGAAACAGTGTACCCAGTGGTCAGAGTGGGACCATCCAGATTACAACTCCTCAGATCCATAAGGGACACACTCAGGGGGCAGACTCGGTGAGCACCAAAGCCCCACTGAAGCAAGTCTTGCCCCAGAAGGGTGTCTCCAGCACAGAAGTTCTCCCACTGCAGACACAGCTGATTCTCACAGCCAATTGGCCTGGAGGTCAACTCCTCCCAGTGATACCTACAACAATCAAGGCTTACTTACAACAAGACTGTGCACAAAGCCCACAAAGGGGTGAACCAAGAGTGTCCACCTCAGGTGATTGGGGAGGCTGAGCCACTGGGCCCTATAGGACACCTACCACACAAAGCCACTCTATCGACACAGGAAAGCATAAAAAATGCGGAGACAAAGAAATAGGTCACAAATGACAGAAATGGAGGAAAGCAAACTACTGGATATAGAGTTCAAAACCACACTTATAAGGTTTTTCAAGAATTTTCTAGCCGAAACCGGTTTGGCTCAGTGGATAGAGCGTCGGCCTGTGGACTGAAAGGTCCCAGGTTCGATTCCGGTCAAGGGCATGTACCTGGGTTGCGGGCACATCCCCAGTGGGAGGTGTGCAGGAGGCAGCTGATCGATGTTTCTCTCTCTCATCGATGTTTCTAACTCTCTATCTCTCTCCCTTCCTCTCTGTAAAAAATCAATAAAATATATTTAAAAAAAAAAAAGAATTTTCTAGAAACCGCCAATAAATTTAGTAAGACCCTCAATAAGTCTAGTGAGACCGCCGATAAATTTAGTGATACCCTCAAGAAATCTAGTGAGACCCTCGAGGTTATGAAAAAGGACCAACTAGAAATTAAGCATACACTGACTGAAATAAAGAATATTACACAGAGTTCCAACAGCAGACTAGAGGATCGCAAGAATCAAGTCAAAGATTTGAAATAAGAAGAAGCAAGAATCACCCAACCGGAAAAACAAAAAGAAAAAAGAATCCAAAAATATGAAGATAGTGTAAGGAGCCTCTGGGACAACTTCAAGTGCAACAACATCCGTATTATGGGGGTGCCAGAAGAAGAGAGAGAGCAAGATATTGAAAACCTATTTGAAGAAATAATGACAGAAAACTTCCCCTACCTGGTGAAAGAAATAGACTTACAAGTCCAGGAAGTGCAGAGAACCCCAAACAAAAGGAATCCAAAGAGGACCACACCAAGACATATCATCATTATAATGCCAAGAGCAAAAGACAAAGAGAGAATCTTAAAAGCAGCAAGAGAAAAACAGTTACCTGCAAGGAAGTACCCATACGATTGTCAGCTGATTTCTCAACAGAAACTATGCAGGCCAGAAGGGAGTGGCAGAAATATTCAAAGTGATGAATACCAAGAACCTACAACCAAGATTACTTTACCCAGCAAAGCTATCATTCAGAATTGAAGGTCAGATAAAAAGCTTCACAGATAAGAAAAAGCTAAAGGAGTTCATCACCACCAAACCAGTATTATATAAAATGCTGAAAGGTATCCTTTAAGAAGAGGAAGAAGAAGAAAAAGGTAAAGATACAAATTATGAACAACAAATACACATCTATCAACAAGTGAATCTAAGAATCAAGTGAATAAATAACCTGATGAACAGAATAAACTGGTGAATATAATAGAATCAGGGGCATAGAAAGGGAGTGGACTGACAATTCTCAGGGGGAAAGGGGTGTGGGGGATGCGGGAAGAGACTGAACAAAAATCGTACACCTATGGATGAGGACAGTGGGGGGGGCAGTAAGGGCAGAGGGTGGGGTGGGAACCGGGTGGAGGGGAGCTATGGGGGGGGGGAAGGGAGAGGAACAACTGTAATAATCTGAACAATAAAGATTTAATTTAAAAAAAAGAACATGCTTTATACAAAATGGACAAATTAAGTGTTGTTCATCAATGGGGGCTCAGTCACTTGGCCTGTGACTTTAGGCAAATCATGTAATTTAACCTCTCTAATTTCAGGGGTTTTTTCTGTTGTAAGAATTAATTGAGACAGTGTATTTTTTAATCAATTATGTTAATACTAGAGGTCCAATGCATGAAATTTGTGCAAGGGGCTTGGCCCCCCGCCTGCCACGGTTTCATCCAGAAGGTCGTCCAGAAGGACATCCGGTCTAATTAGTATATTACACTTTTATTATTATAGATGACACACTAGGGAGACAATGCCATTTTGATATTGTTGCCCAAAATACATTTATCTCATTCCAATGAAAACACATCACACAAAATTAAGAGATATTCTACAATGTCTAACCACTTTTCCTCAAAAGTGTCAATGTTATTAAAGACAATGAAAGACAGAGGAAATTGTTAAACTGGAAGGGACAGAGAAGAAATAACTAAATTCAGTATGAGATTCCAGATAGGATCCTGGAACAGGAAAAGGACATTAGTATGAAGTGGGTAAAATACTGATAAGATCTAGATTTAATTAATAATATTGTGACTAATGTTAATTTTGTTGTTTTTAATTTAAGAATACTTAAATAGCCCTAACTGGTTTGGCTCAGTGGATAGAGCGTCGGCCTGCAGACTGAGAGGTCTTAGGTTCGATTCCGGTCAAGGGCATGTACCTTGGTTGTGGGCACATCCCCAGTGGGAGGTGTGCAGGAGGCAGTTGACCGATGTTTCTATCTCATCGATGTTTCTAACTCTCTATCCCTCTCCCTTCCTCTCTGTAAAAAAATCAATAAAATATATTTAAACAAAGAATACTTAAATAACTTCTGCTTCTAAATATTGATTTTCTCAAATACTTCCAACATCTCTGCATGTAAATGTATAATAATACCAGTGCATGCACTGATTTCTAAAACTGAAGAAAATAGCACTAGCATAGTGAACTCTTCAACTTTGAAAAGTCCTCCTAGTTCTGACTGAATTAGAAGAGGAACCTTCTTTAGTAAACCTCAGCACCTTATTCCACATTTGGATCACTGCCTCCTATTTTGCTTTATGTGATGGCAATAAAAAACAAAAGAAAACAAAACTTTCCTTTTTCCCTACTAACAACTTCTCATTGTTATCAGGAATATAGAGCTAGGTACATAAGTGCTCAAAGAAGACTTGATGAATTGGTTTGGTTTGGTTCCTCTTGCATGCATCCTTATTTTGTCACATTCTTCTCAATATACTTAGGGAAGAAAGGAGAGGTGAGAAAGCACTAAGAAACATAGCAGATGAGAAAGAAAAGGTTAATTTCTTTTTCCCTGCAGGGCTCTAGCTTCTGCAGGTAATAGAGTTATTTAAAACCAAGTTAGGAACCTTGTATGTCCCCCCAAATTATAGGGCTCAGGCATTGCCTAAAACTAGACTGAAGTAAGGTGCTGCTGGAGGCACACACACCTACCTGTAAGGGTGATGTTGTCATCATCATCATCTATGATTTCTTCTTCGGCAACATCCAGGGAGCTCTCAGTAATCATGTCATTGGGCTCTTCCACACAAGCTAGACCCGCATAACTATTGAGAATATCAGCACCAGGAACATGCTCCACAATTACGGCAGGAAAAATAGCTGGATCACCAAGCTGGGAGAGGTGAGGGGAAAAAAGGATCAACAAAAATTTTCTTTTGTTAAATGTAACCAAAAATTATTTTACACTGAACATCAATTTCGTTTTTACATCATCAACTACTTGTACTTGACAATCCTTCTAGGCTGCTGTGAATATTAAGACCACATAAACTTTCATAATTAACCTTGAGTCTTAACAACCAAGTTTTCACAGTAAAAGTATACTTTTAAACCACATTAAATTTACCAATATCATTAATGCATGAGAAGTTGCATACAAATGTCCGATGAAATAAAATCTCAACAAAAGTTTCTTTGACAGAAAAATATCTGTGAGTTTAAATAAATATTACACTGTCACTTGGCACACAGGCTATGTTTAACAACCGCTTTTGACTCAAATGGGAAAATTAACTTTCATTTTCTTTCTATTTATAAGATCTTAAAATTTTAGAACTGAAATGACTTTTGAAGTATAATCTAGTCCAAGTCACCTCATTTTACAGATGAGGAAGCTGACCCAGAGAGGATTTTGAAAAACCTTCTCAAAAATCAGTTAATCGTTTATGCAAAGAATTCAATGTTGAATGTGAAAAAAGTTTTTTGAATGTACTGATATAATGTATACATGAATCATAATGTAATAATGAGGGCTGTCTATAAAAGAATTACTTTTCAAATATAGTAAAAATGCTTTGACATTTATCAACTCTTTTTATATTGTTCTACCTGTCATTTTGTAATGGTATTATTCATTTGCCACAGTTTCATATTAACATTTCTCTGCAAATCATCATCCTTCAAACCACTGGTATTCAATAAACAACTTATTGATGCAAAAAAGAAAAATCAATTAATTAGTGACAAGTCTCATTAAGTTACTATCTCCTTTTTAAAAATAATTTCAGGCTTAAAAAAGTTGTAAAAGAATTCCCCTTCAAACTTCATCCATATTCCCTAAATTTTAATCATGTCTATCATCCTTTTTCTATATTATTATTTCTACATCTATATTTTTTATGATTTATTTGAAAGCAGTAGACATTTTGATCCTTTAACTCTAATTCAGAGTATGTTTCTTAAAAACATGAATATTATCTTATATAAAGATAGCACAATGATCAAAATCAGAAAAGTAATAGTGATATAATACTATTATTAAATCTACAGGCCTTATGCAAATTTCTGCAATTGTCTTATTAATGTCCTTGTCCTTTTTAAAAAATGAAAAAAAATTTTTTTTGGTTCAGGATCCAATCTAGGCTCATAGGTTTCATGATGTTTATCACAACCCCCTTTTTTTTAAAAAAAAAATCTTTGTTGTTGAAAGTATTATATATGTCCCCTTTTTTCCCTCACCGCCCTCTCTACCTCTAGCCCACCCCCACTACCCCACCCCAGGCCCTCATCACCCCACTGTCTGCATCCATTGGTTAAGCATATATGCATACAAGGTATGACAACTCTTTTAATCTGGAAAAATTTCTATGCCTTTCATCTAGAGCAGTTCTTCAATTTTTCTTTCTTTCATGCTCTTGAGACTTTTTAAAAAATGTTTTTATTGATTTCATAGAGGAAAGGAGAGGGAGAAAGAGATAGAAACATCAATGATGAAAGATAATCATAGATCAGCTGCCTCCTGCTTGCCCCCTACTGGGGATAAAGTCCATAACCCTGGCATATATTACTGACCTGGAATTGAACCGTGACCTCCTGGTTCATAGGTCAATGTTCAACCACTGAGCCACGCCAGCCGGGTGCTTTCGAGACTTTAAAATGTCCCCCAATTTGGGTTTGTGAGATATTAACTCATGATTACATTCAGTTTGCATTTTTGGCAAGAATGCCAAAGAAGTAATGTTGTGTCCTTTCTGACACATCATACCAGAAGGTTCAAACCAGCTATTTGTCCAATTACTAGTGATATTAACTTTTATCACTTCATTCGTGTGATTGTCTACCAGGTTTAACCACTATGAAATTATTATTTTCTCCTTTGTAATTAGGTATCTTAAGGGAAGATAGCTCAAGAGTATGTATGTAACTATCCTGTTTCTTAAACATATCCCCATAAAGTATTATCTTCTTAAATGTAAGAAAAAGTTACTGTCCATAGATAATTTCAGGTACTTTATTTTCCTTGAGTAAGTCTGCTATATTAAGAATGCTATTTATGGCTTCATTGTAACTAAGCAGCCTCAATTTTTAAAAATGTGTATGTTCGTAGCACTGTACACTGAGGTTAACTATTACTTCTATTGTAAAAAGTTAATAGCCTAAATTTATTACATGATTAGTGTAGGTGCTAAACAGATATTATCGGTGCTTCCTTGAATGCTATGCTCTGAAATTTATAGGTAATAACCCTAAAATATATTAGGATCATTTTATTTCAAAATGTTTCTTCCTATTTCAGAAAAGAGGAAGTTAGAAGTAAACTGGCTCTCAAAATCATGTTTTAAACAGAAAGTAGCTCAAAGATTACTCTCTCTCTCTCTCTCTCTCTCTCTCTCTCTCACACACACACACACACACACACACACACACACACACAGTAAAGTATCACATAAAGTGCCCAAAGCATAGTTGATTCTGGCCTTCCCTTTCTCTTTTTTGAGAGTCGAATACTGAACATGCAATACAACCTAGTACGAACAGCATGCGATTGTTAACACACTTCTCTCCTTAAGAGTTCAAGTTAAGCGCCTAGTATTCTAACAAAGCTGAGCCTAGAATTGAGTTAATTTTTACATGACTTCAATTTATACTGAAAAACCCTATGTACTAGGTAGGAATAGGGCTTACCATTTCCATCTATTGGCAGATGAGAAATTAGGTTAAGAAATTTACCTAGGATCACCCACTAAGTCAGACATACAAAGATGCAATTCACAGGAGCAGTCCTCACCTAAATGAAACCAAAGTATTCCTCCTTACCCAACTCTCGTTGGCTCCTGAAATTTGGGTTAAGTGTTAAGAGTGTGGCTATTACAAGGCATATCTCCAAAATTTTATCCAACTCTACATAGTTTCAAATAACTACAGCTATCTGCTACTATGTTCTTCCTGGTCCTACTCCACTAACTATAAGTGAATTGAAGGAATTGATTATCGACCCGAATTAATAGGTCTCAGGAGCCCCTTGTCACATACCATTATACTCAAAGCCACTTCTCTTCCACTATTAGTGTCCCTCCCCAGAGGAAACCACTGTTACCAGTTTTTGTTCCATCACAGAGACAGTCTATAGTCAACCATATACTAATTTGCTTTAAATAATCATTTTTCTTTCAGTTTAAATATTTTAATAATTCAAAGCTATGTAAAGAAAAATGTCAAACACACAAAAGTAGAGAGAAAAAAATAGTTTCCTTTGAAACAAAAGCTTAATTAAAACTGAGTGCAGCCCTAGCTGTTTGACTCAGTGGATAGAGCATTGGCCTGTGGACTCAAGGGTCCTGGATTCAATGCCGGTCAAGGGCACATGCCCAGGTTGCACGCTCAGTCCCCAGTAGGGGGCATGCAGGAGGCAGCCGATCAATGGTTCTCTCTCACCATTGATGTTTCTCTCTCTCCCTCTCTAAAATCAATAAAAATATATTTAAAAAAACATAAAACAAAACCAAAAAATGAGTCCAGCCCTAGCAGGTTTGGCTCAGTGGTCAGAGCATCAGCCCTAGGACTGAAGGGTCATGGGTTCGATTCTGGTCAAGGGCATGTACCTGAGCTGCAGGCTCAATCCCCAGCCCTGGTTGAGGTGTGTGCAGGAGGCAACCAATCGAGTGTCTGTCTCTCCCCTTTCCTTCCACTATAAAAATCAATGGAAAGCCTGGCCACTGTGGCTCAGTGGTTGAGCAGTGACCCATGCATGAGTCAAGAGGTTACCAGTTTGATTGAGTCAGTGCACAAGCCTGGGTTGTGGGCTTGATCCCCAGTAGGGGTTGTGCTGGAGGCAGCTGATTCTCTCTCATCATTGATGTTTCTATCTCTCTTTCCCTCTCCCTTCCTCTCTCTCTAAAAATCAATAGACATATTTTTTAAAAAAATAAGTAAATAAACATAAAAATCAATGGAAAGAATATCCTTGGGTGAGGATTAACAACAACAACAAAAAGAATGAGTCCACAAGGCCCAGCTGGTGTAGTTCAGTGGTCACGGTTTAAATCCCAATTGGGGCACATGACCAGGTTGCAGGCTCAATTCCCAGTAGGGGCATGCAGGGGGCACTCCATTGATGCTTCTATCTCTCTCTTCCTCTCCCTTCCTCTCTAAAATCAATAAAAACATATATGTTTTTGTAAAAAAATGAAAAGGTCACATGGTTCTATGATTTAGAAGGTAACAATATGTGAAAAACAAAGATTGTGAATCAGGAGACCTAGGGCCTTTTCTCTAATCCTACTGTCATGACCTTATTTCCTCACTTTACGTGAAAGAAGAGCGCTAGCTGGTCTTGGAAAGGCATGTCCCAGGTTTTCTTTCGTTAAGATGTAAAGGTTTAGATCCTAAGTTTACGTTTAAGTTTCTAACATTACAATAGAAGAGATTATTTTGTCTCTGGACAAAATGGAGAGGTGGAAGGAGTAGCATGTACCCTGGATATATACCTGCCTTTGCTATTGCTACTAGCTAACATTTATTAGCACTTAACATATGCCAGGGATTCTGCTTGTTGCTTTACATGGATTACCACCTTGTTTAACCATCACAAATTCCTATGAGGGAGATACATTGGATTATCTATTTTATACATGGGAAATAATTTACCACAAGTCATATAGCTAGTAAGTGGTAGAATCTTAAGTTAAACTGACTCCAGGATCCATTTTCTTTACCTGTACATTATTATAGTCGGCCTTAAACACAGTGAATTATATATATATACATAATTGATATACATATATATATATATATATTATTTCAGGGAGGAAGGGAGAGGGAGAGATAGAAACATCACTGATGAGAGAGAATCACTGATCAGTCGCCTCCTGCATGACCCAAATTGGACGATCGGAGCCCGCAACCCGGGCATGTGCCCTGACCAGGAACTGAACCATTCATAGGTCGACACTCAATCACTGAGCCACGCCAGCTGGGCAAGTGCGTTTTGTTCTGTTGGAATATCTACTTGGCTGTTTAGAAAGACAGAATAGGTAAGAAATTGTATTGAGGTATGACTTTCAATATTATTTTTGAAATAATATTGTCCAATCCAAACCCACTATTAACTGTCTTATGGGTACAGCCAGTTCCTCCCAGGTCCCAGGGACTTCCCAGGATCATTCCCAAATTAGCCAAGTATTCTCCTTCTAAGATACCTGGTCCTCTCATGAAAAGCATAAGCCATTCTTTTCTAGTCCACTGAAATAAAGATATATATTCAAAGTTGTTCATCTCTAATTTCTCAAGGGTCCTATTAATTCATATACAAGAAACAGACCTACTCTGAATCTTAGGTAACACACCAACCTTATATACAAAAATAGAGCTGACTCTTGAACATTGGTTTGAACTGCAAAGGTCCACTAATATGCAGGTCTTGTTCCATAAATAGCCAGCCCTCCATTTCCCCAGGTTTCACATATATAGGTTCAACCAACTGTGAGTTGAGAATAGTCAAAAACAGTATTTTTGATCTGTGGTTGGGAATCCACTTATGCAGACAGCCGACTTAAGTTATACACAGATTTTCGACCTCACAGGTGATCGGTGCCCTTAACCCCCATGTTGTTCAAGGGTCAATTGTATATCTAAGAAACCCTCTCAGATGATTGGAAAGATCTCCTTTCTCTATTACCATAAATGGAAGGAAAATACATACTCCAGAAACTCTAGCTACTGATCTGGGCTCATAATAAATGCCTGCTTTTTAAACTGATTGATTTGCAACTGGCTAAAGTCTGAGTCAGGAACCTAAGAACTTCATAACCAAACACTCACATTCTAAAATTCCTTATAGAGAAATGATTCTCGACCTCTTAAATGAAGGTATGGTAAAATGTCAAATGCTGAGTTTTCCTAGATTTAAATTTTAAAAATAAAATATTGGGACTTATGTACTGGTTTGCTAGGGTAGCTGTACCAGGTATCACAAAGTATGTTAGGTGGCTTAAATAACAAAAACTTACTGTCTCACAATTTTGTTAGCCATAAGTCTGAAATCAAAGTGTTGGCAGAGTTGGCTCCTTCTAAGGGCATGAGGGAAGGATCCATTCTAGTCTTCATTTTCACTTGGTGTTCTCCCTGTGTGTCTGTGTCCAAATGGGAAATAATATGGAAAAAAATGCTACGCTGTGTCCTATGTATTAGGGCTGTGATGGCTGCATCTCTACTGAACGTGTACAGACTTTTTTTCCTTTTCCCCTAAACAATACAGTATAACTATTTACCTAACATTTACATTGTATTAACTATTATAAGTAATCTAGAGATTATTTAAAGCGTTCGGGAGGATATGTGTAGGTTATATGCAAATATTATGCACTTTTATGTAAGAAGCTTCAGCATCCTTGGATTTTGGTATCTGGGGGTGGAAGAGGGATCCTGGAACCAATTCCTAGTGGATACTGAGGAATAACTATATTTCTAAATTGAGATTAGACATTATTCTTCAAGTTTCTGTGCTGAACACCCTATCAAGCCTTATTCACCCACCTTGTTTTTTTCTACATCATTTCAACCAGACCCCCTTTTCCAAGATTTATTTAAAAAAATTTTTCAGAAAAAAAAATTTCAGGAAGGTCAAAGCTATTCATAAAATGGCCACATTCCTAATATTTAGCAATAAAATCGGTATCCCCTTGTAAGACATGAGTTAACACCTTGTGTTAAGTCATCACTGATGCACTAAGAAAAATACTGCATTTCATTAGGTTAGCTACTTAAAAAAAAATAATTCTCCAAACCTCTCCTCATTAAAAACATCATTTAAGCATCTTCTCTCCATTGTCTTTTTTACTTGAATCTGGGAACCTCAGTAAACTCCACCAGTGGTTATCAACCTTGACTATATACTTGTAAACATCCCAAACTATCAATACCTGACCCTAATTGGGATCAAATACATCAGAATATTTAGGGATATTTGTTACTGGGCCTGATATTAAAGCTTTTAGATCTCAGGAGCTGACCCTTGAACATTGGTTTGAACTGCACAGGTTCACTTATATGTGGGTCTTATTTAATAAATAGTCTTAAGAAGACATTGCTTTGAAATGATTTCCTTCATCTTTGATTTAAAAAATAAAAATACAAAAACAAAACCCAATACCTTATTCTAACAGGACACAATCTGACAATATTTAACATGGAGCAAATTCACTAAAAATACACATTGTGAAACTAGAATGTAATAGTAAGTGCTCAGACTCTAAAGTCAAAATGACTTTCAAATAGGCCCGAATGCACATGCATGCCCTGGGTGTTTGAACTCAGGTGAATACAATGTGCATGCAGGGTTCAGAACCACTGCTTTAAAGAATTACAAGATTCAAAACTATATTCTTTAAATTGAGTCAGCCCTATTTATGCCAATGTCTGAGACACTAGTAATAAAAAAACAACCAAACAAAAAACCACACACAAAGTTATTATATTACTAGAGGCCTGGTGCAGGAATTTGTGCATGGGTGGGGCTCCTCGGCCTGGCCTGCAATTGGGGCTGATTGGGGCTGTCTCACCCAGTCCCAGCTGGGGCCAATTAGGGCCGGCAGCTGGGGGAGGGGGGGATTGCGGGAGGTTGGCTGTGGGAGCACACTGACCACCAGGGGGCAGCTCCTGCATCGAGTGTATGCCCCTTGGTGGTCAGTGCGCACCATAGCAACCAGTCGACCAGTCATTAGGTCGACCCATCATAACGGTTGCTTAGACTTTTATATATATAGATGAGATCTCTTGCTGTTTGGCACTTAAAGATTATTTTTCCATTTGATTTTGAAATAGAACCAAAATAAGTTACAAATGATGGGTGGGAATAGAAACACTTTTGGGAATTAAAATCTATCAAAGATCAGTTTTCAAAGCATCAATTTCTATAAGCAAATTAAACTGTGTGATAAACTGACTTTCAACTGTTTTATAACTATTGAAGGTCTTAACAGCTCCAGAAAGAAAAATAAATATACCAGTTTTCCTTAGGATGAGTTGAAAGGTAAATTTTTTTTCTTTTAATCCTCACCTGAGGATATGTTTATTGGTTTTAGAGAGAGGGGAAGGGAGAGAGAATAATTGATCGGTTGTCTCTTATACGCCTCCTGACTGTGGATCAAACACACAACATAGGTATGTACCCTACCTGGGAATCAAACACACAACCGTTCGGAGTATGGGATGATACTCCAACCAACCAAGTCACACTGGCCAGGGCAAAAGCTAAATTTTAACAATTTTTTAAGCAATAATAAAAATCAAACCAAGTTTTAGCAGGAGAGAGAGAGACAGGTCCCCAAATTTCAACATTGTTCACTATACAGCTGCCATGTGGTGTGGTTGATGACAGTTGTGGCAATACCATCAAGTTAAAATGAGAAGGAAAGTGACCAATTTGTAAACAGGACAATATGTTATTATCCTGACTAGGCTTGCTTGCTTCCTCAACATACCATTTTCCAAGACCTTAAGTAGATGTGTAAGAAACTATGGGCCGTTTTTCCAAATCTATTAAATACATTTATTCAATAGGTTTTTAGATATAAAAGCAAAAGTACTTTCAAATAACTTGATCTCCAAGCTTCTCTAACAGGGCTCAATCTGGCATGCAGTTGTGAAACACCCTGCCAAGGTCCTCTATGAAATAGCTTAAGGTGAAATAGCTATCAAATGTTTTCCTGAAAGAAAAGGAGGTTAAATACAATCTAAAATTTTCCCTAGTGTAGATATTCCTTCTTTAATATAGGTGCAAAATAAGCACACTTTCAAGTAGTTTTTACCATGTTTTACCTCAAGAAAAAGCAATACCAAAATTGGCCTGGAGGCCTTACTTGTCCCATAATTTTCAATAGCTGCCCCCATTCCAAGGTCGACCAATAAACACGCAAGGTAAACAGTGCACCTGCTATGTAAACATATTTCTGAAATGAATTCTTGTGCCCTCTCTTCCAATCAGAATGCTGCCCCAAAGCCTCATTCTAAGACACTGCTTTGAAATGACTTCCTTCATCTTTAATTTAAAAAACAAAAATACAAAAACCCAATACCGTACTCTATCAGGACACAATCTGACTATATTTACCATGGAGCAAATCCACTAAAAATACACATTGTGAAAATAGAATTAACAGTAAGTGCTCAGACTCTAAAGTCAGAATGACCTTCAAATAGGCCCGAATGCACATGTATGACCTGGGTGTTTGAACTCAGGCAAATTATTCAGCCTCTCCAAGCTTCAGTTTCCATGTCTATCTAAAATAAGAGCAATACTATCTTCTAGAGCTGGTGTAAAGCTTAAATAACATGTGAATTTATCATTTTTGTACTGTATGGCATATACAAAGCATTCAATAAAATATTTTGATAAGCAAAGTCCTGAATATTTGATTTATAGAAATAAACACTTAGAATTTGGCTTACTAGTTATATGCAGATATCATCACATAGTATGTACATCTTAAATAGCACTATAAATAAATTATATCTTGATAAAAGTGGGGGAGGCTTGGCTTACTACAATCTTACAATGACAAGCACGGTTTGTTTTTTTGTTTTGGTTTGTTTTTAAGTTTTTTTTAAATTTTTTTATTGATTAAGTTATTACATATGTGTCCTTATCCCCACATTACCCCCCATCCCCCCTTGTTTTGTTTTGAATGAGAACAGTCTTTTCAGAAAACTAGTGAACAACACCATCTGCTCTAAGCAACAACCATTTAGCTTCAACCAAAAAGCAAAAGCTGGATACCTATGCATGTTTACTTTGTGCAAATTTATCAAACTGCACACTTATGATTTATACATATTTTTGTATTTATGCTATACGTCAATAAAAAGTTTAAAAAGCAGAGATCCATCTAATGGGAGAAAAAGAACTTCAAAATAACTTCAATTCACTATTCTGTAGCTCTTTCTGCTCTGAGCATTGTTCTGGGGCAGAAGTGAAAGCAGAAAGTTGAGGGGATGAGATTGGGACCAGATCAAATACTGTGATGGAATTCCTTCATTCACTCATATAAACCATAATAAAATTTTTAAAAATATCTAGATACAGATAATATAGGTAGATATACATACACAAAATTAGTGTGATTGGTAAAAAAAAATTGAAATTAAAATGCTTTAATCAAGTTCCTATGATATATTTTTAAAATTATTACTAAAAATAGATTAATATGTGAACATATTTATATCACAAGGATTATTACAACATTTTTGTCCCTTCTCCATATAGTTCCCCTCCTCAAACTGTAACCAATTTCCAAAATACATTTTAAATGATTTCAGGAATTGATGTATTACATAAAACAAGCCAGGATTGTGCAACAGATCTCCAAGATTCAGCGTAAAGTTTTTATGAGAATTCACCTCACACCTGTCAGAATAGCAACCATTAATAAATCAACAAACAAGTGTTGATGAGGATGTGAAGACAAGGGAACCCTCATGTACTGTTGGTGGGAATGCAAACTGGTGCAGCCACTGCAGAACGCAGAATGGAGTTACCTCAAAAAGTTAAAAATAAAACTGCCACATGACCCAGCAATTTCACTTCTGGGAATACATCCGAAGAAACCTAAAACACATATTCAAAATAATATATACATCCCAATGTTCACTGCAACATCTACACTAATAAAAGACAAAGATGCTAATTAACCATACCTTCGCTACGCCCAAGCCATGCCCACCAGCCAATTAGAGCGACTATATGCAAATTAACCCAACCAAGATGGTGGCCGGCAGCCACGGAGCTGAAGCAAGCTGGAGGCTTGGTTGCCCCAGCGATGGAGGAAGCCAAGCTTCCCGCCTGCCCTGGCCGGCTGTGGCCTCTGCAAAAAGCAACAAAGTTTCAATTATAGAAGCTAAATAAATCCCAGATATCTGCTTCCAGCCAGCCTCCACTGGGAGCTTGGTTGGCTGGGGGCTGTGATCAACCTGCAAACAGCCATCAGCCCCTCATCCAGGATGGCCACACCCTCATGGGGTGAGGGTTCCCACTGGAGGGCAAGGGAGGCTCAGAGAGATGAAGTGAAGCAGCAGAGCCAGGGTTTTAAAACAGGCCGGCAAGGGAGGGCAGTTAGGGGCAACCGGGTTGGCAGGGGAGGGCAGTTGGGGGCAATCAGGCCAGCAGGGGAGGGCAATTGAGGGCGATCGAGCTGGCAGGGGAGCAGTTAGGCATCGATCAGGCTGGCAGGCAGAAGCAGTTAGGGGCAATCAAGCAGGCGAGCAGTTGGGAGCCAGCCATCCCAGACTGTGAGGGGGATCCCAGATTGGAGAGGGTGCAGGCTGGGCTGAGGGACACCCCTCCCCCACCCAGTGCACAAACCTCAGAGGTCTGGTGCACTAAATTCGTACACGGGGGGGGGGGGGGCCCTCAGCCTAGCCTGCACCCTCTTGCAGTCCTGGACTGTTCAAGAGATGTCCGCCTGCCGGCTTAGGCCCACTCTCATGCCAGCCGTGATCCCAGCCTCTGGCTGAGCGGTGCTCCCCCTGTGAGAGCGCACTGACCACCGGGGCAGCTCCTGCATTGAGTGTCTACCCCCTGGTGGTCAGTTTGCATCATAGCAACCAGTCGTTCTGCTGTTCAGTCGATTTGCATATTAGGGTTTTATTATATAGAGTAGCCAAGATATGGAAGCAGCCCAAGTGCCCATCAGTAGATGAGTGGATTAAAAAAAAAGCTGTGGTACATTTACACAATGGACTACTACCTGGCTACAAAAAAAGAAGGAAATCTTACCCTTTGTGACAGCCTGGATGGACCTGGGGAATATTCTGCTAAGTGAGATAAACTAGTCAGAGAAAGATAAGTACTATATGATTTCACTCACATGTGGAATCTAATGAACAAAATAAACTAACAAACAAATAGAAACAGACTCATAAAGAACAAACTGACAGCTGTCACAGGGTAGGGGATTGCCAGGCTAGGTGGAAAAGATGAAGAGATTAAGCAAAAAGATAAAGGGGGTGGCGGTAGGTAGAAGAGGGTAAAGGGGGAATAAATAGTGATGGAAGGAGACTTGACTTGGGGTGGTGAACATGCAATACGATATATAGATGATGTATTATAGAAGTACATACTTGAAACCTATATAATTTTATTAACCAATGTCACCCCAATAAATTCAATAATAAGTAAAACAATAAATTTTTTAAAAGTATTCTTCACAACCAATATTTATTATCCCTTACCTTTGCTAAGGTCCTGTGGGTGAAAAGCACTTATCTACATATACCAGGTACTTTGAAAATTCTGTCATTAAGACAGCTTAATTATCTGCAAATAAGAATACTTCTACTGATTAACTTAATTTCTCTTTATGGGAGCGCATCCTTTCTAGTCTTTTTTTTCTTTCTTTCATGAAAAGCGGCTTTAGCATTCAGTCAGAAAAATCTATGTAGCTGCAATACATATTGCACAACCCATTGGCCTAACATATAAAGCATATTTTCCTGACTAAAAATGTAGTACATGAACCTAATATTTTCAAAATTTTAACATATAATGTATTTGAGAGAAAGTGAAAATTCTATTTATCTCAGTTCTAATTACTATAAAAAACAATTTACTTAATATTCTTACAGGTTCCCTTTACCCTTCAAGATTTCTTTTATCTCATATCTCTCCTAGCATAATGGTTACGAATTTGGGCTTTCTTAAGTCAAAGACTCAATTTCAATATAGGTTTATTGAAATTGGTTTCAGTTTGGGGAGGGGAACTATATGGACAGGGGACAAAAATGTCACTTTACAGTGGTATTTATAAGCAAAATTTTATTCCCTCATCAATCTTCCTGAGATTCCTCTGTATAAAGTTTTTCCTTATTCATAAAATGAGGATAATAAAAACTGTCACACTATGTACACGGTTATTGTGAGGATCAAATGAGAAATGCTTTTCACCCACAGGAGGTTAGCAAAGGTAAGAGATAATAAATATTAGCTAATAAACTGGAACAAAGTATCTTCATATTAGCCTATTATCATGTGTGTATACCATTTTGCCAGGTCTTGTTTGATATCACTGTTACGTTGGCTTTGTAAAAATGAATTAGAAAACTTCTTTCCCTTAAGTGAAACTATTTAAATAATTCATTGTAACTTAAAATAACTCACCCATGAAATTCTGGGCTTGCCAGTTTTTGCATGTGGTGATTGTTCCCTGGCAATTTCCCTAGATTTTGTTGTTATTACTAGTGCATTTTCATTTTCATCAAAATACCAAATATTAATTGCTACCATTCCAAAATTTTAAAAAATACTTTAATGCAGTACCTCAAATAACATATCAAATCCTCACACAGTTCTTCATCATCTCTTAATAAAAATATAAATGAACAAAACAAGTACTGTCAAGAGAATGAGGGAATAAACAGCTAATAAGACAAATTATCCACTAATATACTCTAAAAGAATGTTATTAAATTAGAATTAGAACCCATATAACTTTAGTAAATAAGTATTTTGAACAATACCCTGAAATCCCTTGTAACCCTGCCCTAGGATTCTATTACAGAATTCTATGATAGTAGTTCTTCTACTTAGCAGTAAATGAGATAATATTCTACAAAAGAAAATGGAAAGAAGACTTCTGGTCAAGATGGCAGAAAATGTAGTACTTGCAGCTTCCCACAACCACATCAAAATTAACTACAGAACAGTCATCATTCAGAACTGCCTGAAATCTAGCTGAACAGAAGTCCTACAACTAAGGATATAAAGAAGCAACATCATACTCGTAGGAGGGGCAGAGATGCACAATTGGCTGGTCTCAAACCCATGTGTCTGGTTAAAATTGGGAGGGATATCTTGGCTGCAGAGGTCACCCCTGAGGAGCAAGGAGTCTCAGCCCCACATCAGGCATCCCAGTCCAGGGATCCAGTACCAGGAAGAGGAGTCACAATAACTTCTGGCTGAAAAAACCAGCAAAGAATGTGACGGAGTGAGACAGAGGGGTGCTGGAGTCCCAGGCATTCCTCTTAAAGGATCCATGCACAGACTTACTTGGACTCCCTCCCTCGTGATGAGCTCCAGCC
Source organism: Myotis lucifugus (assembly GCF_000147115.1). Lineage (NCBI taxonomy): Eukaryota > Metazoa > Chordata > Mammalia > Chiroptera > Vespertilionidae > Myotis > Myotis lucifugus. The sequence goes on from NW_005871055.1 coordinate 1,987,126, forward strand.
CTGGGGCAGCAGCTTTAAAGGCACCAGAGACATATGGGAAGGAACCCAATTGTCGGGCATCAGGGCTAAAGCTGGGGAGACAAAAGTGCTGGCAGAGGCCACTGTTCCTTTTCTGAGCCCTCCCACACATATCTGGCAGCCGTGCCATATCTGAGTCTCCATCAACTTGGCTCACACTGTTCGCCCTGCCCAGGTGATTCCCTGAGACCCCACCACTTGCAACTTGTGAGCCCATCCAAGCTGTTTCCAGTGGCTTTTCCATACCAATGGCCTGTTTTGGCTCATGCTTCAGACTATCCTAAAATCTCTCAAACAAGCAGCATCTGGCTTCAGCACACCCCACACATCGTAAGTCAGGGATGGGGAACCTTTTTTCTGCCAAGGGCCATTTGGATATTTAAAACATCATTCGCAGGCCATACAAAATTATCAACTTAAAAATTAGCCTGCTATATTTGGTCAAACGTTTAATTAACTCACCCCTAATGGCTTGGCAGGGCCAGACCAAATGATTACCTGGGCCTTATACAGCCAACGGGCTGGACGTTCCCCACCCCTGTAAGTGGTCCCAGGCCCAGCACTAGCAGAAGCTAGCCTTGGTTCACAGCTTGGCCTTGCCTGGGCATCTCCAAGTCCAGCACAAGTAACAGCCATCTGCAGATCACTTTGTAGCTCATGCTGGGTGGGCCCAGGAAGAACACAGGTGGCACCTGATCTTGGCCTGTACCTCTTGGGAGGCCCCAGAGCCAGTACACCTGGTAGACAGTTTTAGACCATGTCAAAGCACCACGCAATAAATAAAAAACTACATGGAGGTTAGTTTCTCTCTGATTTTTTGTTGTTGTTAATCCTCACCCGAGGATATTTTCCCATCGATCTTTAGAAAGAGGAAGAGAGAGGAAAAGACAGAAACATCGGATGTGAGAGAAACACATCGATTTAACACAAGTTGCCTCCTGCATGCATCCTGACCAGGGCCCAGGCTAGGGGAGGAGCCTGTAACCAAGGTACGTGGCCTTGACCAAAACAAAACCCAGGACCCTTTGATCCGCAGGCCCACATTCTATCCACTGAGCCAAACCGGCTAAGGTTCTCTGGTTTAAAACACACACACACACACACAAAAAAAAAAAACAACAACAAACAAAAACAAAAAAAACAACCAGTTTCAATCCACAATAGAGTAGATAGAAAATAAATGCATCAATGTGACTACCAACCAGATTTAATAAATGTGATCACTGTCATTTAATGGTTTTTACTTATTTATAATTTCAGTAACAATTTTTAAAAATTATTTTGAGGTAGATTTCACTAAACATATACATGAATATTTGTCTATGGTCTTGGAACTATAGTGATATGGTCACATTCCCATGCAATAAGTGAAAAATGTGAACAAATAGCTCCCAGAAAAATATATACTGTAGTCAAGAGACTTATGGGATAGAACATCACTTCTCATCATTCAAAGGTCTTCTGATATGATAAGGGCCATAACTGAGCACATATATATCCCACATCATTTTACTAAGAGGAAGAAGAAAAATCTTTAAGAAGACTCAACCAATAAATGTATGATAAATGATGTTAAAATTTTGAGAGATATTAAGGGGGAGAAGGCACTCCCTTTCTTGAAGTAGTTGAGCACTTATCTAGGAAATTAGTTATATATATATATATATATATATATATATATATATATATAAATATAAATTAATTTAACATGGAAAATGTGTGACATTGACGATAAGTAATACATGAACAAAAGGATAAGGTTAATTCCTAAAAGGATGATTTTAGAATAAAGTCCTGGGACAAATAGGTTTTGTCCTAAGATCTTGAAAGATGGATTAGAACTTAAAAAGGTAACAGGTGTGAATGTGGAAGATCAAACAATGGGGAAACAGTAAAATATTTGGGAAAATTATACTGTAGGCTGGCAAAGTTAATGTAGTACAAAGAAGGAAAGAGCAGCCCTGGCAGGGTTGCTCAGTTGGTTGGAGTGGCATCCCATACACCAAAAAGATTGTGGTCAGGGCACATACCTAGGTTTCATGTTCAAAACCCAGTTGGGGTACATATGAGAGGCAACCACTCAATGTTTCTCTCCCACAATGATCTCTCTCTCTCTCTCTCTCTCTCTCTCTCTCTCTCTCTCTCTCTCTCTCCCCCTCTCTCTCTGGTCTTGGAACTATAGTTCCTTCCTCTCTAAAATCAATAAACACATCATCAGGTGAGGATATAAAAAATAGAGTGTGACATAGTCACCTAATTGAAAAGCTTCTAAGCATAAGTTAAGGTGTCTAGATTGATTATATAGTCAAGAGAAATCTATCAAAAGTTTTGGTACATTCTACTGTTCTAGAACACTTCTTCATCTGCTATATAAACTGAATGTTCCTTCAAGATCCAGTTCAAATTTAATTTCCCTAAGTTGCAAAGCAATCAAAGGCTCCATTCTCTGTATCCACAGCACTCTGGTCTTACCTGTGTCACAATGAGTTCTGATTCCCAAACAGTACATGAGAATTACTGTGAAGCTTGTTAAAAACACACACACACAAAAACAACAACAACAAGGCACTGTTGACCGTTTAGACCATCTGCAGTCTGAGCAAGCCAATTTACATCTTAAGAAGGAATGTCATAAGACCACCTTCTTATAATGTGATGAAATTCTATAAAAATATTTGTTTTTACTTTCCCAAGCATATCATTAAGCTTCTCACAAGTGAGCTAAGTCTGCTAAGCAAAAATAACTGATTTGCTAAGATATACTTTTAGAACCAGTAACAGAAAAAAACATGATATATCAAAATTATAAATGATATATCAAGTGACATATCAAAATTGTAAAAAGCATTAAACAATCAACTGATTTTCATTAAATTAAATTCTGGAATATTTGAGCATATAGTCAAGTTTCCTCCTCTCTAGAAACTTGTCCTCTCAGCCTTCAGCTTTCTTATTTTCATACAATCACCAGGCAAACCTTCAATAAGGTCAAACTGAGGTGCCTTTAAGTAAAAGTTTACTACAATTCAATTCTGACGGTGTTGCTTTCCACAAAAGTACCTCCCTCGTTCTCAGCTACAAATATTCCGTTGAGAATAGATAGCAAAAACAGATTTTTAAGTGTCTTGTCAGTACCAACAATGTTGACATTTCCTTTTCAAACACCCACCCCCAATCCCTGCCCAAAGGAGTTTTTCCAAGGAATTTTGAGAAGAGTATGAAATGATTTAAAAGAAAATGATCAAGGTGGTGGCAACCAAACATTAATGATGTCAGTTTCTTTAGACAACTACAGTTACAACCACAGACCATAACTGGAAACAGGAAATATATTCTAATCTGGGGCCTTCAAACAGTGATTTTATAAAGAACCAATCAATAAAGCTAATATAGGACTATAAAAAGAATAAATTATCTTAAAAGACAAAAATAATTTTAAACTTTGAAGAGTTAAAATCCCAACTGAGTCTTTATGTAACTTAAAAAGCTAATTCTAAAATTTATTCAAAACTCTACCCCCCAATTTTTTTGGTGGGTGATATCTTATTAGATGTCAAATCTATAAAGTGATACTTATGAAAGCAATGAAATAGTGGCACAATAAAAAAGTTAAATGAAATAGAATACACCAGCAAGTTCAAAACTGAAGTCTCTACATATGGTAATCCTATATAATAAAAGCCTAATATGCAAACTGTCCCCTCGACTGGGAGTTCCAACAGGTGGGGGTTGGGCTGGCTGGCGGCCCTTCCCCGTGGCTGGCCCCACACCCTACTCCCCCCCCCCACACCGATCGGGAGCGGGGCTGGCTGGCCAACTGCCCGTGTCCCCTCCCCCTGGCCAGCCTAGCCCCGATCAGGGCCAATCAGGGCTGGTTGGCCAGACCCCACCCATGCAGGAATTTGTACACTGGGCCTCTAGTTTAGTATATAACAAAGGTGGCAGTCTAAGTATGAAAATCACAAAACATTCAATAAATGGTGAAGGGCCAACATCTCCATTTGTGGGAGAGTCCTCAGATCCCTGTATCTTCTCTGTATATGTAAAAGCCTAATATACAAAGTGTCCCCTCAGGAGTTCGACCAGGAGACCGTGAGTTTGATTGCTCGCTATGACATGCACTGACCACCAGGGGACAGCATGGAACAAAGGAAGGCCCCGGCCAGCAGCCAGCAGCCAGGGAAGGAGGCCCCAGCTGGAAGGCCTCAATCAGCCCTGATCGCTGGCCAGGCCTAGGGACCCTTACCCATGCACGAATTTTGTGCACCGGGCCTCTAGAATCCTATAGAAGTAGATTTCATCTGAACTGAGGAATAAAACACAAAAGATATACTAGAAGAAAATATTAAGAGACTAATAATTTTAAGGGTGAGGAAAGCTTAGTAGACATCAAAAATGGTAAATTTTATACCATAAATATTTAAAATTTCTACAGGGCAAAAGGTATGTTAAAAGATGGTAGGGACAATATATCAGCCTCATGTCACAAAAAGAGTTATACAATGAATTAGTTAGAAGACAATGAATACTGATATAATAGCCATAATATATGAAAAATTACTGGGAAATTGGAAGAGGCTGGGAGGAAACCAAGATGGCGGCATAGGTTAACGCTGGAGTTTGCTGCCTCGAACAACCACTTCAAAAATACAACTAAAAGACAGAACGGACATCACCCAGAACCACAGGAAGGCTGGCTGAATGGAAGTTCTACAACTAGGAGGAACCAAGAATCAGAGGGAGGCGCAGTGCTGAAGTAAAAATACTAAGGTGCGGGAGTGCGCGCGCCCGTGGGCCTGGTGGCTGAGGGCGTGGTTGTCTGTTTCAATCCGGAAGGAAGCCTCAGACTTCAGAGCTTCCAGATCCCGGGCGGAGTCCTCTAGGGGAACCCAGACTTCAAACGGGAAAAAGGCAAGAACTTGTCTGGGCTTACGGGTCCCCTTCCAAAGGTTTGCAAGCTTTTTTCCTTGGG
>NW_005871055.1:1992215-2063928 GCF_000147115.1 Myotis lucifugus
CAAATCAAGGGCTTAACTACAACAAAGACTGCGCACAAAAGACCACTAGGGGGTGTCCCAAGAAAGCATAAAAAAATGCGGAGACAAAGAAACAGGACAAACTATCAAGGGAGGATATTGAGTTCAGAACCACACTTTTGAGGTCTCTCAAGAGGCTTCTAGAATCTGTCGATAAACTTGATGAGATGTACAGGAAATCTAATGAGACCCTCGATGGTGTGATAAAGGACCATCTAGAAAGTAAGCATACACTGACTGAAATAAAGAATATTATACAGACTCCCAACAGCAGACCAGAGGAGCGCAAGAATCAAGTCAAAGATTTGAAATGCGAAGAAGCGAGAAACACCCAACCGGAAAAGCAAAATGAAAAAAGAACCCAAAAATACGAAGATAGTGTAAGGAGCCTCTGGGACAGCTTCAAACGTACCAACATCAGAATTATAGGGGTACCAGAAGATGAGACAGAGCAAGATATTGAAAACCTATTTGAAGAAATAATGACAGAAAACTTACCCTACCTGGTGAAAGAAATAGACTTCCAAGTCCAGGAAGCGCAGAGAACCCCAAACAAAAGGAATCCAAAGAGGACCACACCAAGACACATCATAATTAAAATGCCAAGAGCAAAAGACAAAGAGAGAATCCTAAAAGCAGCAAGAGAAAGACAGTCAGTTACCTACAAGGGAGTACCCATACGACTGTCAGCTGATTTCTCAACAGAAACTTTGCAGGCCAGAAGGGAGTGGCAAGAAATATTCAAAGTGATGAATAGCAAGAACCTACAATCAAGATTACTTTATCCAGCAAAGCTATCATTCAGAATTGAAGGTCAGATAAAGAGCTTCACAGATAAGGAAAAGCTAAAGGAGTTCATCATCACCAAACCAGTATTATATGAAATGCTGAAAGGTATCCTTTAAGAAGAGGAAGAAGAAGAAAAAGGTAAAGATACAAATTATGAACAACAAATATGCATCTATCAACAAATGAATCTAAGAATCAAGTGAATAAATAACCTGATGTACAGAATGAACTGGTGATTATAATAGAATCAGGGACATAGAAAGGGAATGGACTGACTCTTCTTGGGGGGGAAAGGGGTGTGGGGGGTGCGGGAAGAGACTGGACAAAAATTGTGCACCTATGGATGAGGACAGTGGGTGGGGAGTGAGGGCGGAGGGTGGGGTGGGAGCTGGAAGGAGGGGAGTTATGGGGGGAAAAAAGAGGAACAAATGTTTAAATCAAAAAAAAAATTACTGGGCAAAAGGATATTAGTAAATAATTTTAAGGAAATTCAAATGAAAAGTACTTATAATTAACAATTCAACAACCTCACTGCTAGTAGTCAAGGAAATGCAAATTAAAATAGTAAACTGTAATTATCACCAAAAAAGACTGACCAAAAAGAAAATTTCTGATAGCGATGGTTTAGGAAATATACTATTGGTGGTAGTAGAAATTGATATAGCCTTTTGAAAGAATGATTTGATAATATGTTTATGCTTTTAGTAAACTTAGTAAATTACTTTCAGAAATCCTTTAGAAAAAATCATATAAGTGTTGCAACAACTTTATACTATTACTAGAGGCCCAGTGCATGAAATTTGTGCACGATGCAGTCCCTAGGCCTGGCCGGTGATCAAAGGGCGGGTTCCAGCTGACCTCTGGGCCCTGGGCAGCACGTGGGCCCCATGCACCCCCCTCCGCCTGAGTTACGGCACCATAGCACCTGAGTCCTCACATGGAGATGTGGTGAGCACAGCCAGACACCGCGGGGTGGGGCGCAGTGTGGACCTCTGGGTTGCCCAGCAGTGCCGCACAGAAGCCAGGCGGGCAGCGCACTCTCTCCTGGCTGGCCTCACAGACCGGCTCCTGCATGAACCTACAGGGAGCCCGACTGGCCCCTACGGTCCCAATGGCTGTGGCCTGGCTCACCTGGAAGAGGCCACATGGGTGTGGGGCGGGCTCCTCGCAGGCGCCCAGCACCTGAACGTGGGGGCTTCCCTGGCACCCAAGCCCTGGCATACCGGGGTAGGGTAACGGGAAATGAGAGCAACCTTGACGGACAGCCCGCATTCCCACCACACCTCCATCCCCATCACCCCGCCCCCGGTAGCCAGGGAGAGGTCTCAGCCCCCTACTCGGGGGCCGTGGAGGTTGGTCACTGCCACCCACCCCAGTTCCCCGTCCCAGCCCGGGGCCCGGCCGCAATAGGACAATCAAGGGCCTGCCCGGCCGCTGGTTGCCATCTGCAGGGCGATCAGTTTGGGCTGGGTCCCCCGCCCAGCTCCCTCAGTGCCTGGGAGCTGGGCAGCGGCCCTGCCCCCCCACCTCCCGCCAATGCTGGTTGCTGTCTGCAGGGCGATTGGGCCCCTGCTCGCACCTGCCTTGGCCTGGAGCCACCCACTCACCTGCTCCACCATCCTGCCACAGTCCCACTCTCACAGGGGCCCCTCAGGGCAGGCAGCACCTCCAATGCCTCCCACTGCCCAGTGCCACATCGCCGATGCCCTCCATGTTCTGCGCCACCCCCTGGTGGCCAGCACATGTCATAGCAAGTGGTTGAACTCCCGGTTGAGGGGACAGGTTGCATGTTAGGCTTTTATTATATAGGAAGGATCTACACTAATAAAAGAGAAACATGCAAATTGATGTCACTCCACTACCCTTCCCATTGGCTAATCAAGGCGATATGCAAATTAACTGCCAGCCAAGATGGCGGCCAGCAGCCAGGCAGCTTGAAGCTAACATGAGGCTTGCTTGCTTCAGTGATGGAGGACTCCAACGTTCCCCGCCTGCAGCTGCCAGCCTCTGAGCTTGCAATTTGAAACATTGTAACAAATATAGAAGCTAAACAAAACCCCAGAAACCTGCTTTCAGCCAGCCAGGATCTCAGAGCTGGAGTTGAAACAGTGTTTTGATTATAGAACCCAAACAAACCAGATACCTGCTTTCAGCAGCCAAGGCCTAAGAGTTGGAGCCAAGCCTCAGAGCTAAAGCTGGCCCAGAATAAAAAAAAAAAGAAAAAAAGGAGCGGTTGGGAGCTTCAGTCACCCACCAGCCTGAAAACAGCCCTCAGCCCCTCACCCAGACTGGCCAGGCACCCCAGTGGGACCCCCACCCTGATCCAGGACACCCTTCAGGGCAAACCAGCCGGCCCCCACCCGTGCACCAGGCCTCTATCCTATATAGTAAAAGGGTAATATGCCTCTCAGCACCGAGATCAGCATGACAGGGGGCAGTGCCCAAACCCCCTGATCGCCCTGCGGCTCTGTGTGTGACAGGGTGCAGTGCCCCAACCCCCTGATTGGCCCTGCTCTGTGTGTGACAGGGTGCGGCACCCCAATCCCCCCCACCCCCCCCACGGGCCCTGCTCTGTGTGTGATGGGGTAGAGCCATAACCTCCCCATCGGCCCTGCCCTGAGTGTGACAGTGGCAGTGCCCCAAACCCCTGATCCGCCCTGCTCTGTGTGTGACAGGGGGCGGTGCCCCAACTCCCCTATCGGCCCTACTCTGCGCATGACGGGTGGAGCTCCTCAACCCCCTGATGGGCCCTGCTCTGTGTGTGACAGGGGGGAGCTCCCCAACCCCCTGATCGACCCTGCTCTGTGCGTGACAGGGTACAGAGCCCCAAACCCCCTGATGGGCTCTGCTCTGTGAGTGACAGGGGGCAGCGCCCCAACCCCCTGATTGGCCCTGCTCTGTGTGTGACACGTGGTGGCACCACAACCTCCCCATCGACCCTGCCTTGAGTGTGACAGGGGGCGGTGCCCCAACCCCCCAATCGGCCCTACCCTGAGTGTGACTGAGGGTGGCATCGCAACCTCCCAATCCGCCCTGCTCTGTGCATGACAGGGGGCGGCGCCCCAACTCCCCAATTGGCCCTGCTCTGAGCCCGACCAGGGGCTGCACCTAGGGATTGGGCCTGCCCTCTGCCACCCGGGAGCAGGCCTAAGCCAGCAGGTTGTTATCTCCCGAGGGGTCCCAGACTGTGAGAGGGCACAGGCCGGGCTGAGGGACCCCCCTCCCCCTCCGAGTGCACAAATTTTTGTGCACCGGGCCTCTAGTATAATTATACACACACACAGAAAGTTGCAATAAAAAAATGATAGTACTGGGTAAATATTAGCTATGTGCCAAACATGGTTCTAAGAGCTTTACATACATCAATTCACTTCATGTTCATAACAACCCTATAATATTAGGTCTGTTATTATCATCTTCATTTTGTAGATAAGGAAACCAAGGACCAGAGAGGTTAAGGAACCTGCTTAAGGTCACAGAGGTGGCATGAGGATTCAAACCCAGGTGTTCTGACTGCAAAATCTGAGATTTAAACAGCAGGCAAACGAGGATGTTTATTTTAATATTGTTTACAATAGCTAAATACTGTTAATAGCCAATTGTACATGATCAGGGACTGGTAAAGTAAAAAATGATCCCTCTGTCATGTGAAAAATAAATGATATATTAAGTACAAACAAACAAGTCACAAAAATGGCTTCACATACTTTCATTTGTATCTTAAAAACAACTTCTGGGTGTAGGTTTGTATATACACATAGTATTCTTTCATTTAGGCCTTTGTCTAAAAAAATTAAACATCTAATCGTCAATACTAATATCTTTGGGGGCAGAATAGAATTAAGGAATGAGGAGGAAAAGAGACGCACTATTTTACATATTTTCATATTAGGTGACTTTGTTTTATAATTGGCATTGTATTATTTATTTAATTAAAAACAAATTTAACAAGTGAACAAACAAGCTAATAGAAGCAGTTAGATAAGATGCTAATAAGACTGACACTGCTGGATCTACCCCCATGTGAATCAATTAAGTTTACTGTGCCATAGACTGAAGAACTCTAAATCTGACCAATTGTTCCAAACATTGTACACTTATTATAATACAGTAAGACTGGCATATATCATTGCAAGAGTGTTCAACATCCTCAAATGCAGCTCCACTGTTTACTAGCTATATGGCTTTAGGCAAGTCACTGAACCTCTCTCCATGTCTCAATTCCTCATTATAATAAACAGATAATAACATTTGCCGTATATGGTTAAAATATTTGTCAAGTCCTTGTAATAATACCTGCACAAAACTAATATATATTCCTTTTGTTAGATAAAAATAAGTAACTTTAGACATGTGCATTCCGATGTTAAGAGCACCATCTCCCTACCCAAAGACATTAGTAACCTCTCCAAGATAAACTAAAATGTACCATACATAATAAGAGGAAATATTATTTTACAAAACTTTTTTAAGGCTATATAGATACATGTATGAATACTGTACCATAATATAAAATATATTTCTCATAGTCAAAAGTGTGTCAAAGCTACTGCACTGGAGCACACCAGTGAGTGGCTAAAAGCTTTATCATCTGCAACCACATCCCGAGAACAAACCTTACCACATCAAGTCTGGGATCTTTCATCTGAAAGGGCTGCACAGTAAACACTATTTTCAAACCTTAACATACACAAAAATGTCCTGCTTTAAAGCAGATTCAAAACACTTTCTCTTCCTAAAATATCTTTTCTATTATCTCTAGATTAAATCCAGATAACTATTAATATTTTAAAACATATTTTTATTGATTTCAGAGAGAAAGGGAGAGGGAGAGAGAAACATCAAGGATGAGAGAGAATCATTGATTGGCTGTCTACTGCATGCCCCCTACTGGGGATTGAGCCCACAACCTGGGCATATGCTCTTGACCAGAATCGAACCTGGGACCCTTTAGTGCGCAGGTTGACACGCTATCCACTGAGCCAAACTGGCTAGGGCAACTATTAATATATTTTTAATTGGGACCAATCAATCCTCTCCCTCAAACTTTTTGCCTCCCTACCCAAACTCATCTTGATTTTAAGGCACCTTAATCCAAATTCCAATCTTTTATAGGTTTATTTATAATTTTTTAAATTCTGTCATTTCAATACACAATACAAACAGCTAAGAAAGTATAATGCCCTGCCAAAAGTAAAAATTTATCTTATTACCTGTAGTAACTCTGCTTCTAGAATAAAAACATGATATATTTTAATTGATCTATTAAAGTTAAGTATTTGAAATTAGGTTTATTTCAGTATATAAATCAACTTCATTAGGCATATTTTAAACCTACCAGTCCTCAAAATATTTTTCTCAGTACACTGAGTCTCTCTTACACCATTTCTCCCACATCATGGCCATATAACCTGTTTAAAACGAAGTAAATTATAAAGTCCCAAGAACCCCTAGACTACCCCCACCCAAAAAAGGAAGGCTAGAATTAACTTAGATCTTTTTCTTAATATCTCCTGGATCCTTCTTACATTCTAGAAACAGTAATTTGTATATCTTGTATAAATTCAATAAGAACCAATTTAGAAATTCTTCAGTTCAATCGCTTCACTCAAAAGGTGATGAAATCTAGATTTCGAGAAGTAAAGTAACTTCTTCAGAGACACATGCTTTGGACTGAAATAACATATGATTATAGGACTCCTAACATCTTTTCATCAGCTTGAAAAAATAGCCTAGGGTTATAAATATTTATTAACCATATACATTAAAATTACATAACTGCAAGCAACTATTACAATCCATCATGTACTATTAAATATTTTACATGTTTTGTTAATATGTCTTCTAGAACTTTTCAAATAATTACTTAAGGTATTTAAATTTCATTTTATAAAAAAACAAGCTTAACTCCAAAAGTATTACTTCCTTGTTACCACATCACAGTTAAGGTTAAGATTCTTTAACAAATTAACTAGTACTTAAAATATAAGATCACAATTACTTCCATATTTTTAATATCTAGATTTCTATATTAATAAAGTTTCTCATACTTTCATTTAAAGTAAGTAATTTCTGATATAAATGGAGAAATCACAATAATACATTTATTAAAATCCAAATTTTTTCTGGGTCTCATACCTGTTGTTCATCCTCCATGACGTTACTAGCAAACTCAAATACTAGGTCGTTCTGTTGGACAACAGCAGCCATAATAAAGCATTCCCCTTAGATGCACATGAGAAAAATTCCAAACAGGTTCAAGTATCAGGCAGCAGAATCCAGTGACAATTTGGGTTAAAAAAACAACACAAAAAACAAAACTAAGTCTGTGAAGTTACTGTATACACAGGTTTTCTTTAGGAAAGGAGCTTCAAATTTTCTTGGTTTCTTTAGGAAAAGTGTTTCAAATTTTCTGATATGCTATTCAAACTGAGGCAATTTTTCTGAAATTTTTCTTCTCCAGAACTTCTTGGCCTGAAAAACAAAAGTTTAAGTTAGTTATGAAATCATATCCACTTAGAATATAATAATTGATACCAAGGGCAGTGTCTCCAAAGTATTTTTGTTAATATTTTTAAACAAAATCAACATGACTAATGAACACACTTTTTTTTAAAAGTTAGATACATAATTTCTTTGAAGATTTCATTCCTGCTAAGATAAAATCACCTCTCATTACTGAAAATAAAGCCACTCTCTCCACCCCCAAGTTAAACTACTGTTAAAGTACCAAATATTTAAAAATATACATATATCCACCTAGCAACAACTAGGTTTATAATTACAATAAAGGGCATATAAACAATTTTCTTCTTTCCACTAAGCCAGCAAACCACCTACATTGGAAATGCTACTCCATGAGTAATTTCATAATGTATTATTTTTGCCTTAATAGAAACATTCAGACAGTATCTCTATTAGATCTAATATATAAGGACTTAAAAATCTTTCTAATACATTTAAAGTTTAGTAAGTACTATTTTAAGAGCTTTTAAAAAACTAAGCAGAAATTAAAGCCCACTCTCTGTTCTTTAAAAAGGTTTCTGATAAGTAGAATGCTTTACCATGCTTAAGCCTGTCTTCAGTGGCTTCTTTTTTAATGCACTGAAATGTATCCTTATCTCTAGCACAGGGTTGCAAGCAACAGGAAGGAAACAGCACTTGACCACGTCATGGCAAATTAGAACATGCAAAGAACTGCACTTTACAATAGTAGAAAAACAGAAGCACAACTTAAGAGTGAAAACAATTTCACAGGGGAGGGAGAAATACTTAAAAAGTACTGTCCAAAGATGTTTGCCTGTTTTTAAAAAAATTATCACTACTAACAAAAGTAAAAGGAAAATTTTAAGTTTATCTTAATTTTATTAAATATTGTATCATATGCTTATAGCCATAAATGAAAATGAAAAGACAAAGATATAAAAATATATCACATTAAATAACATCTAATTCTTTGAAACAGCATTTACAATTTAATTTTAGAGACAAGTTCAGGAATGAAACTGAGCTGCTGAATGAGTTTCCCTGAAAACTTAAATCCAGCTAGCATGTGCTAGCCAAATCATATATTTAGTTTCCTAATTTCAGTAAAGTCAATTCCCTATATATTCTGGATTCTAGAGGTCATCATAGATGACTGTGTTGTCCCTAACTAGGTATTAAAATAAAATAAGGGTTAATAATTCAATTCAGGTGATATTTCTACTGATTAAACTGAATTCTAACCCAGCAGTTTTACACATTCACCCATCCCACCCCTTTCAATAATGAATTAACTCCAACATTAGGCATTCTTAGCACATCCGGGTAGTTCTTGAACAACGCACCATATCTAAAAGAGAAAAAAAAAGTGCTTTGACCTAAATTGATCATAGATAGACATACACACATAACACATACATTTGATCTTAGACAAACATTACTTATAATCTTTTTCTTTAAATCACCACCTAACCCAATTCTTCTATACTAGGCTTGCCCCTCCGGATGGTCCTCCACATAGAAACTACAGTATTTCTTGCCTTCCTTCTCAACTTCTGATATTTCCATTCCAGGAATGCCTCACCCATTTCTCAGCAACCATTCAAATCTTTTCCATTCTTCAATGCTCAAATGAAATACCATTTCTTTCACAAAGCTTCCTAACCTCTGTGTCTTGACTGACATGGACCTTCAAAAATACAGCACTTACTGTCCATGCCACAAAGTTAACATTAACTTGTACATTGTCTCACATTTGAAAATTACGTCCCCCTAGTTAAACTGAATAAATGTTCGAGTGCCTACTATTTGCAAAGCAATGTCCCAGGTATCAAGATAATTAAAGAAAAACTTCTCTTGATTCTCTGGGTAAGTAAGCATTGTCTAAAATTTTTTCTGTACCTACCAAATTGTGTGCCCATAGTAATAATAGAATTATATTAATGACAGATACTGTTTTAAAAATCAATCATTAGATATTTAAGCTATTTCTATATATATTCCTTATAAACAATGACTGCAGTACCTTTGATGATAAGGAAACCATTATCCTAATAAAAAAGTTTCTCTGTAAAAGGTTAAATTCCAAATCTATTCCAAAATCCATTTGTTCACAAATACAAAGTGACACTGTACCAATGACTAATATGAACACATCTATGTAAAGTTAAGTTTCACTTTCTTTTCTACTGCAATACGTACTTTTTCTTGCTAGCACTTCCAAACTGCTACTATCCTTTAATGTTTTTTAAAAATCTCTAAAATAAGGATAAGCACTCAACATACACCTTACAGTACACACTAACAATGGACAGCAATAAACTAAAATTTAAATGGACTGCCCATTTTCATTAAGCCATGTTAGGAGAGACACCTTTACTCTGGTTGGTAGCTTTTGTTCATCTATAATAACAAAAGCGTAATATGTTAATTAGACCAGACAGCTGAACGACCTCCTGGATGTCATTCTGGACATCCTTCCAGACAAAGCTGCGGTGGCAGGGGCTGAGGCAGAGGCGGTTAGGGGTGATCAGGAGGCAGGCAAGAAGTTAGGGGTGATCAGGCAGGCAGGCAAAGTGGTTAGGGGCGATCAGGCAAACAGGCAGAGGCAGTTAGACGTGGTCAAGCAGGCAGGCAGGCGAGTGGTTAGGGGCAATCAGGCAGGCAGGCAAGTGGTTAGGGGCATCAGGCAGCCAGGCGAGTGGTTAGGGGCAATCAGGCAGGCAGGTGAGTGGTTAAGGGCGATCAGGCAGGCAGGCAGGCAGGCCAGCAGTTAGGAGCGAGTGGTCACAAATTGTAAGAGGGATGTCCAACTGCCGGTTTAGGCCCGATCCCGCAGGAATCCCTGTGAGATCGGGCCTAAACCGGCAGTCAGACATCCCCCGAGGGGTCCAGGATTGTGAGAGGGTGCAGGCCAGACTGAGGGACACCCCTCCCCCCATGCACAAATTTCGTGCACTGGGCCTCTAGTTTAAATATAAAAGTTTATAAACTGAAAATATGTCAATAAAGAAAAGCTCTTCAACTATTTTATTGGCTTAATTAGGCCTCTGATCCACTTTTTTCACTCCCCTTTTTGCTCTTCCTCTTCTCTGAATAGTTATTTAACCTACACCAAAGGTGATTTTTCAGAAGAAATTTTCTAATTCCTGATCCAGAGGTATCACCTATACATATTACAGGTACATACTTAAATAACAAAGCCCTTAAAAATAACAAAGGCCCTGTGGATTAAAATGTTTTTGGTAATAGATAAGAGTGAAAATCCAGATCAATAATTCAAGTTTTCATGAGTAAACTGAGTCTCTGTGCCCAAAGTCCCAGTTTGAAAGCACAATAGAACTACAACTAGAATCCTCATCCCCTAAATCAGGACTCTGTCCATGACTACAATATAAAGCCTTGCCTCTAATCTACCCAAATCTTTTATGCTTAGTAGTTTAGAACACAGATTTCTAAGTAAATACAGATATGAAATGGGGGAAATACAAAATTCCATCTCAAGTTCAGCTCCTGATCTCCAAATCCACTCAGAGTCGTCTATTAGATAAATCCACCTCAGTGTCCCCTCAAAGTCAATGTGTCTAAAACATGTCCAAACTGAATTTATAATTTCATTCCTTAAAATTGCTTTTGTATGAATATACATGGATATTCAAAATGAGGAGAAATAAAGGCCTCTGCTTTACTCTACAAATTATAAGGTCTTCAGTAAATTTAAAATTTGCTTTAATTTACTAACCACTAGCTATATAAAGTATATCTGTGAACACTCTGCTGGGTTAATAGTTTTCAAACACATTTCATTTTCAAAGGGTCACTTAGTCTTCAAAAAGTAAGAAAAAATATAAGTGAAAATTGTTCATTCAAGAGACATAAACAGTTAACTTATTTGCACAGTTTTGCGAGGTCATCTAGTTGGTCATCTACCAAGTAATAAAAACTTCCCTATCTATCTCTCTGACTTTTAACTAGGTCAGGACCATATTCTTATTCTTCAAGGAGATATGCCAGAGGAATGTCTCAGCAATAAGTTTCCTAACTTCCTATATCCCAAAAAAGCTTCAGATTTAAGGTAAAATAGTAAAGCAAGCAAATCAAGAGTTTAAGCTCTAGAGTCAGACAGCTTGGGTTTGAAACTTCTGCACTGTGACCTTAGACAAGTAATTTAATGTCGATCTCTTTTGCAAAATAGACGTGAGCCACAGTTGCCTCACTTTGTAAAATGGGTATAATAGATAACACCAAAATCTAGAATTGAAAAGATAAGATGCAAAATGCATGTGCAGAATGCCTGGCATATAAATTTCACTCAATAAACATTAGCTTCATTATAGTCTAAGTATAGTGCAAGAGATGTAACAGGTGCATTCCAGGTAACTAATTATTCCTTAAGTTTCATTTCTACACTTCCTGGGAGTCTTCTTTACCACAGCTATTTGCCAGACTCCAACAAAGAACTCCAGAGCCCATTACCAACAAAAGTATAATTCTATTCCAGTGCCTAAAAAATTTGACAACTATTTGATAAACCCAGATGCTTCAGGGCTAAGACCTCACCCTGTCTGGCAAGCTTCTCTTAACACAAGAGTTCCATTATGTCTGTTCCAAACAAAATGAATTTACTGGATTGTAAACACAAAACCTTGAGCCACATTAGCTACTACAACCAATCAAATATTTAATTTGTATTTAATGTATTATAAAAGATTTCAGGCATTATAAAAACATATGATCGGCCCTAGTTGGTTTGGCTCAGTGGCTAGAGAGCCTCGGCCTGTGGACTGAAAGAGCTCAGGTTCAATTCCAGTCAAGAGCACATGCCCAAGTTCCAGGCTCCATCCCCAGTAGAGTGCGTGCAGGAGGCAGACAATCAATGATTCCCTCTTATCATTGATGTTTCTATCTCTCTCTCCCTCTCCCTTCTTCTCCGAAATCAATTAAAAAATACATTAAAAATAAATAAATAAATAAATAAAAATATATGATTGTCAAAATCAGTTGTTAATACTTCAAACACTTGTCTTCTTAATCCCTGACTGAATGCAAATTTAGGTTTTCTGCAAAAGGGTTTTAAACACAGGCCAAGGTCTAAAAACCCATTAATTAATAACTATATTAAAAATCACTGCTACCCTTTGGAAGCAACTAGGCCACCAACTCATTATACTCAATATAAAAACTGATAAATAAAAAGAACCAATCAAATAAACAAAAAAAGCAAAAGAGTTTTATCTAAGACCATTATGGTCCAATGAAGGTAAAATTCACCAGTTTAGAGCAAAGGAATGACTACCTTTAATTTGAATGACTTCCTCTCATAAAGCATTCAGATAGTGTTTGTGTGTAGGGGTGAGTGTGTGTGTGTGTGTGTGTGTGTGTGTGTGTATGGAAGTATCTAGAAAACTGGAATTCTGTAATAACCCCAGATGCCAAGTACCTGAACAGAAAGTATTTTTACATTAAGTGGTAATCTTATAGATATACCTATTATAAGTAGGTATATTTGGAAAAAAAACATTAATTTTAAGAAATGCAACAGAAATTAAAGAAAAGTAGAATAAGAAAAGTGAGAGAAAAGAAGCTATGAAAATAAGAAGCAAGCAAACTATAAACTGTAATGACTGGAATTCTTGTATAATAGACCATAGTTAGGCCTTTTGTTTATTTTCTAACATGGTAGAATGCTTTATATTAGCTCTCAGCAGAAATGAAAATAATAAATAAGTGGTATCAAAATAAATTCTGTACAGTCTTCCAAGAGCCTGCCTATTCTAAAAGTATAGAATCATACAATTTTAGAGCTGGAAAAGATCTAAGAATTACTTAGGACAATGCATTCATTGAACAGCTAATTTATTTGGGCTAGAGCATTCTGACTTGCCCAAGGTCAAACAGACAGTTAATGGCAACAAAAGCAATAGAGGTTTTAATTCCTAGTCATGCCCCTTTCTCTACATTAATAGAATTCGTTAGTATTTTTCTTTTGCAGAATATCTGGAAAAATAAGAATTCCCTTACACAAATATATATAGCAATGGTCTCTATATTTCATGCAACCTCTTGATTTCCGTTAAATCATTTTCAATCATATTTTTACCTGAAACAACTGAAGGAGTTTGTAGATTTTTCTACTATTGCTTTAAATCTTAACGTTTTACTATTATTGTTCTTTCCCAAGTATTATCATATCAAACCATCTTGCTTTACATTCACTCAGCCTAAAAAATGAAAAGGAAACATTACTAAGCCTTTTTATAAAACTACCCCAACTTAGAAACTCTTCAAAATACTTTAAAATTCTAGTGACATTTTTCTTGCTAGTTCTTTAAATATACATTACTGTCACTTACATTTAAAAATTTGTGGATATGGAAAAAAAGACAGCCATACCAAAATGTGGTTAGTTATGAAATCAGATTTGAACTTCCCCAAAAAGGATAGTCTCTCAGTTCCTACTAAGGAAACAAACAAAAAAAGAAACCAGTTGTAAAATAAATCTCACTATATAGCCCTCTCTAAATCATGTGCTCTATACACAAAATAGAACGGGAAAATACAAGTTAATGTCACTAGAGAAACAAATCATAACTTAATTTAAAAAGAAAATGTTTCTATACTCCAACCTTTAAATTAAAATTATTTTAAATATTCAAGGAATTTAAGAAAAAAATTTAAATGTTTTAAAATGTGTTCTTGGAATCCATACAAGTACTATATATTACCACCAATATCTTTTAAGTAACTATTCTGCTTTAGGCATCTTTCATTGCAAGTGTGGGAGGCAGGTAAGGGGAAGTTAAGTATCTAGAACTTTTTCAAAGGCAGTTTTATTTTTGTGTGAATGAAGCACAAATTTATGTTTTTTAAATAGGAAGTCTCAGTAGGCTTCTGGTGACATATGCAAAACTGAAGCAGGTCTTGGAAACCTGAATAAGCTCACCTTATTTCAACCATGTTAGAGTAAAACAACAACAACAACAAAAACACCACAAAGTCAATATGATCAAACCGAACAGGCTGACTTCTCTCTATGCTTTCACCTTTATGCTGACTCCCAGATGAACAGTTCCAGGACTCTGAGGGCAGACCTGAAATTCCAGTTCTTTCACATTGTTCTCCACTTTCCATCATTGGCCACTTGGGCCTACCTGGTGTCAGATTACACTCTGGAAGCATTTATAGCACTTGCAGAACAGCCAAACAGATCACATACCTAGACCTGTCTATACCTGTGGTCTCAAGATTAACTCTTCTTTTGAGCATGTCCTGAAAACTTAAGAATTTAAAACCAAAGAAAAATATTGAATGGTAAGCAGATACTGCTTTAATTTCGGCCATGAAAAAAGTTCAACTTCTTTCTGAAAGGTTGAAAATGATAATTTTCACAATGTTATTAATTGGTGCTTTTTATTTTGCAAATAAATTGACTGAAGAAACTTTCTTCTCTCTATCATCCTAAATCAAAAACACACATATCAAGGAAATACAGACATGCTAAAATATGCTTATCAACAAAACCTATATGGGTATTTAAAAAGTTTCTCTCTATAACATATAAGAATCAACCTAGAAGGAAACTGTTTCATTTCTATGGTTATTTCCCTATTGAATATTTTCATTTTCTTAGAAGATATGCTCTAGTGCAGTGGTTTTCAACTGGTGTGCAATAATAATTTTTAAATCATGCAATGCCTGACTATTTAGTCAGAGGCACTGACCTCTTTTCTCTCAGACTGTCAAATAAAAAAAAATGACAACAGCCAACACAACAACAGCCATCTGTTGTGAATGAATCAAAATAATGTTTTTTTGTCAGATTGGTAAAAATATTTTTTTGTGTGTGTGTGTGCTACAGGATTTTAGTAATTATGTATGCCATGAAATGAAAAAGGTTGAAAATCGCTGCTCTAGTGCAATGATTTCCCCCATCTGAGAACATAGCAGATTCTCATTAGTAATAGTGTTTCACTCTGGCCCAAATTGAAGGGGAAAAGCTAGAGATATGTTGTTCAAGTCCCCTAGGAGATTTTGCTACATAACATAACTCCCCAACTCCCATATTACACAATACTCTTCTAGAAGAAACTCTATTACGTCATAAGAATTACCCCTCTTACAAAGAAACACACCATAAGCTGAAAGCAAAATATAAAAATCATATAAATAGCTTAATGGCCATGGATTTACATTATTAGGTGATAGTTGCTGTTCCATGTATTCAATTGATGATGATTCCTTACTAATTTTACTCTAGCTCCCCTCCAGTGGTTCTTCACCCTACAGGAAGAGTAATTTACCAAAAATGAAAATACAATAAACTCACTCCTCTACTTAAAACTAATCAGTGACTTCCATTACCTATAGGAAAAACTTCAAATCCATTAACAGGGCTTAAGAGGCTCTTCATGATGTTGTAAAAGGTATGAGAAAAACATGGCCAGTCAGATTTGAAAACAGGATATCTGAGCTGTAAAAGTGGACAGGAATCTTCTTTAGAACAAGCTTAAAAGTGTCACAATTTTAATACTCTTCACTTCCATCTCAAAATCAGGTATTACAGCATTTCTGTATTTTATAGTCTCTCATGGCCCCCTACCCCACCCCAGTATTAAAGAAGCCAAAGTCAGCCTTGCCCCAGTCCCCCTAGAACCCTATATGTAGTGCCCTTTTCCCCAGGTTTCTGTCTATGCTCATTGCCATGTTCAATCCAGATTTCTCCATGTATTCATGGATGATCATAATCTTTTGTATCTGTGATCATGGGGTTCTCTTCCAAATCATAGTGGGACCAGACTTAAGGATGTAAACTCCAGAGAAGCAAAACATTTTCACCTTTTCCCAAGTTACCAACAAATTGGATAGACTTTAACATTCCTTGTGCACAAAACTACTGGCTCCCCATATGTGAGAATGACCTGCTATTTTCAGAGTGCAACCCTTTTCTTCTTTAAATAATAAACTATTGTCCTGGCTGGTGTGACCTCAGTTGGTTGGAGCATGGTCCCACACACCAAAAGGTGGTGGGTTCAATCCCAGTCAGGGCGGGAGGCAACCAATCGATAATTTCTCTCACATGGATGTTTCTTTTTCACATTGATATCTAAATAAAATAAATAAATAAATAAATAAATAAATAAATAAATAAATAAATAAACAAACAAACTATCTACACTAATAAAAGCCTAGGTGGCCCTCGCATATGATGTCGCCACAAGATGGCCGTGCACAGCAAAGGCCGGGCCCAGCGGCCGGTCTGCACAGTGAGGTCTGGGGGTCCCATGGCTCTGCGCTGCGTGGAGGAGGCCGGTCATGGCAGGAGAGGGCAGTTGTGGGCAATCAGGCCGGCAGGGAAGGGCAGTTGTGGGAGATTGGGCTGACAGGGGAGGGCAGTTGGGGGCGATCGGGCTGGCAGGGGAGGGCAGTAGTGGGTGATCGGGCCGGCAGGGGAGGGTTGTTGGGGGCGATTGGGCCGGCAGGGGAGCAGTTAGGTGTCAATCAGGCCAGCAGGGGAACAATTAGGGGGCAATCAGGTTCGCAGGCAGAAGCGGTAGGGGCAATCAGGCAGGCAGGCAGGCAGGCAAGCGGTTAGGAGCCAGCCGACCCGGATTGTGAGAGGGAAGTCTGACTGCCGGTTTAGGCCTGATCTCACAGGGGATCATCCCCTGAGGGGTCCCAGATTGGAGAGGGTGCAGGCCGGGCTGAGGGACGCTCCCCCACCCCCCAATGCACAAATTTTGTGCACCGGGCCACTAGTTTTACATAAGTTTCCAAACAATTTCTGGTGCTCCATGTGAAGATCCTTAAAATGGGATTCTTCCTACAATCATCTTCATCACTCTCTGGCACTTACCTAAGATTATAAACTCAATGGCACCAAAAAACTAGAAGTAGCAAAACTATAACATGAGAGATGAAAAGGAAAAGTAGAAAGCAGGGCTAGTATTGTAACATATACTTAAAATACAGATATGTAGTAATTATAAATGATACATGTTAAGTATATTTTCCTATTGCACAAATCTTAGAACTAAACGTTAAGTGCTATTCATAATATGAAGATTTATAATACAAAATAGTTAAAATTTTAGGTCTTTAATTTTTCATAATTTCTCAATCAATTTTTAAATCATTTGAATCTATTTCAGTTACTGTTAACTAAAAAGTGTGTCAACGCCTCTTGCCTTAGGTTTTCTCTGATAGAAACCAGTTTTATTATACTTAATTGATATATACCAAAAGCTAATCTAAAGATCCCACAGTATCCATTTTCTAAAGAAACTGCTTTTACTGATTAACTGGATGGTAAAAAGTTGATGAATATTTATTGAACTTCCCCTTAGCTCAGTACTATGGTAAAAAAAGAGAGAGAGAATGCATGAACTTGTTACCATGAAGTTTAAAATGTATTTCAAGAAATAAGATCATGACACACGATTTAATACCAAAGGTAGTATTTCATTAAGTGCTAAAGCTGGTCAGTCCTGCCAGCATTTCAGAAGAGGGGACAGTCATACAGACCAAGAAAATACTTCCCAGATAAGGAAGGACCAAAACTCAACCTTAAAGGAAAGTAGGATGTGGATAGTAGAGAAGGGAAGGGAGGTGGGGTGGTGGTGGGAGGGGGGGAAGGGAGAGGGAGGAGAGGAGAGATTGGAGATAGTAGCTTGACAAGAGCTAGGAGTTGATAATGGGAAATGTAGAAAATGTGGTTAAATAAGTAAAGCAAAACTAAATTATGGAGAACCTTCAAAGTCAGGCAGTGGAATTTAGGCTTGCTCTGGGAAGTGGAAAGTTCCTGGAGGGTTTCAAATCATATTGCAACAGAGTGTGGTCCCTATGTTTACAAAGCCCAATGCAAGTCACTGTTGGGATCTGGTAACTACCATCCAAAAATGATGAGAACAGCTTAAACAAACATTCCATAGCTTTATTGCTACACTGATAGCCTCTAGCCACCAAGTGTATACTGCCCTCCTTAAATTCTTCATTAATTACTTATAATAGAGATATCAACAATGGCTTTAAAATGCCTAGAGCATGGAAAATTTATTTAAAACAAACAAAAATAACTTAACTAACTTAATTTACTTCATAACTCCCTTCATTTATGTTATCATTCGTTAGTTTTGTTCTTTGCCTACAGATTAAAAAGGAGAAACAGAAAAACAAGATTTTCAAAAAGATATGACTCATTACCATATAACATTTCTTACAAGTTATTCAGCTGTACATCAAAATTGCCATACATCCCTTTGGATACTAATGAAACTTTGAAATACAAGAACTAGTTGCATCTATAGATAATTGTATCTTGTCATTTTGTATTAAATATTTTGAATAGATAATGGTGATATAGTTACTCAGTGAAAAAGATGTGATAGCCACGACAAATAAAAGTTTCTTAAAAGATAGAGACTGCTATCACCAACATTCAAGGAATTTTTACTTTCTTCCAGGATGATGTTTAGAGAGATGAAAGTATCTAGTTGAGCAATTAAGGCTGCATTAAACCTGATGCTTCATTAGAGGCATTTTCTGCTTTACGGCATTGCCTTACTCTTGGAAAATTTAAGAATTCAAAGTTGCCTTTGTAGATATAACAGGCACTAAGTAGATTTTAAAAAATACTTCAATATAAAGACAGCACCACAAATTGTACAACAGCACGATAAAGTTCATTTATGTTATCATTCGTTAGTAATACCTAATGTTTAACATGTGTTTTGCAATTTACAAAGCAAAACATATATACTACTTTAAGAACCACTGATGTTTTTGCAGATACAAAAAACCATGACATCCTTAAGGAGCTTAAATAAGAGATGATAGTAAGTTAGAAAATAAATATGTAGAAGAAAGTAACAGCTACCATTTACATGTGCCAGGCCCTACACCATATCTGTCATTTAATCTTCACATCAATAATATCCACCTCACTTTATATATATGAGGATATAAGGATTGAAAGAGCCAACAAAATAAGGTCGGAGACTTTGTCATGGTCATCATCATACTTCCCTATCATACACAGATGGTCCCTGATAAATATCTGCCAAAGGAATTCACAAGGTGTTCAGAGAGAGTTTGAGTACTTGTCTGACTTCAGCTCATGCTCATTCATTTATTCATCCATTCAACAAATACCCACTCAGTACCTAAAATATGCCAGACTCTAAATGCTAGGAATACAGCAGTGAACTAAACAGACCAAAATTTCTGCCTTCATGGGATTTCTAATCTAGTGATCCTAATCAGAACAGTATGTTCCCCCTCAAAATATTCTGCATTTAAAATGTGGGATTCTCAGGCAATACAGATTGTTATCTCACAACCTATGAATATAAATTTCTGCCAGTCTCCTTCCAAGTCTATCTCCCATGGTCTCTCAAACCCTGACAATTGGACACAGAAATATGACCTTTTCTACCATAGTAGAGAGTAAGAGCTGTGGGAGAAATGCTTTACCTTTCAGACATCATATAAGCACATAAGGAAAGGGGAAAGGGAAATCTGAAGGGAGGTGGGATAGATCAAGCTAAATCCAAAGGCAGATTTCCTCCAGACAATGTTGATTAACCTAGAGCAGCGGTTCTCAACCTGTGGGTCGAGACCCCTTTGGGGGTCAAACGACCCTTTCACAGGGGTCGCCTAAGACCATCGGAAAACATATAAATAATTACATATTGTTTTTGTGATTAATCACTATGCTTTAATTATGTTCAATTTGTAGCAATGAAATTGGGGGTCACCACAACATGAGGAACTGTATTAAAGGGTCGCAGCATTAGGAATTTGAGAACCACTGACCTAGAGGTACCTCAGGGCCCCTATTTCACTTTAATTTTTGTTGTTGTCGTTGTTAATACCCGGGGATATTTTTTCCATTGGTCTTTAGAGAGGTGGGGGGGGAGGAAGGGAGGGAGGGAGAGAGAGAGAAGCATCGATGTAAGAGAGACACATTGATTAGTTGTCTCCTGCACGTGTCCCCCCAGGGCTGGGATCGAATCTGCAACCCAGTTACATGCCCTTGACTGGGAATCCAACCCTCAATTCTTTGTTTCACAGCCTATGCTCTAACCCAGGGGTGGGCAAACTTTTTGACTCGAGGGCCACAATGGGTTCTTAAACTGGACCGGAGGGCCGGAACAAAAGCATGGATGGAGTGTTTGTGTGAACTAATATAAATTCAAAGTAAACATCATTACATAAAAGGGTACGGTCTTTTTTTTTTTTTTTTTTTTAGTTTTATTCATTTCAAACGGGCCAGATCTGGCCCGCGGGCCGTAGTTTGCCCATGGCTGCAACCACATTGGCCAGGGTTCCCTTTAATTTTTAATCAGACTTTGAATGAATTGAAATTTAACAACAGCAATTAAGTATATTGGGAGTTTTTAAAATCCCCTTTACAAATATAAACACTTCAAAGAAGAAGAGAAAATTCTTCCTGTATTTGCCTTTTCCTATATTGGATGGCCTTCAGAAAATCTTATCTGTGCTGTTTATATTCTTTTATTTATTTAGCAAGCACTCACTAGGGACCTGTCTACCAGATAGGAAAGAGACGGTGGCTAAGACATACATAGTCTTTCCCTATGGGCAATCACAGTCCATCACATAATACAGTAGAAGTGGATACAAAGCTTAGTCTCCCATGTTATTCAGTCATTATTTACTACCAGTGGCCCAGTGCACGAAATTCATGCTCTCGAGGTGGGGGGTGGTCCCCCAGACTGGTCTGTGCCCTGTCACAATGCGGGAGCCCCACGATCCATCACCCCAAAGAGGTAGGCCCTGCCCATCCACCTGGGGCTCCTCAATGGATTGCCCCAAAGAGGTAGGCTGGAGCAGGGGGACGCCTGCGGGCACCCGGGCTGGGCCATGGCAGAGGCCTGCAGACCCCTGGCGCAGGCGCATGGAGGCCCCTGCCACGGCCCTGCCCTTGGGCCGGGCTGCAGCAGAGGACTGTGGACCTCCACGTGCCTGCAGACCCCCAGCCGAGCCAGTGGTGGAGGGGCCTTTCCACGCGCCTGCGGACCCCTGGCCGGGGCTGTGGCGGAGAGGCCTCTCTGATGCGCTCTGCTCTGCCCCCATCCCCAACGCTTCAAGTCTCTGCCCACCCATACCTGCTGCACACGCAGCCTGCTGATCAGTAGTTACTGTGATGGCGTCCTGACCAATTTGCATATTACCCTATTATTAGTACAGATGCCCCATCTCTTAAGATTACAAACTTCTTGGGAGGAAAAGACACTTACATTTTTCTGTATGTTCATTATTATCTAACATCATTTAAGAAAATATTGAGAGTACATTGTTGAAAGTCAAATTAGGCCACGTAATCCAAGGTCATTTACTTTTGTTAATAAAAAAAATACTTACCCTGCAAATCAAGAGGTCCCCGGTTCATATCCGGGTGCCCCCTCCAAATAAAAAAAAAAATACTTACCAAAATTCTTAATTAAAATGGCAAAAAATTCGTGTTTTCAAATATCTTTTTTAGCATTTTATAGAATTTCACATGATATACTCACTTGCTAGAACCAACGAGTTCTACGCTTCACTGACTATCCTCAATTGACACATGCACATGTATTTTCTTAATCAAACAGAGAAATTCACCCACACCACCAACAAATGGCACAAAAACAGTAAGCCCACATGTAAAAGGGCACTCAAAAATCCTTATGAACTATTTTCCATATGTCTAGCCAAAATCAGGCTTCAATAAACAAAAGAATTCCTTAGTTGATTCTTTTAAAACTCCTTAAAAATGAAATTCATATAGCTTTATAATTTTTACTTCTATCTTTAAAAAGCATATTTAAATCCTTAGATTTGACTTTATTTTTCATTTGATCATTTAAATTTTATTTTTAGAAATAAGATAGTAACATCAATTTTCAGCTGGCAAAACTATTAATACATGAACTTTTTAAACATATATCTAGAATAGGCAAGTCTAAAAGTCTTCCTTGCAAAAAAATCTTGCTCTGTTGATAATAAGACTGCAATTTACAAGCCAAAAATCACTGAGGTACATAAGACTTAGAAACAAGAACAGAGAATAATATAGGGAGAAGCAAAAGGTGTTAAAGGGAATCATTCCCTCTATTCAGTGAAGAAATCAGAACTACAATAATGATCTAGACATTTTCTTCAGATTAATTTAAAGACAAAATACTTTTTGGATGCTCAGCAATCTAAGAAACTAAAGTATTCTCAGCTACATTTTTTTTCCAGTGGACCAATATATAGAGTGTCCCCAAAAAATATATATACATACTTTGAGTAACTATAAAGGTAGTGTTTATTAAAATACATTTCATTTTCAAAATTGAGCTATCAGCTGTTACAGTGTATATACATTTTGGGGGGATACCCTATAAAATCACCACTTTTAACTAGGATGGAAACACTAATAATTTCACTAAGATACTAGATTTCTATAAATAGCAAAAACAAACAGGGGAGGGCAGAAGAGATAAATCAAAATGAAATTATTTCTTACAATTAAACCATAAAGAAATACTGTAGAAAAGAGCCACATTACAGTTCTTTAATCAGCCTGTTGATTTTAAAATGAAGAAAAGAAATTTGGGTCATTTAGTCATCCAATAAGTATTTATGAAATCTACTATATGCTAGGTACTGGGTATACAAAAATAAAGTAGTTCACTGCCTAAAAAAGAAAAAATATGTAAAGAGATAACTACAGAACAATGTAAATAAATAAGTCAATCAAGTGATGAAGGAGTAGAGAGAAAGGAAGAAATACCTGTGAGAACCTGAGAAAACTTTTTGAAAAAATTACATGTGGGCCATTTCATTAGGGAGAAGTAACATCTATTTTTTTAAAAGTAGAGAGGATGTGAGGGGGAAGTAGTGGGGGCAGGAGAACATTCCAGGTAGAAGGAACAAAGGTATACTTAACAGCTTAAATCATTGAATAACGGGTGAAATAGCAATTTAATGAAAAACAAACAAACAAAAAACCCCACAAACCTTTTCTTTCTAAAAGGACACAAGATCTAGCATCAAAAGAACTGCATTCAAATCCTAGGTCTGGCCAGGTCAGTGTAGCTCAGCTGGTTGAGTGTTGTCCCATGCACCAAGAAGCCACTAGTTTGATTCCAGGTCAGGGCACAAGCCCGGAGTTGCAAACTCGACCTCCACTAGGGGATGTACAGAAGGCAGCCAATTGATGTTTCATTTCATTGATGTTTCTATCTCCCTGTCCTTTCCTCTCCTCCAAAAACTCAACAAAAACATATTTAAAAAGAGAGAGAGAGAGAAAAAAAAAGAAAATCCTAGTTCTGCCTTTACTAATTATATTTTATTGTCTAAGTCAACCCCTATGACTTCCTTTCATTACCTTAAAGTTGTACCATAAAATGCTTTAAAAGTATTAAAGAATCTTGATACACCTAAATACAAAAATAAATGCTTAGAATACTAAAATTTCAAGATCAAAATATTAGCTTATCATTTCAATTGAACATATACCATATACAAAGAGCCAATCTTTTACAGCCTATAAAAATTTCACAAAAGTAAACACATTCTGAATTATGCAAAAGTTATATTTTCTATATATAATACATCTAATTAATCTATACATTCCATAGAATACAAAATAAGCCTACAACATACCCAGAATTAACAAGTGACAAAAGTTTAATGAGACAAGCTTTATACTTAACTGGTCTCACTAATGAGAAATTAAAGCAGCAAATGTGCATCTGTGTCTCTGTTCCTTTCATCGTGGTTTAACTGACAGGAAGCAGAGAACAAGATATGGTATACAAATGTCAAGTATTTCCTGCCTTCTCTGCTACATCTTTATGTCTTGTTTTATAAATAGTCCAATAGGTTATACGAAAATGTGTCAACATATGGTGTCAGAAACATAACATACAAATGGTGAAGAGTGTTTATGAAAACAACAAATAAAAAAGGTATTTTAAAGTTGGGATCCAAGTTCATAAGGTACACAAAGACTCCAGTTTAATGAAAAAGTGTCCTTAATAGTAAGTACCTTACAAATTAAGACTTGAAAATCATAAAGATTGACTAAAAAAAAAAATCTGATGTCTGAATAATAGAATAATCCCTCAAACTAGTTCACCCAACTGGTTAGATAAGTAACACCTGACCACTCTCCCAACCCCTGCTCTTACCTCTCAAAAAAGATAAGTACCACCCCCACCTACCCACCCCCAAAAAAGCCTTTAAGCAACTGACTCAAAACAAAGCAGAACAGATAGCTTGCCTCTTTGATCTTTGGTCATTTTTACCAGGGCTTGTCAGCACTCTTCTGATGATAATTTGTATCCCCCCAAACAAACTATATCTCTACTCCTTTGCCCACTTCCCTGTGTATCCCAAACTTAACTCACATCATTTATTCATTTATGTTCAACTTTCAACTACACACAAACCAAATAAAAGTCTATTTTCAAAAGGTGAATAAGTCATGGGTAATATATAACATGGTAACTATAGTCAATAATATTGTAGTGAATATTTAAAAGTTGCTGAGAGTAAATCTTAAAAATGCTCATCACAAGAAAAAAGTTTTGTAGCTTTGTATGGTGACAGATGGTAACTAGACTTATTGTGATAATCATTTCCAGTGTATACAAATATCAAATCATTAGGTTGTACACCTGAAACTAATATAATGTTATATATCTATTATTCTTCAATAAAAAATAAAATTTACAATTTTTTATTTTAAATTTTTTTAATAAATGAATTCCACTATTAAGGCATTTTAAGTAAATTTCCAATTAATTACAACTAAAACAGAGGTGCTCATTTTTCATTATTCTAGCTGCCTCCCAAACTAATAATTTTTAAGAAATCACCTCAACTCATCACTTATACCTCATATTCCATAAAACTTGGGAACAATGCAACCACATTCTCCATCCATACTGGTCAATTCTTACCTAAGCTGTAAGTTGTAACAATTACAATTTCACCAGGTTTAGTGCAATTCCTCTCTTAATCAATATCCAAAAATGAATCAATATTTTATTGCACCTAAGCCTATGTTGAGCTTCCTGGGACCTCTCTTTTCTAAACAGAACTTAATATAAACCTAATAATCATCTTTAAGCATGGCAACATGCTCCTAAAATAAGTAACATTTCTTAAATGAATAGCTTGGAAAAGAATTTCATTTTCACCTAGTAATTTTCAATGGAAGGATCTAATTCATTCTTTTTAAGAGCGTAAAAGTTATTACTATTATTAGTACCTTCATAGCATGTCTTTAGAGTACTTCTTTCTGCTCATATTTATTACCTTAACTGTCCCAAATCTCTAGGAATAAGTGTTCCTGAATCCTGAGGAAAGTAGCCATTTTCCTTACACAGTAGCTTCCTTCCCACTGCCTCTGGTTCCGATAGTCAAATTACCCTACAGGGTGAGAAGTCTCAGAACAGTTACATTGAACCTGTGTCCAACACCATCTCAACAATCCAATATGCTAACAATGGTGTGCGATTAATGTATTCTATCAAGGGGAGATAAGTACTACATCTTCCTTTCAGTGTATTCCCAAAATTAACAGATTGTAAATTATCCTCTAACAATACACAAATTTGTCTCTGATCCATAGATCTAAAGATCAAATATAACGTTCAGCTAAGAAAGTTCACGTAAAACATTTTGAATAAAATGATTTACACAACAAATCTTCTGTTTCTAAATACAAATTGTTTCGAACTGCCTCTCAAACTAAAACACATATAACAGTAGTTACAATTAATTATTCTAATTTAATCTGAAATCTTTATATTATTTTTCTTTATGCTTTAATACATAAGTGTGTGTTTTTGCATGGTATATTTTAAACTTTATATAAATAGTATCATACTGTATATATTCTTCCAGCATACTTGAACAAGTTTCTTTAAGATGTAAATTTTTGAATAAATACAAAGGTTATTTTGGAAAGGAAGTAAACATTAAACATTCTCTAGAACTTAGTGATTAGAAAAATATTATTACTAAAGATAAGTCATGATTATTAGGCTTCTAAAAAGAGAAATATAGAAGATGCACAAAGCAGACTTCCAGTCAAGATGGCAAAGTAGATAAACACTGTGCTTACCTTCTCCCACCACAACAAAATTCTAACTAAACTACGGAACAACCATCAATGAGAACCACCTGAAGTCTAGTTAAGCAGAACTACTATAACTAAGGTTATACAGAAGAAGCCACGTGGAGACTGGTAGGAGAAGTGGAGACAATGGGAGAGCTTATCCCACACCCACAGGTAGGGGTTAAAAATTGGAAAAAATATCTCAGATGTGGAGGTCCCCCATGAGGAGTAAAGGGTCCCAGCCCCAAACCAGGATGCATAGCCCAGGTTTCCAGTGCATGAAAGAGAAGTCCCCATACTTCTGACTTAAAAACTAGCTGGGATTATGGCTGAGTGAGACTGAGGGCCACTGGAGTCCCAGGCATTCCTCTTAAAGGGCCCTCAACAGATGTACCTCCAAATGGACTCACCTGTTCTGAGCTCCAGCATTGGGGCAGCAGCTGGAAAAGCATCAGGGATATATGAGGAGGAACTGAATTGTCTGGTGTCAGAGCGAGGACTGGAGGAGCAACTTTCTCCCCAAGAGAGGTGCTGGCAGATGCCATTGTTACTTTGTTGAGCCCTTCCACCACCCAGCTGGCTCAGGCAAGTGCCAAATCAGAGTCTCTATCAACCTGGCTTATACCATTAGCCCTACCCTGGTGATTCCCTGAGACCCAGCCCCACCCAACTTGCGGGTCCACACAAGCCACTTCCAGCAACTTCTCCATACAAATGGGCAGCCCTGGCTCCTGTTGTGAACTTTCCTAAAATCTCTTAAAGGTTCACAAACCCCAAACAAGTGGTGACTAGCCTGAGCATATCTTGTACCTCCTACCTCACAGCACCAAGCATTAGTGGCAGCCTGCCTCCATTTGCAAATTAGCCTCTCCCAGGCATCTCTTAAGACCAGCACAAGCAACAACCCTTTTCAAATCAGTTATAGATCACATAAGGTGGCCCAGGCTGGGCACAAGTAGCAGCTGACCTTGGCCTATACCAGAGCTGCTCAAGAGGTCTGAGAACCAACATACCTAGTGGCCAGCTTCAGACCACACCAGAGCACCACCCAACCACCTACACAAACAACACAATCAAAGGTTAGACTTGGCAGGCACCAGAGGTTAGACTTGGCAGGCCCTGCTAAAGTAACTCCTGGTCCATGGAGTCAGATCTGCCCAATAGCTCCTCCACTATAGTCACTCAGCGTAAAGGTCAATCCCTCTCACTAAAGTGCCAACTGCAATCAAAGCTCAACTATAACTAGAGGACACACACAACCCACAAAAGGGACACACCTGGAGCACCCAGATGAGATGCCAAAGGAGACTGTGCCACTGGGCCCCACAGGACACCCACTACACAAGGTCACTTTACCAAGACCAGGAGACATAGCAGCTCTACCTAATATATAGAAACAAACACAGGGAGACAGCCAAAATGAGAAGATAAAGAAACATGACCCCCACCCCAAAAAAAGAAAGAAACATGACCCAAATGAAACAAAACAAAACTCTAAATAAAGAACTAAACAAAATAGAGACAAGCAATCTACCAGGTGCAGAGTTAGAAACACTGGTTATAAGGATGCTCAATAAACTTAGGGGAAGAGTAGATATACTCAATGATTACTTTTACAAAATTATAGAAAGCAAAAATAGAGATAGGAAACATTAAAAAAGAATCAGTCAGAAATGAAGAATACAATAACTGAAATGAAGATTTGATTAGAGGAAATCAATAGATTAGATGAAGCAGAGGACTGAATCAGCAATTTGGAAGATGAGATAGTGGAAACACCCAATTAGAAGAGCCAAATGAAAAAAGAGGATAGTTTAAGGAGCCTCTAGGACCACATCAAGCACACCAACACTTACATCATAGGGGTACAAGAAGAAGAGAGAGAGCAAAAAGTTGAAAGTCTATTTGAAGAAATAATGACTGAAAACTTCCCTAACCTAGTGAAGGAAATAGACCTACAGGTGCAGGAAGTGCAGAAAGTCCCAACAAGATGAACCTAAAGAGGTACACACCAAGGCACATCATAATTAAAATGCTAAAGGTTAAAGACAAGAGAGAGTCTTAAAAGCAGCAAGAGAAAACCAGTTAACTACAAGGGAGCTACCGTAAGCCTGTCACTGATTTCTCAACAGAAACTTTGAGGCCAAAGGGATTGGCAAGAAATATTCAAAGTGATGAAAAGCAAGGACCTACAACCAAGATTACTCTACCCAGCAAAGCTATCATTTAGAATTGGAGTACAAAAAAGAGCTTCCCAGACAAGAAAAAGCTAAGGGATAAAGGAATTCATCACCATCAAACCAATATTACAAGAAATGTTAAAGGGATCTCTTTAAGAAGGAGAAAAGTAACGACCAAAAATATGAATAAAATGGCAATAACTATATACCTATAAATAATTACATGTAAATGAATTTAAATGTCCCAATCAAAAGACTTAGGGTGGCTGAATGGATAAAACAAGACTTGTATACTGCTTAAAGACATTCACTTCTGATCTAAAGACACACAGACTGAAAGTAAAGGGACGAAAAAAAGATATTTCATGCAAATGAAATGAAAAAAAGAAAGCTGGGGTACCAATACTTATATCAGACAGAATAGACTTTAAAAGAAAGGTATTACAAGAGACAAAGAAGGACCCACCAATTTCACTTTTGGGTATTTATTCTAAGAATTCTAAAATACTAATTCAAAAAGATATATGCATCCATATGTTCATTTCAGCATCATTTACAATAGCCAAGATATGAAAGCAACTTAAGTGTCCATCAATAGGTGAACGGATAATGAAGAGATGGTACATATGTTATACAATGGAATATTAACTCAGACATAAAAAGGAATGAAATCTTGCCTTCTGCAAACAACATGGATTGACCTACAGGATATTATGCCAAGTGAAATAAGTCAGAAAAAGACAAATACTATGTAATTTCACCTATGTGTGGATTCTAAAATAAACGAACAACAAAATGGGGAAAAACTCATAGATAACACAGAACATTTTAATGGTTGTCAGATGGGAGGGAGTTTGGGGGGCACGGGTGAAAAGAGGAAAGGGATTAAGATGTGCAATTGCCAGTTATAAAAACAGTCACAGGGATGCAAAGTACACATAGGAAATATAATCAATAACATTGTAATAACTATGTATGGTGTCAGGTGGATACTAAACTTATCAGGGTGATCATTTTATAAGATATAAAAATGTCTAGTCACTATGTTGTACACTTGAAACTAATATATGTCAACTGTAATTAAAATTGAAAAAAATTTAAATAACATGCACAAAGCACCCTATGTTCAATGATGCCTCTCACAAAAAAATTTTCTGACTTTCTGCAAAAGATAGTTCACTTTAGAGATGCCATATTACTATAAAGCACATAAAAATTATTGAAACCAAGGCCAATTCCTTTTACTGTGATCATTAAACTTCAAAGTTATTGCACAGAAAGCCCATAGACTGGAAGAGGCCAGTAACTGCCTTCTTCCGCCTGCTAATTTCCCATTTCTTAATCACAAAGTCACCAACTATATGGAAATACTGAGGCTCAAAATGGCACTTTCACTTTCTTTGAGAAATGTTGCTTTTCTCATTAGATAGGCACCAAAAATAGAAAAATACTATATAATAGCTTACATGTAACATAAACTTTAATAAAATTATATTCTATCACATAATTCTGCGTAAGTGCCATCATTTATTTAACCAATTCCTATTTTTGGACATTTGGATTATTTCCAATGTTGCACTATTATAGTGTAACATTGTAATCCTCTCACAATGTGATCCTCGGACCCACAGAGGCTCCAGAAACTCTTTCAGGGAATTTATGAGTTTAAAACTATTTTCATAGTAATACTAAGGTATTATTTGCCTTTTTTTTTTTTTTACCATGTTGGTATTTCCACTGATGGTGCAGAAGCAAAGGCTTTTGCCTTTGTATGAATTGAAGCTGTGTCACCAAACCACACTAGTCATTGTATTACCACTAGGTGATCACATTTTTAAAAAAGTAGTTTCACTTTTTTTTTGTTAAATCTCAACCATTAAGTACACCTTTTAATATTCTTATAAAATGGAAAGTACAGTATACATAAAGTATTTCTGTCAAATACTAAAACAGAATCGTTGTCTTGAGGGAAAGCACTAATACTATTATTGTTAATCCCACTTCTAGGAATATATCCCAAGAATTGTGAGCTAAATTAGCTGCTTTTTTCATGAAATACAATTTTTACTTGAAAAAAACAACCAAAAACTACTGATTGAGAATTGCATATTTGGCAGATATTTTCTCAAAAATACAGTGCGCCTATCAATTCAAGGATAACAATTAACAGTATCTCTGACCAATGATAAAATGTAAGCTTTCAACTAAAAAGCAGAATTTTGGAAAACTTGTGTCCACTACTTTGAGCTTGTCAGCTTTCCAATATTTAAAAGATTTCTGATAAGACTGGTGTGATATTTAAAAAATGTGATTTTTTAAAATGTCTAAAAATTCTAAAATGTCCATGGGTTATATTTCTAAATATAAAAATTCTTTAGAAGTATAGGCTATTATTTATTAAACTAGAGGCCTGGTGCACAAATTCATGCACCAGTGGAGTCCCTTGGCCTGGCCCTTGGGATTGGGCCGAAACTGGCTCTCCGACATCCCCCAGGGGGTCCCAGATTGTGAGAGGGTGCAGGCCAGGCCAAGGGACCCCACTGGTGCACAATCAGAGCTGGGAAGGGATGCAAGAGGTTGGCCAGCCAGGGAGGGACCACAGGAGGGCTCCAGGGCATGTCTGGCCAGTCTTGCTCAGTCCCAATCGGCCGGACCCTAGCAGCAAGCTAACGTACCAGTCGGAGCATCTGCCCCCTGGTGGTCAGTGCACATCATAGTGAGTGGCTGAGCAGCCTTAACATATCATTAGCATATTACGCTTTGATTGGGTGAACTGACGACTGGACACTTAGCATATTAGGCTTTTATTATATAGAATACCCTTTAAGGGATCCTCTCTCAGAAGAATAGAATATTGAAAATTCTCTGGGTTACATTTTTTTCCTTGATAAAATAAAGCTATTAAAAATAAATTCTATTATGCTTTCCTCATCTCAGTCGATCACATAGAGCACTTTGAAGACCACTATCTGTCATTTTTCCAATATTTATGTACATTAGATATATTTAAAAATAGAAGTGAATTATTACAGTACGTATATGTAATTTGAGTAAAGTTTCTATATTTTGTTTACTGCTATATTCTTCAGCTTCAATAATAATGTCTAGCAGACAATAAATAATTGCTAGATGAATCAATAAAAATATGATAAGAAATATAGGAAACCCCCAGACTATATTGACTTACAAGAATTCAACTATAAAATCCTATGACTTGTACTTTCATTTGTTCTTCTTTATCTCTGCCACTAGTTATACATACATTGTGGGAAGTATTTCAAAAAAGAGAGGCAAGAAATGATTATGAAAGCAAAAATCTGGATTAAGATCCATGATTTCACTTCTTATAACAATTTTCACAATTACATTATTAAATTTTGGAAACCTTACATAAAGATTCCACATCAAGCTCAAATGGCATGGTTCAGTGGTTGAGCATCGACCTATAAACCAAGAGGTCATGGTTTGATTCCTGATCAGGGCACATAGTATTACTATGTGTTGCAGGCTCCATCCCCAGTGTGGGGTGTGCAGGAGACAGCCAATCAATGATTCTCTCACATTATTGATGTTTCTCTCTCTCTCCCCCTTCCTTCCTCTCTGATATCAATAAAAATGTATTTTTTAAAAGATTCCACATCAAATTTATAACAAAAAAAATTAAAAACCCTTAAAAGTTCAAGAAGGCATGGGAGAACATATTTGCCAATGTTATATCCCATAAGGGCCCAATCTCCAAAATTTACAGGGAGCTCATACATCTTAACAAAAGGAAGATAAACAATCCAATCACAAAATGAGCAAAGGACATAAACAGACACTTTTTGAAAGAGAAAATACAGAAGGCCAAGAGACATATGAAAACATGCTCAAAGTCACTAATCATCCGAGAGATGCAAATCAAAACAACAATCAGGTACCATCTCACACCTGTCAGAATGGCTATCATCAACAAATCAACAAACGACAAGTACTGCCAAGGATGTGGAGAAAAAGAAATCCTCTTGCACTGCTGGTGGGAATGCAAACTGGTGCAGCCACTGTGGAAAACAATATTGAGTTTCCTCAAAAAATTAAAAATGGAACTCCCATTTGACCCAATAATCCCACTTCTAGGAATATATCCAAGAAATCAGAAACACCAATCAGAAAGGACATATGCACCCCTATGTTCATAGCCGCACAATTTACAATAGCTAAGATTTGGAAACAGCCTAAGTACCCATCAGCAGATGAATGGATTAAAAAACTGTGGTACATCTACACAATGGAATACTACGCTGCTGTAAAAAAGAAAGAACTCTTACCATTCGCAACAGCATGGTTGGACATGGAGAGCATTATGCTAAGTGAAATAAGCCAGTTAGAGAAAGATAAATATCACATGATCTCACTCATTTGTGGAATATAATGAACAACATAAACTGAAAACAAAATAGATCCAGAGATAGAGAAGCATTGAACAGACCATCAAACTTCAGAGGGGAGGCATGGGAGGGTGTGTATGTGTGTGGGGGCGGGGGGGGGAGGGGTAATAGATCACCCAAAGGACTTGTGTGCATGCATATAAACATAACCAATGGATACAGACACTAGGGGAGTGAGGGCATGTACTGGCGGGTGGGCATGACCAGGGAGAGGTCAATGGGGGGGAAAAGGAGACATATGTAATACTATATGTAATATTTAAACAATAAAGAATTTAAAAGAAAAAATAAACTTTCAGCTAGAATCAGAAATGTTAAGCTATGATTTTAAAAATGCTTCTCACTTTGCTCTCACTATAATGTTTTTAACACAAAAAGATATTTTATACTGTTAACCAATAAAATATTTAGAAACATTTTTTTTAATTCAGGAAGAAATTGCTTTGGTTATAGTAAGAATCTTAAGGAAAACAAGATGAAACACTGATTATGTCAATAAATTCGGTTAGATGCAGAAGTCTAATTTGGGGAATTAGCTACTTAAAGTTTATCAGTGACAATATATTGTTTCATAAATTTTTTGTTCTAAAATGTGTTTTTAAATATTTGAATGTGGGATGATTCTAAAGACTAAATTATTTCTAGCAAACTATAGCTCCAACTTGTTAATGGATCTCAACTGGACGTTATCCATCAGAAGGATGCCTAAGAGCCATCTTGTTAGTTATATGGGACAGACACACGATTTTACATAACTTAGTTCTGAATCTAATTAATCACATTCACTGAAATACGCAGTTAACATTTTTTACTGATATAGAGTTTATTTACCATTTTTCAAATCAATTTCATCAAATTAAACATTTCTGTTATTTATTATGTGAAACAATTATTTTATTTCTAAGCAAAATTTATTATGAAATACTTCAACTGAAGAGAAAGAATACATTCTCATACCCATCACCCAGCTTTACATTAATATTTTACCATATTTTGTCTCAGATTCTTAAGGGGAAAAAAAAGTCATATATAGTTAAAGCCTCCTATGTATCCCTCTACAATCTCATTTATCCCTCCTATATTCTAAAAATGATGTTGCCCCTGTCTGTCCACCTTTACTACATATGTATCAATAAGAATATTATTTTATGTACATTATTTGGACTATATGTATCTATTTTATTTTTTAAAATTTTTATTCAAATTATGTTTGAAATAATTGAATCATAGTTAACAAATGACAGACACTCAACTGTTTAGTAGTCAAATACACTGAGTGGCCAGATTATTATGACCACCTGACGTTTGTAGGCAAATTAGCTATAATTTCGTGCTGAAGTTTCTAGAGGGCCAGACCATTATAAATAGGGAAGCAGGTTGTTTACCTTGACAGAAGTAATTTTTTTCTGAAGATATGGGTAAACAACGCGATTTAACAGCCTTTGAACGTGGGAGATTATATATATATATGCAACTTAATGTGAAATGTATCAACTACTCATCTATTTAGGGTTCTGAAGGGTTTTACTCCCCTCCCCAGGGTACTAGAACACAGTAAAATGCTGAATGGGTAAAAAGTCAATAGTAGGCATTTTGTTCCTAGGAAAGATAATGAAAAACTCTGAATCATCATAAACTACCTATTTTCTCCATACTCTTTGTAAACTCTTCACATACTTCAATGTGATGACACTGCCCTAGAGAACTCTTGCACATAAGTTGCAGCAACCAAGTGCAAGAATGTTCCCAAACTGGAAACAATCTAATGTCATCAACAAGAGACAATGAATACACTCTGGTATAGGCAGACAATGGAACATAGCACTGCAATTAAAATTAAAATAAGTCCCACAGAATTGAACGAAAGAAACAAGTTACTACA
Source organism: Myotis lucifugus (assembly GCF_000147115.1). Taxonomy (NCBI): domain Eukaryota; kingdom Metazoa; phylum Chordata; class Mammalia; order Chiroptera; family Vespertilionidae; genus Myotis; species Myotis lucifugus. The sequence continues at coordinate 2,027,112 of NW_005871055.1, forward strand.
GAATATATATGGTGTGATTCCACTAACAAAGTTCAAAGGGGTAAAACTATAATGAATTGTCCCATTATAATACTAAGCATCCACTTAATATTTTGATATAAAAATAAGATGCATATAAACTAACAATTAAGCCAACACCTCATTTTTATAGTTTTACTACAAATTTTTTTAGTTTCACTGTTATAGGATTATTTTCTTTTTTTTTTATATTTTATTGATTTTTCACAGAGAGGAAGGGAGAGAGATAGATAGTCAGAAACATCGATCAGCTGCCTCCTGCACATCTCCCACTGGGGATGTGCTCGCAACCCAGGTACATGCCCTTGACCGGAATCGAACCTGGGACCTTTCAGTCTGCAGGCCGACGCTCTATCCACCGAGCCAAACCGGTTTCGGCGATATAGGACTATTTTCTAAAATACAGAAAATAACCAAATTTCTTTCATTTAGATTTTTTATATTGTACCATACAACTTTGCACAACCACAATGACCACTATATGACAGAGCATCCATCACATAGATAATGAACTTTACATGGCTTTACATCATGTAAGGTCATACTCGTTCCTGCTACCTTGAAGAATTTCTAATATATAGAGTAGAAGACAAGGCAAGGATAGATCCAAGAAAACAAAAATTTTATAAAATAAAAGAAGTTATCTAAGAAGTGGCTGCCTCTAGGCAGCAAGACCGAGAATAGGAAGGGGTAGAGGAGAAAAGCCACTTTCCCTTACAGGCTCTTCTATTAGATTTTAAACAATGTACATATATCACTTCATAAATATACTAGAGGCCCACTGCACGGATTCGTGCACCAGTGGGGTCCCACAGCCTGGCCTGAGGGGATCAGGCCGAAACTGGCTCTCCGACATCCCCCGAGGGGTCCCAGATTGCAAGAGGGCGCAGGCCAGGCCAAGGGACCCCACCAGTGCATGACCGGGAGGGACCATGGGAGGGCTCCAGGGCATGTCTGGCCCGTCTCGCTCAGTCCCGATCGGCCAGACCCCAGCAGCTAGCTAACCTACCAGTCAAAGCATCTGCCCCCTGGTGGTCAGTGCGTATCATAGCAACTGGTCAAACGGTCGAATGGTCAGACACTTAGCATATTAGGCTTTTATTATATAGGATATTTACATTTATATTTTATTGATTTCAGGGAGGAAGGGAAAGGGGGAGAAAGTGAGAGAAACATCAATGATGAGAGAGAGTCATCATCAGCTGACTCCTGCACTTCCCACACTGGGGGTCGAGCCCAAAAGCCTGGCATATGCCCTGCCTGGGAATTGAACTGTGACCTCCTGGTTCATAGGGCGACACTCAGCCAGGCAAAATTTTTAACATAAAAATTATTAAATCAATCTTCATACAAACTCCAAGAAGCATTTATATTGTTTATAGCTCCTTTTTTTTATGCTAGCAATTAAACTCAGGCTACAAAATAAAGAGTTAAGAAAGAGATAATACCATACTGCTCAGCAATTAAATGAAAGGGAAATTCTAAATTCCTATAAGGGGAAGAGAATGAAAGTGAAAAAGAAAGTTTAGGACAGTTTTCTGATTATGAGGATGGCTTTAATTCAGATATTTATAACTGGAAGAAAGGAAATCAAAATGGTTCTACACAAAAATTTGCACAACCAAAGCTCAGCTGTATAGTTTCTCCCTCTCTGACAACAAAGCAAAGAGTGGGATCTCTAGACATTTGTAGTATAGATCAACAGTCATTTTTACTATAGTACACAGACTACTAAACAAGACACAAAGGTAGAGATGACACAAAATATTTTTCTCTTTAGATTTCCCATACTAATGGGAGAAAAAGATTGCACCAATAGCCCAAAACTGCTCTAATTATTTGAATTGTCTCAGTGGTATTACTAATTTAACTTCCAAGCAAAAGAGCAAAATACAATTTGCTGGTGGAAATACAATTGATGAAAAAAATTATTTTCAGACTATTCAACTGATGGGACTCTTCTTCCCACTCCTACAGGAGTCTGTGAATACCTATGTCCCATTAGATGGGATGTAATATAAGGCCAATCTACAAATATGCAATCTGTGATATAGTTAAATGTCCAGAGAAACCTAAATAATGTTATCCAAGTATCACATGGGGGAAAATATTACTCCCTCCCTGACTCAAACAATTACAAATAATAATAGTGTATTTCCCTGGAGAGAAGGTTTTCAAAGACTGTAAATGCTATCATAAATCAGGAAGGGAATTTTTTCCCCTAGAACCCCAAAGATAAGGGAACAGAGAGAGACACCATACAACACCAAATAGAATTAAAAAACAACAAACTAACATTGGCAGAGTGATGGTTCACTAAGATGGAGAGCAGGTCAATTACACTGGAAAATAAAAATAACTAGTTTCATTCTATATTGTGGTCAATATGGCAGCCGGTTGGAGAGCAGGAGAGCAAAGGCAGAATTACAGAAGAGGAAAGAAGGAAAGCCACAAAGTTGAAAGACACAGCCAGCATAAAATGGAATAGAGAAAGAGATAACAGGTAGGGAAAGGAGGTTAAATAAGTCCTAATATGGGATGACCAACTACTGCAGTCACTTTTCTTACTTACTAGGGGCTGTGGGCTTCAAAATATAGGGGTGGGCAAAAGTAGGTCTTCAGTTGTTCGTATGGAAAAATATATAACACAAGAATAAACTCTTATGCAAATTCAAAACTATAAACCAACTTTTGCCCACTCCTGCATTATTGCTTAAAACTTCAAATATTACAATGCTAAATAATGGATTAATCGCTCTTCCTAAACCTGTAAACTCTTTTTCTGAAAGTGTGACCTGTATAACAATCATCTATGGTACTTAAAAATGCAGATTGATAAGCCAAATTCTAGGCCTAATGAATCAGATGTCTTGAGTTGAGGCCAGCTGATTGTTACACCAAAGGTTGAAAATTACCACTTTAAAAATGTTTAATACCAGGTAGGTGTTTTTACTTTGAATGGGTACAATGTGCAGACACCAGACAGAGATTAAGCTGAGCTGAGGGTAGCATGCCTTTTAAAATTTGCCATCCTTAAATTTAGCAGGACCTGCCTGAGTAGCCAATGGTTTAATGCAGCAAAATAACATTTTGCCTATTCATATGTGCTTGTCAAAGGTTGAAAAAGACAGAGAAATAGAAGAAAACATCTCTGATCCCAAGAGCTTATATTCTTTTACAGATACTCTTCTTAACCTCGGTAAATGCTCTTTTCTTCAACACTAATAATTCCTAAAGATCCATATACTTTACTGACATTTTTTTATTTTTTGTTAGTCCTCACCCAAGAATAGTTTTTCCATTGTTTTTTATTTTATTTTTTAAAATATAATATATTTTATTGATTTTTTACAGAGAGGAAAGGAGAGAGATAGAGAGTTAGAAACATCGATGAGAGAGTGCATCCTGCACTCCACCCACTGGGGACCAAGCCCGCAACCCGGGCATGAGCTCTGACCAGGAATCAAACCAAGACCTCCTGATTCAATGGGTCAACGCTCAAACACTGAGCCACACGGGCTGGGCTCCACTGCTTTTTAGAGAGAGAGGGAGGGAGGGAGGGAGGAAAGGGTGTAAGAGAGAGACAGAGAAACATCAATGTGAGAGGAACATTGATTGGTTGCCTTTTGCACACACCCAGACCAGGACCAAAGACAGAACCTGTAACCCAGGTATGTGTATGCCTTGACGGGGAATCGAACCTGAGACCTTTGGGTGGCAGGCCAACACTCTATCCACTGAGCAACACTGGCCAGGGCTTTCCTGGCTATTTTAAGTCTCAACCACCTTTCATCTCTAGGCAGTCTGAATCTGAGTTTAACTTTTCAGTGGTTTGGCTCCATTCTTCACCTATTTTACGAAGCCCTGTTTTCTCAGTAAGTATCTAAGTTTGTTAGGATCAAGCTCATGTTTTCTAGCCTTTTTTTACCCTGTTTGTTGCTTAAAACAATGATGACCACCTTGTGGAGAATCTAATATTGAATTGGGTTAGGAGTCTTGGAAATTTAGGAGATTCGACAGTTATATGCAAAGTAATCTAAAAAATCCAAATTCTAAACATAATGGTAAATCAGAAGTAAATTTTAACAACCCCAACAAAACACATTAAAAAGTTAATAAACAAAGATTTTGTATTCCCCAGAAGATTCTAAAAGTGCCTGGTATGTAAGCTCTCAAAGGAGGAGAAAAGATATGATAAATGGAATGAGATTACTAATTATGGGAAAGTTAAATTCCAGTATTGTTAGAGTTTAGAAACCTCTAGATTTTGTAAACTCATATGAAAAGTTTTATGTATAAACACTCCTCCTATACACACACTTTAATAGAACAAGGCATCAAATTAAACAGTATTTGCCCTCCTAAAATTAAAGCAGAAATAAACCTGTCTTTGTAACTAGAAGTTCAAAGTAAATTCCCAACTTCTTATATTTTCACCTCCCATAGGCCGATCTTAAGTAAGCAATGTCACAAAACAATGCTCCATGAAAAAATTCTAATAGTGAAAAAAAAGTTTGCAGAAATTAAACAAATGTATCATCTCTCTGAAAAAGAAAACTAGCTTGAACACATTTTCAAAATCATTGGTTAATTTATTTGGTTGCTTATCACCAAGCAATTTAATTAAGGCTTTATTTAGTCTTAAGGAACTACAGACCATTTCAAACAAAGCATCACTTGTTGGAGTGGACTAGCGTGAGCAGCTCTGGGTTAGCACAGCACAACCTTGAGCAAGTCACAGGACCTCTTTGGGCCTGTTTCTTCAGTTATAAAAGTGACGCAGTTGGACGATCTTCAGCCTTTTTTAGTGCTAAAGTTGTGTAAATTGGTAATTCTAAGTTTAATTCTGATGACTCAGTTTAAACTTATATTCAACCTTATGAAAGGAAATAGTGGGTAGGGGACTACCTAATAAGTTTTAATGGCCTGTCCTTGCGTTCATACTTCCTTTTCCCTCCCTTCTCCTTGAAGCCGCATCTCAGCCTTCTTTACATAATAAGAAACTGAAATAAATGAACAGTATCTATCTTGTCTAAGTTGCACCAGCATCTTAATTTTAAGAAACTAAATTCTTCTACTTTTCTTTAATAAATAAAATCTTAAATATTTGCTTATTTGTGTGCCCCTTGATTTTTCTCTTATGGGTCACTGACTTTTAAAAATGAAAAAAAAAATTTCTTAAGGCAAAAAAGTTTCATTAGATTTTTCACACAAATCAGACAAGAAGTAAATACAGCCTTGGCTAATATGCAAACAAAGATGACATCAAATGGCTAAGAATAAAATGTCGGCAGTGCCTTTCTTATAGGACCACAAAATTGATCTGTTAATATCAACAATCCTTTTAAAAGATTACGAAGTAATAATTGACTGCCATTCTATCTTCCCTTTCATCTGACAGGCCTTCAAGCACTTAGAAAGTTCATAACAGCAAACTCCCAAAGAGCTAGCTAAACATAATCACAGTCGAAAATAATAAACTTGGCAAGTTTTATTTCCAAGAACTTTATTCATAATCATTGCATATTCCAACTTTACTTCCAAATTTTAGTTTCACAAATAACTTTAGTAACTAAAATACTACTATATCCAGCTTCTCAGAGTACCTAGAACTTCAAGACATACCAGAATGTACATTTGCCAAAATCTCATAAATTTCAATAATGATAAATACTTCAGGAAAAGATGACAATCTTTTCTTTTATGAAGGATATTAATTTTGTGTATTTTCATATTTACATTTTTTCCATTGAGAAGTATTTATATTTTATCTTTTTTATCACCATTTGTCCCCCATACCGTCCACCTCCACCCACTCCCTTCCTCTCCTCCCCAAACACTGTTGTCCCTGTCCATGAGTTCTTTCTCTCTCTCCCTTTTTTTTTTCTTATTAAAATACAAACCAAGCAAATGTTAAGAACAGAAGGAAGACCAATACTTTTTAAACAAATTGAAATACTGTGTTTTCATAGAAGCTAGTTAGGCTTTTAAGGCTGTTACTCCGAACAAGTTTCCAGTATGAATTTTAATACTTTATTATTTTTTTTCTAATAGTAAATGAATCATTCTAGTCTTTGTTCCTTTTTATTTGAGTCACTTTTACTTGTTAACTAAATGGCCATTCATATTACTTAAACTTCTATTTTGTTTTCAAAAGTAAATGTTTTAGAATCATTTCATTAACTTAAGAAGAAGAAAAGAAAAGGATTGAACAGTCAAGGAGCAACATCTACAACAGTTGTCCCAAAAGTTCCCCTTAACTAAATGCCAAAACAAAACCATTGTTCTTAATTTTTTTTCTTAACACCCATATCACACATAAGTACAGTTTCTTGAATTGTAACTTATTGCTACCCTCAAAATACAATTAAATTTTTAAATATTAAAATCTGACCTAGTATGCTTTGTGATCTAAAAAAAAAGAAAAGAAAAATCTCCTTTATTCTCAAGTCATGCCGAGGGGGAAAAATCACACAAAATATAAAGAAAGCTTTACCAGAAACGCTCTATAACTTTCCAGAATTTGAATGCTTGTTTCCCCCTAGTAGTTAAGTGTAATCAGGCATGTGACTGACTGACTACATTTTTTCAGTGTTAAAGAACACACTCAGTCATGTTCTTCGACAGGTAAGAACCACCCTCTGTTTACCAGCTCAGAAAACAGCCAGAAGCAAACACCCAAAAACATAACGTTACCTTCAAATATTCTCATTATCTTTAGATACTGTCCTTTGGGCTTGAAAATAAAAAGCAATCCGGCAAGTTTTATGCTGTTAAAATGGCTCCTGTAGATTGGGGAAGTGGTGTCTGTGCTTCAGCTTATGAGTCATACATGAAACTAAGTGTTTCTAAGGGAGGCACGCCCATGTTGCTGTGGACCCAATTATTCTGCTAGGTCAAACATGCAAATCTACAGGTAAAAACGGGGGAGAGGTATAAAAAAAAGGAGCAAGATAGAGCAAAGGAGCAAGATCTACCTTGATTAAACCATTACTCAGCTCATGCTAATCACCATAATTTAAAATTTACAATAAAATACAACCAGAATCTACAAGGAGGCAAAGTTAAAAAACATCATGTTATTTTAAAAAAGAAAATCTCAATTTTAAAAGTAATTTTAATATATCAAGTAAAAAAATGATGAACAAAAAAAAAGGCATAGGAAGAAACGAAAGGGAGATAGCAAACTCTGGCTTTTAATGTAACAATGAACTGGTGAGTCTAACCTGGCTATTCATTAACCCTTATATAAAAGGGGTGTATTACTATGTAATCTGAAAAAGCTAGCAAACTGCAATATCAGATGTAGCTTTATAAGTTCACTAAACAGATAATATCCACTAGAAAATTCAAAGTTCAGTGGAAAAATAAGTGGGACTTAATCTGGTTTATACAAAATAAATAAATAAATAACAAGTGCAGGGTTAGAAAGGAATTGAAGTTCAATATAACAAAATGATTTTAAACTGCAAACTTGATAAAACCCTATTTTAAATAAATTATCAATGCAATCATAGTTCATAACTCTACTGCTTCCAAGAGATAGTTTTCTTTACCTTTCAAACAAAATTCTCCACAAACAAAAGTGTACCATCTGCCAAGCACCCTGCTGTACCACACATGTCTAGCTTGAGGGTACCAGCAAAAGATGTGGCTAGAGAAGTTTTGCTCTCCAAGCCACCATACAGCTGACAAGGTGCACAAGCTGAAACATTACTACAATTACTTACCCTGTGCCCTGGGTGAACATTTATTAATTTATTCTAAGAACTTAAATTGATCAAAATGACTTGAAAGCTAATGCTTTCCAAAAGTGCTTTAAATGACAAAGTCCAAGTCACTAGCTAGCCTTCATCCTAATATTTTACAAAAAGTAAATGGGATTTGGCAAGGTGCTCTCCCCTTTAGTTAATTAGTTGGAAGTGATTATTCTGCTTTACTACAGGCACAGCTAAGAGCTGTCACTGACTTAGACAGGAACTTTACAAACTGCTACGAAACATGACAATGAACATCTTGCTGACTATTAAGTACCTATTTATTCCATTCTGAACACTGCTTGATTTGCTTATCTTTTATTAAAATAATCCCCATAGTTAAATAACTTAATAATAAAATTATGCTAGAGAGAAAAAATTTTTTCTATTGTCAAATGTCATATTTAGTTTAATTTTAGCTCATTTATCCAGAATGACTATTCAGTACCCAAACACCAAGAAAAAGGTCCTCTGAGTAGTCACAGGAAATGTTCACTGTAAAACCCAAGTCATTTCCCAGAGCTGAAACTTAATTTACACAATATCCATATAAGCCTAGTAATTTGATTATCTTTTAGCTAATTAGAAATTATAAGGAGTGAAGAGGGAATAGAGAATAGATGATGTCAAAACAAGTGACAAAGATGATAATGAGAGAATAAAATTTTTAAAACCTATAAAACTATAAATAAATATAATGTAAAAAGTACTGGGATCTGAAGCTAGCCTGTAAGGCAGTGATGGCGAACCTATGACACGCGTGTCAGAGGTGACACGCGAACTCATTTTTTTGGTTGATTTTTCTTTGTTAAATGGCATTTAAATATATAAAATAAATATCAAAAATATAAAGTCTTTGTTTTACTATGGTTGCAAATATCAAAAAAATTTCTATATGTGACACAGCACCAGAGTTAAGTTAGGGTTTTTCAAAATGCTGACACGCCGAGCTCAGAAGGTTCGCCATCACTGCCCTAAGGTCAATATATTCTACATTCTCCTTAAGTATATCACCATACAGTGAAGTGCCTCGAAGTCAGCATAAATTATGATAAAGGTTTTTAAAAGACAAAGTGAATAACATCAAGTGTGTGAAATTTTTTATGAAATATAGATACATAAAAGGATAAGCTTCTGCTACTGAGAAAATCCATTTATATAAAATACATTACTTGACAATGGCAGATATTTGGACAGTAATTTAAAAGAAGTATTTTGGGCCACACATATACTAGTATATAAGTGAAGTTAAAGACAGAAAGTTAAAATAATTACTCCTCTTCAACAGAAATAAGTATTTTAGCTGTTCCTAAGGAGATTATTCCAGAGTTGCTATTAAAATATATTGCCCCTTTAACCAGGAGCATCCCTATTAGCATTATTTTACCACCCACAGGAACTCGATCCTGGTTCTATTCAGAGCCCCAACAAATCAATCCCCACAGGGAAAAAAACAACACAAAAACAAATAAACAAAAAATGGCAAAGCAGCACAGGTTCTAGAGCCAGTCTACTTGGGTTCAAATCCCAGCTCTGCCACCTATTAGCTGTGTAATAATCCTGGGGATTACTTAACAACGATGTGCCTTTACTTATTTAGTACCCACCTCAAAGAATTATTGGGAGAATTAAAATCAGTCCATGTACTACTATCCTATATAATAAAAGCATAATATGCAAAATGACTAGTCACTATAACACACACTGACCACCAGGGGGCAGACACTCAACGCAGGAGCTGACCCCTGGTGGTCAGTGCACTCCCACAGGGGGAGCACCGCTCAGCCAGAAGCCGGGCTCAACGGCTTGCAAGCGCAATGGCCGTCTCCACTGCAGGCAGGCAGTAAGGAGCAAGGGGTCCTGGACTGCGAGAGCCCCAGACTGCAAGGGGATTGGGCCTAAGCCAGCAGGCGGACATCCCCTGAGGGGTTCTGGACGGCAAAAGGGTGCAGGCCAGGCTGAGGGACACCGCCCCCCCCACCCCCCGCCCCGCCACAGTGCATGAATCTCGTACACCGGGCCTCTGGTTTGGAATATAAATAACTCACAAATAAGAAAACAAACCAGTTTTTAAAACGGTCAGACCATCTGAACAAATACTTCACCAAAGGAGAGATACAGATAGCAAATACTAAGCAAGAAAAGATCTCAACATTACTCAATAAGGAAATGCAATTTAAAGTCAGAACAGCACTATACAACACTGAAATAACTTTCCCAAAAAAAAGTGCTTAGTGAGGATATGGAGCAAAAACAATCCTCATACATTATTTGTGGAAATGCAAAGTGGTATAGCGTATTTAGAAAATTCTTTATCAGTTTCTTATAAAGTTAAACATATACATATTATACAATCCAGCAGTCCCATTCTGAAATATTTACTCTAGAGAAATGAAGATATATGTCTATTTAAAAAAAATTCTACGCAAATATTTATAGCAGTTTAATTAATAACCACCAAATACCAAAAACCCAAATGCCCATCAACTTGTGAAGGGCTAAGCACATTGTTGTATAACCATACAACAGAATAGTATCAGCAATAAAAAGGTATGAACTTACTGAACTGCTGAAAAACACTACAGCATATATGAATCTAAGCGCATCAGGTTGAGTGAAATAAACCAGACTCAAAATATATACTGTATGATTCCATTTATATAACATTCTGAATAGGCCAAACTAAAAAGACAGAAGTCACATTATTAGTTGACACAGGTTGGGAGTGAGGGGAGGTAATTGCCTACTAAGGAGAACAAAGGAACAAACTGTTAGAGGCGATAGAAATATTTTTTATGGTGATGTGGTATTGTTATGTGAAACTTGAGAAAGTAGATACCTACACTAAGGGCTCCTAATGGCTAACTGGACTCAAATTTATTAAAAACAGAGCCTAACAGCCATTTCTACACAGGGGCCTATCACACAAACTGCACTTCAGGGAAAAGCCTGCACGGAACTACCTGCCTCTGCACAGAACTGCCTGCCTGCACTGATTCTGCCATCTGAGCCAGCCCTTACAAAGGAGTTCCCGAAATCCTATTTCAACCTATAGGACTGAGGCTTTCCATCCAATTAGAGCTGCAGCTATATCCCCCCCATCAACATCTTCACCAACTAATCAGACCAACTTTCCATTCTGACCAATGAGGAAAGTGCCTTTGGGACCAATCAAACTATAAGGATTTGGAGTCCTCATCTGCATGAGGACAGACCAGTCAGAGACCAGGAGCCGGGACTTCTGTCTATATAAGGCAGCACCCCACCCTGGCTCCGAGAGTGGACTTTTCCTTTCCACCAAAGCCTGAAGACTGGGTTTCCCCTGGCTGAGCTGAAACACCAAAGCTGTCTAACTGGAGCAGAACAGACCAGACCATGAGAAGCACAGCAGAGCTGTCTCATTAGAGGGAGGCCTGGCCCCAGGGCCACCTTATAGCCTTGCTGGTTTCACAGCCTGTGCTGCATTACAACTGAACTGTTTTGCACTGAATAAACTTTCCTTTTTCACTGCACTTCAAATTGGGAACTCCTGTTAACATTGTCAGTTGTCAGTTCTACAGGTCATAGAACTGTACACCTAAACAGGGCAAATCCTACTATATATGAAATATATTTCAATAAACCTAACTTTAAAAAAATAAACCAGCTCATGTGTATAAAGTGCTTAATATAGTATTGGGCACTTAGTAAGCACTTGACAAACATTATTATTATTATGCTTCATAGTAGAAGCAACCAGTATATCAAATACTTCAGGATGACAAACTTTAAATCTCTCAACTATCATGTAAATAAAATGTTGCAACTTAGACTTGTGATAAAAATATGCTGTACATACTGTGGGTATGTTTATTTTTAAAATTTGATATATACCAAATCAGTATATACCTTAATACAAAGCTGTCACGGTTCCTGAAGGAATTTTCAAAATCTATATTTGAATTAGCTGAGAAAGGTTAGGTTGATTCAATTTATTAAATGCCAACTAAAGTTAAGACACTCTTTCTTTAAAACAGAATTCATAAAAAGAATTTATTGTGTCAGCAAGGACTCACTTCTTCCCTTTTATTGTTACTACTTATCCTTGGACTCAAATTGGGAAACTGTTAGTATGTAAAAATATAGAACAGTCTAATTTTCCTATTTAGAAATGGGCTTGAAAACGGACTTAAAAAATGCTGAGTTTGAATCTGACTCCTAGGTCAGGAGCTAACATGCTAGCATTATCAGAGAAGAAAGAAGAAAAGATCTAACCACTAAAATGATTCAATTTATATTCTCCACTATCTAAAAATAAAATTTTAAAAACTGAGATTTATTGTTATAAATCTTTCAGTGGGACAAAACTAATTTTGTTGACATTAATACTTCTCAAAGTGTAATCCCAGGTTCTGAGCAATGTGTAGCATTTCCAAATGTGAGCTTAATGTAAAACAGTTAATTCTCTATTATCTATTGCTCGCTTTATTAAACCAATGCCTCCTTCCTGCCTCTGCACAGGTTATTAGGACCTATCCATAAGGAAGGTCCTCCTGTATAAGTGTCTGTGTGTTTTAAGGAACATACCAAAGGCAAAAGGGGCCATGGCTCTGTCTGGTTTTGCTCACTTAGTGATGTGACCCAACACACAGCAGAAACTCAAGAGATTCACATGAATGAATAAGTTTCCTAATTGATGGTACAATTATATTCTCTATGATGCTCCTAAATAATATGCTGACTGCAATCTCAAATGTTTTCATATAGGCATGATATTTTATCTTACAATTAAATTTTAAATTCAATATTTAAAGGCAACATATCTTTTACTTCAGTGGATCGTAACCAATGATGTACCTCTGAATTATCTAGAGAAGCTTTTTTTGAAGATACATGCCTACTCCTAGAAATAGGGGGAAGAGCCCAGGATTATAAGAACCACTGCTCTGTTGCTCTGTAGCCCTAGTACCTAATGTAGTTTGTGCTCCTCACCCAGCAGCCACTCAAAAAGACACTTGTCACCTTACTATTCAATAATCTCTAAATGTTATGAAGAGGAAATCCTAAAATCCTCTTTGCTACTCTTCAGGTAAAAGCATCATATAGAAATATAATGTCACAACATCCTAACTGTCCCTTTCCTTACTACTGCCTACTTTCAATTCACCTTTCACTCTGCTATCAGAGAAATTTTCCTAAAGAACAACTCTGTGAGAGATGTGATTATCACTCATGGCTGAAAAATAAACTGATTCCCTAGAAGAAAAATAAAAAGCTAGAGTATTTATCATGATTTCTAAGGCTTTCACAATCTGACCTCAATTTAACCATTTTCCAGCCCTATCTTCCCCACTCCTCACCTCTCCCTACTCTCTGCTCTCTTCCCCATGGGGGTCATATCTCTCTCTCTCTCTCTCTCTCTCTCTCTCTCTCTCTCTCTCTCTCTCTCTCACACACACACACACACACACACACACACACACACACATTCCAGCCTTCTGAAACCTTCTGGATTGCTCCATTTCTATTTGTTTGCCTTTCCTGGATTTGGAAAGCACTTATTTCCTATCTTATCTCTTCTCTCTGCCTATTGATCCATCCTTCATAGTCTCAAGTCAAATGTGTTTTCTGCATAAAGGCTTCCCTCAACAGCCCCACTTATAGGGAAAGGAGGTCTATATACAAAGAAGTGACTTACTTGATCAGCGTCAAGTTAATGGATGACTTGAGGTAATCCTATGTACTCATTCATTTAAATATTTACTAAGCACCTACTATATGCCAGGCACTATTCTAGGCCCTTGTTACACAGCAGTGAACAAAACAGACACATTGATAAATGATCCCTACCCACATTGGTGCCTATATTATAGCAAGGGAGAGAGACAAATGTTATAAACTAAATATATAATAATCTACATATATAAAAGGCTAAGTGACCGGCTGACCAGCCGGTACATATGATGCACACTGACCACCAGGGGGCAGATGCTCAACGCAGGAGCTGCCGAGCTGCAGTGACTTGACAGCAGTGTTTCTTGGATGATGCACCCCGGAACCAGAGAGGAGAGAGCCTGGTTCCTCGCAGGGTCATGCGATTCCACCTTCGGCCGTGGGTTATGTTGTTGTTGGGGCACTGTGGGCCCCGAATCTGGTTTACTGCTAGCTGCAGTTCTTCTAATTAATTTTCTTTCAATGTGCATGAATCGGTGCACCGGGCCACTAGTGTTAATTATAAGTAAAAGACAAAAATAAAGGATGTTAGTGATAGGGACCAAGAAGGAAAAAATAAAAAAAGCAAAGAGGAGATATGACCTTTTAGATAAACCAGCTAGACAGGACTTACTTTTACCAGCTCACTTTTGAGTAGAGACCTCTGATTGAGTAGACATATCTAAGGAAGAACATTCCAGGCAGAATAAAGCCTGTGCAGAGAGAAACCAAGATGGCGGCATAGGTAAACACCTGAAATTGCTGCCTTGCACAACCACTTCAAAAATACAACTAAAAGACAAAACGGACACCATCCAGAACCATAGGAAGGCTGGCTGAGTGGAAATTCTACAACTAGAAGGAAAGAGAAAAGCACAATGAAACTCAGAGGAGGTGCGGAAGTAAAGTGCAGAGGTACGGAGGCGCACGTGGAAAGGGCTGGCAGCAGAGGACTCGGTTGTCTTTTACAATCAGGAGGGAGTCTCAAGTTCCCGACTGCTCTGAACTCCAGTTCCGGGCAAGTTTCTGGGGACCCAGACTCATATGGGGAGAAACTGGACTGAAGGGCAGTGGGCAGAACTCAGAACTCGAGGGCGGCTTTCTCTCAGAGGTGCTTGCAGCGATTACCGGGACACTGAGAAGCGGGGCCTCTTAGGGTAGGACTGAGGAGCAGCCATAGCTGTTTGCTCCGTCCTGTTGATTCCCTGAGACCCTGCCCCACCCAAGCTGTGTGAAGAGGCTTTTGCATATGAATGGCCTGGCCCTTTGCAATCTAAAATTACCTAACAAACTGCAGCTGGGTCAGACAGACCCAAAACATCCAAATGAAGGCCCAAGGCCCCACAGCAGCTTGCATTGCTTCACAGCTGGGCCTCATCTGGGCACCTCCAAACCCCAAACAAAGAAGAGGAATCTGCAGATCTCTCCATAGCTCCTGCTGGGGAGCCTCAGGCAGAGGCTAAATTAGCACCTCCTTAGATCCAAGAGCCAGTGTACCCAGTGATCAGAGTGGGACCATCCAGATTACAACTCCTCAGATCCATAAGGGACACACCCGGGGGGCAGACTCAGTGAGCACCAAAGCCCCACTGAAGCAAGTCTTGCCCCAGAAGGGTGTCTCCAGCACAGAAGTTCTCCCACTGCAGACACAGCTGATTCTCACAGCCAATTGGCCTGGAGGTCAACTCCTCCCAGTGATACCTACAACAATCAAGGCTTAACCACAACAATACTGTGCACAAAGCCCACAAAGGGGTGCACCAAGAGTGTCCACCTCAGGTAACTGGGGAGGCTGAGCCACAGGGCCCTATAGGACACCTAGCACAGAAAGCCACTCTACCAACACAGGGAAGCATAAAAAATGCGGAGACAAAGAAACAGGTCACAAATGACAGCAATGGAGGAAAGCAAACTACTGGATATAGAGTTCAAAACCAAACTTATAAGGTTTTTCAACATCTGAATTATGGGAGTGCCAGAAGAAGAGAGAGAACAAGATATTGAAAACCTATTTGAAGAAATAATGATAGAAAACTTCCCCTACCTGGTGAAAGAAATAGACTTACAAGTCCAGGATGCACAGAGAACCCCAAACAAAAGGAATCCAAAGAGGACCACACCAAGACACATCATAATTAAAATGCCAAGAGCAAAAGACAAAGAGAGAATCTTAAAAGCAGCAAGGGAAAACAGTCAGTTACCTACAAGGGAGTACCCATACGACTGTCAGCTGATTTCTCAACAGAAACTTTGCAGGCCAGAAGGGAGTGGCAAGAAATATTCAAAGTGATGAATAGCAAGAACCTACAACCAAGATTACTTTATCCAGCAAAGCTATCATTCAGAGTTGAAGGTCAGATAAAGAAAAAGCTAAAGGAGTTCATCACCACCAAACCAGTATTATATGAAATGCTGAAAGGTATCCTTTAAGAAGAGGAAAAAGAAGAAAAAGGTAAAGATAAAAATTATGAACAAATACCTATCTATCAACAAGTGAATCTAAAAATCAAGTGAATAAATAATCTGATGAACAGAATAAACTGGTGAATATAATAGAATCAGGGGCATAGAAAGGGAGTGGACTGACAATTCTCGGGGGGAAAGAGGTGTAGGGGGTGCGGGAAGAGACTGGAAAAAATCGTACACCTATGGATGAGGACGGTGGGGGGGAGGGGGTAAGGGCAGAGGGTGGGGTGGGAACCGGGTGGACGGGAGCTATGGGGGGGAAAAAGAGGAACAACTGTAATAATCTGAACAATAAAGATTTAATTTAAAAAAAAAAAAAGAATAAAGCTTGTGCAGCCCAACCGATGTGGCTCAGTGGTTGAGCATCTACCTATTAACCAGAAGATCATGGTTCAATTCCCGGTCAAGGCACATCCCGGGTTGTGGGCTGGATTCCCACTGCAGATCATACAGGAGGCAGCCAAACAATGATTCTCTCTCATCTCTCCCTTCTCCCTTCTTCTCTGAAATCAATAAAAATACATTTTTTTAAAAAGCCTGTGCAAAGAGTTGAAAAAGGAACATTGCCTGATATGACATGCAAGGAAAGCACAGAGGCAATTGAAGTTCAAATAGAAAAAATAAGGAGGATAGTAACAGGAGGAGAACAGTACTGAAACTAATGGAGAGCCGCACTGTTTAGAGATTTTAATTGGAGAGTTTTGAGTAGATAAATCATAAGATTTGAATGCTGTGTTGAAAACAGACAGCAGTGCGGGTGGCTCAGTGGTTGAGCGTTGACCTATGAACCAGGAGGCTATGGTTTGATAACCAGCCAGGGCACATGCCTAGGTTTCGAGGTTTGATCCCCCATAGGGGGCGTGCAGGAGGCAGCCAATCCATGATTCTCCCTCATCATTATGTTTCTCTCCCTTACTCTCTGAAATCAATAAAAATATATATTTTTTAAAAATGAAAACAGACAGCAGAGGGGCAAGGATGGGAACAAGGAGAAGCTAATGCAATAACCCAGAGAAGATAATAACTCAGACAAAAGAGGCAACAAAAGAGGGCGGCATAATTAAATTATGGGCATGTTGGAGGTGTTTGTTTTGAGGAATAGTCAAGAAGGATTTTGGATGGATGAAAAGTAGGTTGCGCAGGAAAGAAAGGCTTCAAAATTCCATTTTGGGCAACTGGAAGACTGCAGTTGCCGAAACTGAGATAGTAAAGACTACACATGGCAATGGTTTGGGGTAGGAGAGTATCAGGAGTTCAGTTTTAAACACATCAAGTTTGAGATGCTCATTAGCTATCCAAGTGAAGATGTCAAATTGGATATATTGTCTAATTGGAGTTGAAGACAAAGTTCTGAGCCAGAATAGAGGTCTGGGCTAGATATACAAATTTGGGAGTCATTAAGGTAAATATGATATTAAAGCCACAAATATAAATGGTAACAATGACAGACTCTTGGGACACTCCAGTGTATAGAGGTAGGGGAAATGAGATAGAATAAGCAAAGAAGGCAGAAAGAATACCCAGAAATGCAGCAGGAAAATAAAGCGAATATGGTATTATCCTAAAATTTAAGTAAAAATTATTTTCAGAAAAAAATTTTTAAAAAAATTTAAAAAGCAAAACACACATATACACACAAACAGAGCGGGGAGGGGGTGTGTCCAAAAGGAGGGAATGAGGAACTTTGCCAAATGATGACAAATCAAATAAGATGAGGTCTCAGGAAAAAAATGACAGTTGAATTTAGCAACATGGAATTGCCACTGATTTTGAAAGAATTTTTGAGTGTGGTAAATGTTAAAAAAACAAACAAAAAACAGAACAAATTTGATGAGAGAGTTTAAGAACTAGTAAGAGGTGAGAAACTAAAGATAGAAAGTAATTTTGTTGTGAAGGGGGGTCAAGAAAAGATTTTTGTGGGGAGGGGTGATTGGTTTTAAGAAATGCAGTGCCTTTTCTACTGCCCAGAACATTTCATTTTGTACTGAAGTTAATTATGTACAAGTCTGAGTCTAAATTGATAAACTGGTAACCTACCTGAAGGCAGATCTATATTATGCAGCTTCTACAATCAATTGAGATTGTGGACAAATTACTTAAAACTACCATGAAATTTCAATTTTCTTCTTTGTTAAATATTGGTAGAATCTAGAGATCTTGTAATTTTGAAGATCCATTTCAGTTCTGACCTTTTATGATTCTACTAGAGGCGCAGTGCACAAATTCGTGCACATTGAAAGAAAATTAATTAGAAGAAATAATATTTTAATATCGCTATTCTCCCTTTCTCTATAATAGAACTGTCAACCAAATTCACAATCGACAATGACAGATGGAAATACACACGTGCGATTGGTGCCAGCGAGAGCTTTATATGTATTGCGCATGGGTGAGTCAACTTAACCTTTTATATATACAGAATAAACTTGCTTAATTAGACCTGCTAGCTAAACTTTTTCCAGCTCAGTGAAGCACCCCAACTTCTCTTTCAGGTAATTGTCAGCAACACAGCAGTAAATATCAACACAAAGCAGATTATTATTGTAGATCACGCAGGGAGAACAAAGGGTAAAATATTTAACTGCAGCAGGGTTTGACTATATTCTGTGCAATGAGAAAACCTGAAGTCATTTTCAAGGTCCACCATTTCTTACTTCTTTTCATTTGGGTCAAGTTTCTAAGCTTTCTCAATCTACATTTTCTGGCTAACGAAAATAGGATTCCACTGAGTCTTTTATTTACCTACTTCAGGACTTCTGTGAGGATCAAATGAGATTGAGATGAGGCACGGGAAAACACTTCATAGACATTTGGTTAAAGTGTGAAATGTTTGCATCTGGCTATAAAGCAAGTCATGTTCCTGGGCTGAAGAAAATTCAAGGTGGCTAATCGTCGCTAGGGAGAGAAAGCTGGGAGTTGCTATATGATGTCAATACCCGGAGCCCACAGCCACCATTTCCGGGCTGGTCTGGGCTGTGGGCTGTATTTTGTGCCAAGAGTTCTCAAGGCAGCGTCAGATGCAATTTGGCGGGCTGTCGCTCCGGGGTGGTGGTGGGGCCTGTGTCCCACTTGGGGGAAGCCGAGTGTTACTTTGTGGGCGCCAGGTCTGCGGTGCCATTTCTCTGTGTGCATCATGGCAGCTCCTGCATTGAGCATCTACGTGGTCACTGCACATCATAGCGACCGGTCAGATGGTCGGACACTTAGCATATTAGCCTTTTATATATATACTAGAGGCCTGTTGCACAAAGAGATTCATGCAATAGGTCTTCCCTTCTTCTGGCTGCCAGCACCGGTTTTCCTCTGGCACCGGGGACCCAGGCCTTCGCTCTGGCCAGAGCCGCCTTCCATCCTCCCTGGCCGGAGCCGCCTTCCGTCTTCCCAGCTCCGGCTCACCTTCAGTCTTCGCTCCACTGCTTGGAGCCTACGTATGCAAATTAACCGCCATCTTTGTTGGTGGTTAATTTGCATATCGCGCTGATTAGCCAATGGGAGGTGTAGCGAAGGTATGGTCAATTACCCTGTTTGTCTATTATTAGATAGGATAGATAGTCTCTCTAAGACCACTGAACAGTGCTTGAGGAACTGAGGACAAAAATCACATTAAAACTATGTTTTTAAAAAATGTCTCATCTAATTTTTATATTGTTTATTGAAAGTAACACATAAAATTACCACATATTCAGAGTAATTTGAAATTTTACTTTATTTTAATTTTTTTTAATTTTGTTTTATTGCTTAAAGTATTAAAAAGAGTATTACATATGTCTCCTTTTTTTCCCCTTCTTGACATTCCCCCGGCTTCCCCTATCCCCCAGTGTCTTATGTCCATTGGTTATGCTTATATGCATGCATAAAAGTCCTTCGGTTGATCTCTTACTTCTCCCCTCCTGCCCCCAACCCTCCCCAGCCTTCCCACTGTAGTTTGATAGTTTGCTCGATGCTGCTTTGCCTCTGTATCTATTTTTGTTCATCAGTTTATAATGGTCTTTATTATCCATAAATGAGTGAGATCATGTGGTATTTTTCTTTCATTGACTGGCTTATTTCACTTAGCATAATGCTCTCCAGTTCCATCCATGCTGTTGCAAATGGTAAGAATTCCTTCTTTTTTACAGCAGCGTAGTATTCCATTGTATAGATCAGGGGTGGGCAAACTTTTTGACTCGAGGGCCACAATGGGTTCTTAAACTGGACTGGAGGGCCGGAACAAAAGCATGGATGGAGTGTTTGTGTGAACTAATATAAATTCAAAGTAAACATCATTACATAAAAGGGTACGGTCTTTTTTTTTTTTTAGTTTTATTCATTTCAAACGGGCCGGATCTGGCCCGCGGGCCGTAGTTTGCCCACGGCTGGTATAGATGTACCACAGTTTTCTAATCCATTCATCTGCTGATGGGCACTTAGGCTGTTTCCAGATCTTAGCTATGGTGAATTGTGCTGCTATGAACATAGGGATGCATATATCCTTTCTGATTGGTGTTTCTGGTTTCTTGGGATATATTCCTAGAAGTGGGATCACTGGGTCAAATGGGAGTTCCATTTTTAACTTTTTGAGGAAACTCCATACTGTCTTCCATAGTGGCTGCACCAGTCTGCATTAGCACCAGCAGTGCACGAGTGTTCCCTTTTCTCCGCATCCTCTCCAACACTTGTCGTTTGTTGATTTGTTGATGATAGCTATTCTGACAGGTGTGAGATGGTACCTCATTGTTGTTTTGATTTGCATTTCTCGAATGATTAGTGACTTTGAGCATGTTTTCATATGTCTCTTGGCTTTCTGAATGTCCTCTTTTGAAAAGTGTCTATTTAGGTCCTTTGCCCATTTTTTGATTGGACTGTTTATTTTCCTTTTGTTAAGTTGTATGAGTTCCCTATAAATGTTGGAGATTAAACCCTTATTGGTGATAACATTGGCAAATATGTTCTCCCATGTAGTGGGCTTTCTTGTTGTTTTGTTGATGGTTTCTTTTGCTGTGCAGAAGCTTTTTATTTTGATATAGTCCCACTTGTTTATTTTCTCTTTAATTTCCAATGCCCTAGGAGCAGTATCAGTGAAGAAATTGCTTTGGCATATGTTCGAGATTTTGTTACCTTTGGATTCCTCTAGTATTTTTATGGTTTCCCGTCTTACATTTAAGTCCTTTATCCATGTTGAGTTTATTTTTGTGTATGGTGTAAGTTGGTGGTCTAGTTTCATTTTTTTGCATGTACCTGTCCAATTTTCCCAACACCATTTATTGAGGAGACTGTCTTGACTCCATTGTATGTTCTTGCCTCCTCTGTCAAATATTAATTGAGCATATTGGTTCGGGTCGATTTCTGGGTTCTCTATTCTATTCCATTGATCTATATGTCTGTTCTTGTGCCAGTACCAGGCAGTTTTGAGAACAGTGGCTTTGTAATACAGCTTGATATCTGGTATTGAGATCCCACCTACTTTGTTCTTCTTTCTCAAGATAGCTGCAGCTATTCGGGGTCTTTTTTATTCCAGATTTATTTATTGAAAGTAACACATAAAATTACCACATATTCAGAGTAATTTGAAATTTTATAAAATCCTCCAAAATTCAATTACACTTTACTAATAAAAAGTAAAAACAAAAATACAACCACACCCACAAAATCTAAAACTAATATTCTAGAAATCTTCTTTATCTTATGGCAGTAAGATATTTAAGCAAATGGTCTTTTATCACAAATCCAAAAAAGTTCATCTTAGGTACATCAAAACTCTATGATCTTAAAATAAAGACATCTTCTGCTATTACTAAAATTTAAGACAATATAAGACTCTTATTTTAAACTAGCCTGATATACCTCTGGCCAGGGAGCTCAGTTGCTTAGAACCGTGGTCGGCAAACTGCGGCTCACGAGCCACATGGGGCTCTTTGGCCCCTTAAGTGTGGCTCTTCCTAAGCCTTAGGAGTACCCTAATTAAGTTCATAACAATGTACCTACCTATATAGTTTAAGTTTAAAAAATGTGGCTCTCAAAAGAAATTTCAATCATTGTACTGTTGATATTTGGCTCTGTTGACTAATGAGTTTGCCGACCACTGGTTAGAACATAATCCCATATGACAAGGTTGTGGGTTTGATAGCCAGCCAGGACACATACAAGAATTAACCAACGAATGCATAAATAAGTGGAACAACAAATTTATGTTTCTCTCTCTCCCTTCCTCTCTCTCTCTAAAAATCAATTGGGGGTGGAGGGGGGCGGGGGGAGGAGGAACATTACCTGGACTTGTGTTGTGAAATATTTCTAAAAGAGAAAAAAAACACAATAATAAACTAGCCTGACTTAGACTATGTCTATATTTATTTTATATTTATTATTTATCTATAAAACAAATTAAAACCCCTATTTACAAAGAGATTAAGAAAAAGCTTAGTGTTGCCGTTTTAATTCTTATAAATGGATGCACTCAATGTTAACTCGTAATTGAAGGTACACTGGTAATTTACTTAGTTTGGCTTTTTGCTTTAGGACTGAATCACATAATGCTTAGCCCTGAAGACCAAAACCCAGCAATATGAAAAAAATACTTTGCTATTAGTATTTTTGCTCTCTAATAAAAAGAACCAAATATAAACAGAATAATGGGGAAATTTTAGGATATGTTAAAGAAATAAAAACTTCAATTTCTTTTAATTACACTGTTGATAAAAACAGAAATGAAGAAAGTAACATTAGCAACTAGCATACAGTCCAATGGTTAAAAGTCCAATTGGCTTTTGAGTGGGTGCCCTAGATTTGAGTCCCAAGTCCACTGTTAATCAGTTGTATGACCTATAACTCTAAGCCTCTTAACTTCTATAAAAGAAATAATGATAATTCCTATTTCACACCAAAAGAAGTCACTTAAATTGTTTATTATAGTGCCAACATAATGTATTCTCAACTACTTATCAAAAAAAGGGAGATAAGTAAACGTACTGGTAGTATAACCATACTCAAAATAAAATGGGATGAACTGTTGATAAACACAACTTGGATGTCTCTCAAAAGCATTATGCTGAGTGAAAGAAGCCAAGGTCAAAAGGCTACATACTATATTATTCCATTTGTATGACATTCTTAAAGAGATAAAACTGTAATGATGGATAACTGATCAGTGGCTGCAGGGATATGAACTACGGAAAGAATGTGACTGTAAATGGAGAATACTAGGGACTTTTGAGGGATGGTGGAATTATTCTATATCCTGATTATGGTGGTGACTACACAAATGTATCCATGTTAAAATTCACAGAACTATATAACCCCCCCCCAAAAAGGGTCAATTTTACTTTATGATCATTTTAAACATAAAACAATTCTAAAAAATTTCAATATCCCAAAAATCCATTACTCTATTCCATAATCACGAGGAAAATAGACAAAATCATATTTAGGAACATTCAACGAAATACCAAACCAGTACTCTTCAGTGTCAAGGTAAAAAAAGACAAGGAACCACCACAGATTTTGAGAGGATTAGGGAAACAAGACAATTAAATGCAATGTAGATATATCCTGGATGGATCTTGTAACAGGAGACATTAGTAAAAAACAAAACAAACAAACAAACTATGAAAATCCTAATAAAGTTAATAGTATTGTACCAATATTAATTTCTTAGTTTCATTCATTGAACTGTGATGATGTAAGATGTTAACATTAGTGGAAGCTGGATGAAGAATATACATCGATTTTCTATAGTATGTATACAATTCTTCTGTATGTCTAAAAGCATTTGAAATAAATTTTAAAAATTTTAAGTGCCAGAATCTTTAAGAAAAAGTACAGTTTGCAGTAATTTCATAAAGCAAAAATACATTTTTTTCTCTTTCAAGAACAAACCAATGCCATCCTGCATATGTTCATTACCTTAGTATAAGCCTGATTAGCTAATGTAGATTTATACCTACACTAAGATCAAATATATAATCTGAAAGGGATAAAACAGGCTCTACGATAAATTACATGACTTATTAGCCATGCTTGTTCCAATGTATATGTTATGACTTTAAAAATCCTATCAATATTTGATTTCCCAAAGCGATCAGAGATAGCTGCTACTTGTGCTAGGCTTGGAAGTAAGTGGCCAGGGGAAGCCAAAGCTATAAACCAAAACCTGCCAGCTTGATGGAGTCTCGGATATGGTGCCAGCTTGCCGAATCTGTATCTTTAGGGGGAGGGCTCAGAAAAGGAACAATGGCCCTCACTCCATAGTAGAGGGAGACTTCTGCAGCTGAGATATCCCTCCCAATTTTTAAGTACTGCATGTGGGTGTGAGACCAGCCCATTCCACATCTTTACTCTTCTACCAGTGTCAATGTGACTACTTCTTTAATTCCCTAGTTGTAGGACTTCCATCTAGCCTGATTTCAAGCAGTTCTGAATGATGGTTGTTCTGTAGTTTTGTTGTAATTTTGGTATAGTTATGGGAAGACTCAAGTACCACATTTTCCTACACTACCATTTTGACTGGATCTGGTGGGACAAGTTTTAATTGAAGGACCTTGGCCATTTGTGGTAAAGTGGCATCAACATCAGATCTTCCTGGGAATAGTCCCTTGGCTCCTGAAATGGTTCCGGTATTCAAGTTCTGGTTATGTCCTGATCACTAAACAGGACAGGACCATTTTGAGCTGGTTCTGTGGTTACATAGCTACAAATGGAATTGCTGGATCATATGATAATTCTATCTCTAGA
Source organism: Myotis lucifugus (assembly GCF_000147115.1). NCBI lineage: Eukaryota > Metazoa > Chordata > Mammalia > Chiroptera > Vespertilionidae > Myotis > Myotis lucifugus. Next base: position 2,051,750 of record NW_005871055.1, read on the forward strand.
ACTGCCATACTGTTTTCCATAGTAGCTGCACCATTTACATTTCCATGAATAGTACATAAGGGCCCCAATTTCTCCACATCCCTGCCAACACTTTTTATTTTCTGTTTTTTAATAATAGCCATCCTAATGAGAATGAGGTGATGGATTTGCTTTTACACACATTCTATGTTCTTTCTTTTTCCCACAGACATGTGGTAAAAATAGCCCTCTTAAAATATACTCTAAAAACTAACAAAAGACATTTGATAAGGTATTGAAAATGGAAAAAGAAGAAAGTCTGTCAAAGAGTATTTTAAGGGACAATAAAATTGCGACTGGAGTGAAATGGCAAAAAGAAAAATAAACAAGGGAAAACAAATAAAGGAAAGGCATTCCCACTCAAATCTTAAATTCCCTGATGCCAACTGCCTGCTTAGAGTTTTGAGTTACTTAAGCCTATGTTCTTTCTGCCTTACATCAGATTATTTTCCCTCAGCCCTGCCCCCATCTGTGTGCTGGGACTTTGACCGTAGTCAATGCCTTCCCATCATACTCTTCCTTTCTATTTAAGCTTTGCAACTGGGTCAATGCCTGCCCTATTCAGTGGGTGATTGAGTGGCAAGGCCCCATCCTTCCCAGTTAATAGGGTCATCTGTGTATCTCCACATAAGAAGGTATCAGTGATAAACACTGATGTTTGGATAGCTGGGGTAAAACTAGTCCCAATACGAACTTGAAAGCTTGAATTAATTAAATCCTGAAACAGATAAAAAGCTTCATACAAAGCAAGATATCAACACATCCTAAATCAGAAATATATCCTGGTCATGGTATTTTGAATCCAAAAGAAACTTTAACTCAACTAAAAGATTAAACTACAAATAAAGACTTAAAATTATCTAGAAGGACTCTCTGGATCTAGAAGTCATTAGCTAAGTACTTTTCCAGTGAGCTAAAATAAAGCCAAAAGAAAGAAAAAAAAGTTTTAGATCAAAGGTATTTATTTAATAATAAATAGTTTGTATTTAAAATTTTCTAAAAAATAATTAAAATTTGCACACACGCACCCAACACACAAGCAAAACTTATGGAATAGTTGTTACTACTTTGTCAAAATTCAAGTCATGTAAGCTGCAATTACTTTTCAAAGAACAAAAGGTTTTATATTTCCATTTGTGAAAATGAACCCAAGTGTGAAAAGTAAAGGGAATGCTAAGCACCATTAATCCTAAAACGCCATTCTAGCACAAAAGGCAGCCACTGTGTGATAACAAAGTTTCTTAAGTATAGGCTAAATATTAGACTAAAAATTTCTTTCTAAGTTCAATGGCATTTACAGATTTTTGTTGTTGTTGTTGTTGTTAATCCTTACTCTGGGATATTTTTTCCATTGCTTTTTAGAGAGAGTGGAAGGGAGGGTGGGGGAACAGAAGCGGGGGAAACATTAATGTAAAAGAGACATAGCGACTGGTTGCCTCCTGAACACAGTGGGGATTGAACCTGCAACCCAGGTACATGCCCTTGACCAGGAAACAAAACCATGACTCAGTGGTGCTTGGGCCGACGTGCTAACCATTGAACTACCGGCTAGGGCTACAGTTTAAAAACAATATAATATTGAAACCATTAAAGAAGGTTAGAAAACAAATATAACTCTAACTTTATTGGCTCCCAGTTCCAATATTTAGGAAAAAAGCAAATAGACAATGAAGTATTTTGAAAGTTACTTTGCTTAAATAATACCTAAATAATACTGTTTTTTATGTGGCAAAGCTTATGGGCCTACCTAAACATTTACATAATTCATAGTCTATTTAGCATAAAATTATACAATATACATCAAGTGAGAATATAAGATATAAATGAAGCAAAAAATAATTTAGAATAGTCACCCACAATCCCATACATTAACTTTGAAAAGGATATACCAAACATTCAAAGTATATTATCATGTTTGTCATGCTACATTTTTGAGAAAAACTCAGAAATATTTAAAATATGGAAGTAAAAGCCCTGTACTTGGAAAACTACAGGAGATTGAAAAAATAGATAGAGGAAGACATAAATAAATGTAAGAATATACCGTGTTCATGGATTGGTAGAACCAACATCATTAAAATGTCCATACCCAAAGCAATCTATAGATTCAATGCAATCCCCATTAAAATACCAACAGCATATTTCACAGACCTACAATAAACTCTCCAAAAATTCGTATGGAATAAAAAAAGAAAAAAAAAAAGACCCCAAATAGCCGCAGCAATCCTGAGAAAGAAGAACAAAGTTGGAGGGGTCACAATACCAGATATCAAGCTATGTTACAAAGCCACTATTCTCAAAACTGCCTGGTACTGGCACAAGAACAGACATATAGACCAATGGAACAGAACAGAGAACCTAGAAATCAACCCAAGCCATTATGCTCAATTAATATTTGACAAAGAAAGCAAGAGCATACAATGGAGTCAAGACAGTCTCTTCAATAAATGGTGCTGGGAAAATTGGACACATACATGCAAAAAAATGAAACTAGACCACCAACTTACATCACACACAAAAATAAACTCAAAATGGATAAAAGACGTAAACGGGAAACGATAAAAATCTTAGAGATTCCATAGGCAGCAAAACATCAGACATATGTCGTAGCAATATTTTTACCTAGGCTCCTAGGACATTGGAATCTAAGGAGAAAATACACAAATGGAATTACATCAAAATAAAAAGCTTCTGCACAGCAAAAGAAACCATCAACAAAACAAGAGAGCCCACTGCAAGGGAGAACACATTTGCCAATGCTATACCCAATAAGGGCCTAATCCAAAATTTATAGGGAACTCATACAACTTAACAAAAGGAAGGTAAACAATGCAATCAAAAAATGGGCAAAGGGCCTAAGTAGACACTTTTCGAAAGAGGACACACAGAAGGCCAAGAGACATATGAAAACATACTCAAAGTCACTAATCATCCGAGAGACGCAAATCAAAATGACAATGACATACCATCTCACACCTGTCAGAATGTCTATCATCAACAAATCGACAAGTGCTGCCGAGGATATGGAGAAAAAGGAACCCTCATGCACTACTGGTGGGAATGCAGACTGGTGCAGCCACTGTGAAAAACAATATGGAGTTTCCTCAAAAAATTAAAAATGAAACTCCCATTTGACCCAGTAATCCCACTTCTAGGAATATATCCCAAGAAATCAGAAACACCAATCAGAAAGGACATATGCACCCCTATGTTCATAGCAGCACAATTTACAGTAGCTAAGATTTGGAAACAGCCTAAGTGCCCATCAGCAGATGGGTGGATTAAAAAACTGTGGTACATCCACACAATGGAATACTATGCTGCTGTAAAAAAGAAAGAACTCTTACCATTCACAACAGCATGAATGGACCTGGAGAGCATTATGCTAAGTGAAATAAGCCAGTTGGAGAAAGATAAATATCACATGATTAAGAGATCAACCAAAGGACTTGTATGCATGCATATAAGCATAACCAATGAACACAGACAGTAGGGTGGGTGAGGGCATGTGCTGGGTGTTGGGAGTGGCCCCCCATATAAAGGAGATATATGTAATACTTTAAACAATAAAGAATTTAAATGAAAATAAATGAATAAATTAACATTATATTTGAAAAATCTCTCCATTACCAAAATGTAAAGGTCCTAAGGTGAAATATCACATAATTTAAGGGACTAGGAGTTCAGTGGATACTCATCCATTGTCTCCCTCAGCCTGGATATCACAATCAGAAAGAACATATAATTGCTGACATCAGAATGGTACTGCAGCCCATTTCTGCCTAACTGGTAACACAAATTTCAAATGCTAAATCCACACCCCTCCTGACACCTCTGGGAATACAAGTGCGCAAGTCACTTACGACATTAGGCTGTAAATACAGCTCATCTGTTGGGAAACTTTGTAGAACCATTTCCTGAATTGCAGAGAGCAAATAATTCTTTCACAATCACCATTTCATTTTTTTAAAAATACTTTTATTTATTGATTTCGGAGACAAAGGGAGGGGAGAAAGAGAAACATCAGTGATGAGAGAGAATCATTGATCAGCTGCCTCCCGCACCACCCCAGCGGGGATAGAGCCTCAACCTGGGCATGTGCTCTGACCGGGAATCAAACTGTGACCTCCTGGTTCATAGGTCACACTCAACGACTGAGACACACCAGCTAGGCTCACCATTTCATTTTGATTCAAGCTAGTTTATCAGTTTAATTTCTTAGCAAACTGCCCTTCTAATTAAATAACATATAATGAAATCTGAATTATTTACATAATTACAATTTGAGTTCATCAAAGCATGGAGGATTTCCTTTTTTATTTATTTATCTTTATTGTACAAACTGTTACAGATGTTTCCCTGGCCAGTTTGCTCAGTAGTTAGAACGTCAGCCCTCAGACTGAAGGGTTCCATGGTGGGTTCCATGGGTCAAGGGCATATACATATATCTCAGCTGCTGGCTCAATTCCTGGCCATCAGGGCAAATGCAGGAGGAAACCAATCTATGTGACAACGATTTCTCTTTCTCTTCGCCTCTCCCTGTCCCTTCACTCTCTCTAAAAATCAATGGATGAAAGAAGTATGCCATTTAAAAAACATCCTTGACTTTCTTTGTAATTTTTAAGCTATTGATTGTAGCTTAAAAATTCTGTTTACTTAAATGTCTCAGAAAACAAACTAATTTCAACTTTCCCTTTAATGAACATAACTACATATACCAATGTTGAAGAACCATAAACAGTTCTAAAATAGTGAGTTTCAAATGAATGAAGGTGTATTATAATTTTGAGGGGTTTAGTTCTAAATTATATTGTCCACAGGGTGGCAAGATCACAGTCTTAACTTTGTCTCTGGATTCAATGTACAATTACAGTGTTCAAAAAGCCACATACATATACACACAGGTGAGCAATAAAAATTTACTGTCTGACCAACGCGAGGAAGGAAAATTGCCTGTGCTCTAAAAATAAAAATCTATGCTTTATAATTTCCCTATTTCTTTTAGGAGTGTTTATTTCCTGACATCTTAAATTTTTCTTAAATGTATCTCCTTTGATCCTTTCTATTTTGCTGCAACTACCTTATTTAGGAAGATATTGAAAGTAAGAAGAGCTATTAGATTATTACTGTACTACAGGAGACCCTGACTTTAGTTGAGGCCTAACCCAGGGAGAATGAGAGCAAGAATAGGAATAGGAAGATGGGAGAGGACACCACAGACAAAACCCTTCCACCCTTCAGTTCATCCTGCACACTACCACCAAATTAATTTATTAAAACACTTATCATATTACCAGAAATCCCTTCTCCTAGCTAAGTAAATTCCTTATCTGCAAATTCAAGGACCTTCATAATTAGAATCTTCCAAAATCTTCTATCTAAATGCTCTGAAAGAGTCAAGGGGATTTGTAAAATAAACTTCATTGTGAATGAACCTTGCAACTTCCTGGCTTTCATTCATTCAAATATTTTCTAAATACTCACGGGGTTCCAAGCACTGTTCCAAGTGCTAATGATACTGAGGGGCACGAGTCAACGCCCCTGCTCCAAAGTTATACTCCTGACTGGACAGTCTTGGATAGAGAACTTATTAGTAGAAAGGAAATAAGCCCCCAGACATTGCCAGCTCTCTGTTTCCCAAGTGTGGGCCATTGGAAGAACACGAGGGATTGGGGGATGACAAAAAGACACCAGAGATCTGCCAGCACTAACATTATCTGCTATAGACCCTAAGCTATTTTGCAGCCATATTTCCCATTCCTACATTAATTGTTCCCTCCCTCAGTTCAGCCAAAATATGCTATGCTAGGAACTGTTAATGTGCCTCTGGCTCCTGCCTCACCTCCCACCATACCATCTCCACCAGCTAAAGGCTAACCTGACTTCAAAGCCCACTTCAAATGCTGCTTTCTAAGAGACCCTTCCCCATTCCCTTCACACAAATCCAGATATTTTGGAGACCTTCAAACTCTTGTAACCAACCCTTAACTTAGTCCCATCTGAGCATTTATCCCACAATGCACTGTATCATAATTAAAATACCTGTATATTTTAACCTCTTTTGGCAGCTATTTAATAAGCACTTGCTACAGTCATGAACTATCTAGAAGCTACAGTGGCAGTACTAAATTATTCCATATTTATTTTTAAATATTTAATATCCAAATGGTAAATGTAAAATGTAGAGACAAATATTCTATATGCTTTTTATTGCTTTAATCTTTTTCAAGTTTTATTGAGATATACTTTACATACCATAAAGTTCTCCCATTCAAAGAGAATTCAAATGTTTTTAGTATGTTTACAGAATCAAGCAGCCATCCCATCTAATTTTAATCACACTAAAAAGAAATCTTGTCCCTACATTAGCAGTCACTTCCCATCCTTCTATTCTGGCCCCTCACCCCCAATCCTAGATAGTCAAAATCTATCTTCTTTCTCTATAGATTTGCTATTCCAGAAATTTTATTTAAATGATACCATACAAGATGTGGTATAAGGGTCCCAACATCTGTATTGTTTGAATCTTATAGAATAAGAATAATCTCACCATACTTACCTCATGGAATTTATATCCCAGTGGAATAACATAAGAAATAAACATGAAGAGAAATAAACATGTCACCTTTAGATAATAATAAAAAGGAAGGGGCCAAATATATGGTGACAGAAGATGATCTGACTTTGGGTGGTGAGCACACAATGCAATATGTTGAACATGTACCACAAAAGTGTACACTTAAAACTTACATAATCTTATTAACCAATACTACCCCAATAAATAAAGTAAAATAAAATAAGAAAAAGGAGAAAATAAAACAGGGTAAACTAAACAGAAAGTAAACAAGAACAAAAGGGAGTCTCTAGGTAGGGTGGTCAGAAAAGACCAATCTGAGAAGATAATGTTGACCTAAGATGTGAAGAGCTGGAGGGGGAATATTCCAGGCAATGGAAACAGCAAAAAATAAAACTGAGAAAAGAGTAAGTCTGGCAAGTTCAAGGAACAAAAGGAAGTCAGTGTGACTAAAGTATAATGAAGAGGCAGAGAAGTTAGGAGATGAAGTTGGGGAGGTAAGCAGAGGCCAGATAATCTTGGACCTCAGAGACCATAAGTAAGCTCTTTGGATTGTAAAATGCAATCATTTTGAATACCTTATATTTCTTTAAATACAGGTGTCCATCTATGCAAACACTTGTTGAACTTTTACCTATCTTCTAACTACAACTAATAATAGTAAATATTAAAGAGACTACTTGGGTAAATCCATGGCATTTAATTAGTTATCACTTTATTTTATGGTCCAAGACAAAGCACCTAAAACATGAGTACCAATGGTGTTTTGGTAGTCCTGCATATGAATCACAAGCATATGAACACATCTTTATACATTTATTATCTAGTCTGAACCAAGTAAGGTGTATGCCTTACTGACAGTAACTAGCAGCTTTGTCTTAGAATATTAAGGTCATTTTCAAAAAAGCAAGCCAATAAAAACATAGTTGCAATCAATTTCATAATTTAAATCTAGGTTTCATTTTTTTCATTGAATTCTAATTAACTGACTGCTTTTCTCCACTCTACTAATTAAAAATATTCAATTGCTAAACATAAAACCTATGGACACAAAATATTCTACATGTTCTTACATTGTTTTAATCTTTTAAAACAAGCATTTTCACATATTACTGCTACATTTGGTTTTTTCAAAGAGACAAAAATGTTCTTAAAACTCTAGAGACATAAATGTCATCTTTGATAAAAGAACATGTTATCTAGTCCCAACTTCATCTCCATGGCTCTGCCTCCAGGCACTGTGTGCTCCTGCAGAACCAGACTACTTACCAGTCTCATACTTGTTCCCTCACCTCAGCTTTTTGATTCACATTCCCCACTTGGAGAAATCCAACCAGTTCTTCAAGGTCCAGGGCAAACATTCTCTCTTCAATGTCTCTTTTCCAGTCCTCTTCCCTGAGTAGAACTGATATCTCACCTCTGCTTCCACAACTCAGATGCAGCCTTACTGGGTGCTACCTGGCACCCAACTACATGAGTCTGCATCCTGGACAGAAACCGAACTACTCCCTTCAGCATACCCTCACAAGTGGACAAACATCGTAAAGCTTTTTGAATCAGTGGATGCTCAGTAAAAGCCACATCGACTTTAGCACCATTTGGTACAATATGATACCAAGTCATTACGAAATGCAAGGTCAAGAATTAAGCCCTAGAGAGAACCAAGATGGTGGCATAGGTAAACACCAGAAATTGCTGCCTCCCACAACTTCAAAAATACAACTAAAAGACAAAACGGACACCATCCAGAACCACAGGAAGGCTGGCTGAGTGGAAATTCTACAACTAGAAGGAAAGAGAAAAGCACACTGAGACTCAGAGGAGGTGCGGTGGGGAAGTAAAGTGCAGAGGTACGGAGGTGCACGCGGCAAGGGCTGGCAACCGAGGACTCGGCTGTCTTTTTGAATCAGGAGGGAGTAACAAGCTCCTGACTGCTCTGAACTCCAGTTCCGGGAAGTCTCTGGGGACCCAGACTCATACGGGGAGAAACTGGACTGTCTGGCAGTGGGCAGAACTCGGAACTCAAGGGCGGCTTTCTCTCAGAGGTGCTTGCAGCGATTACCAGGACACTGAGACACGGGGGCCTCTTAGGGCAGAACTGAGGATCAGCCATAGCTGTTTGCTCCACCCTGTTGATTCCCTGAGACCCCGCCCCACCCAAGCTGCATGCAGAGGCTTTTGCGTATGAATGCCCTGGCCCTTTGCAATCTGAAAATTACCTAACAAACTGCAGCTGGGCCAGACAGACCCAGAACTTCCAAGAGAAGGCCCAAGGCCCCATAGCAGCTTGCATTGCTTCACAGCTGGGCCTCATCTGGGCACCTCCAAACCCCCAAAAAGGAAGGGGAATCTGCAGATCTCTTCGTAGCTCCTGCTGGGTAGCCTCAGGCAGAGGCTAAATTAGCACCTCCTTAGATCCAAGAGCCAGTGTACCCAGTGGTCAGAGTGGGACCATCCAGATTACAACTCCTCAGATCCATAAGGGACACACTCAGGGGGCAGACTCAGTGAGCACCAAAGCCCCACTGAAGCAAGTCTTGCCCCAGAAGGGTGTCTCCAGCACAGAAGCTCTCCCACTGCAGACACAGCTGATTCTCACTGCCAATTGGCCTGGAGGTCAATTCCTCCCAGTGATACCTACAACAATCAAGGCTTAACCACAACAATACTGTGCACAAAGCCCACAAAGGGGTGCACGAAGAGTGTCCACCTCAGGTAATTGGGGAGGCTGAGCCACTGGGCCCTATAGGACACCTAGCACAGAAAGCCACTCTACCAACACAGGGAAGCATAAAAAATGCGGAGACAAAGAAACAGGTCACAAATGACAGAAATGGAGGAAAGCAAACGACTGGATATAGAGTTCAAAACCACGGTTATAAGTTTTTTCAAGAATTTTCTAGAAACCGCCGATAAATTTAGTGAGACCCTGGAGGATATGAAAAAAGACCAACTAGAAATTAAGCATACACTGACTGAAATAAAGAATAATATACAGAGATCCAACAGCAGACAAGAGGATTGCAAGAATCAAGTCAAAGATTTGAAATACAAAGAAGCAAAAAAAAAACCCAACCAGAAAAACAAAAAGAAAAAAAAATCCAAAAATGTGAAGATAGTGTAAGGAGCCTCTGGGACAACTTCAAGCGCACCAACATCTGAATTATAGGGGTGCCAGAAGAAGAGAAAGAGCAAGATATTGAAAACCTATTTGAAGAAATAATGACAGAAAACTTACCCTACCTGGTGAAAGAAATAGACTTACAAGTCCAGGATGCACAGAGAACCCCAAACAAAAAGAATCCAAAGAGGACCACACCAAGACACATCATAATTAAAATACCAAGAGCAAAAGACAAAGAAAGAATCTTAAAAGCAGCAAGAGAAAAACAGTTAGTTACCTACAAGGGAGTACCCATACGACTGTCAGCTGATTTCTCAATAGGAACTATGCAGGCAAGAAATATTCAAAGTGATGAATAGCAAGAACCTACAACCAAGATTACTTTATCCAGCAAAGCTATCATTCAGAATTGAAGGTCAGATAAAGAGCTTCACAGATAAGAAAAAGCTAAAGGAGTTCATCACCACCAAACCAGTATTATATGAAATGCTGAAAGGTATTATTTAAGAAGAGGAAGAAGAAGAAAAAGGTAAAGATACAAATTATGAACAACAAATACATATCTATCAACAACTGTATCTAAAAATCAAGTGAATAAATAATCTGATGAACAGTATGAACTGGTGATTGTAATAGAATCAGGGACATAGAAAGGGAGTGGACTGACTATTCTTGGGGGGAAAGGGGTGTGGGGGATGTGGGAAGAGACTGGACAAAAATCGTACACCTATGGATGAGGACAGTGGGAGGGGTAAGGGCAGAGGGTGGTGTGGGAACTGGGTGGAGGAGAGCTATGGGGGGAAAAAAGAGGAACAAATGTAATAATCTGAACAATAAAGATTTAATTTAAAAAAAAAGAATTAAGCCCTATTTGGAGATAATTAAGGCAGAGCAGTCTTCACTTCCTTCCAAGTTTGGACATAATTTTTTAGTAAATGGTTCTTAATCATCACACAATCCCACTATTTAAATGAAACTTTTCCACTCTCATAACCTATTTGAGAACTGTTCAACAAAGTGTGTGAGTGTTATGTATTATCAAGAATTGATGGCTCTAAACCCAGAGCACAGAAAAGGCGAAAGATCTACACAAGTCATACAGCTCATCACAAGGGCTAAAACATAATTCCATTCATATTCTATCCACTACCTCCTAACACGAAGGACCTGAGTGAACACCAGTAACTTTCAAAAGTATCTAATTATGCTTGGTATAGAGTAAACGTTCAAATATTTGAGTTAATAGAGATAATTTAAGATATCTCTAGTTGTGGCAGTTTATGTACAATGGAGACATCATTAATCCTTAATCACGCAGATCATATTGACAGACTATTTCAAAGCGTACTCAGAACCAAAACTTCTGTTCTTGGGAAGGGCACGGACCAGAAACCCTCCATCAGAGCCGCTTTTCCCTGCTTCGTTCATTCCCAGGGCCACAACAGACTAAACGTTATATAGCTCACCCCATTTTCTAATTTCAGCTTGCATTTAAGATAACGCTTTTGTTTCACTTACAGCTCACATGCTTCTGACACAGCTGCCCCTTCTTCGAAATAAACACAAGGCTTCTATATTTAAAAATACAGTGAAACTTTGTTAAAGCATCCCCTTCCCAGTCTCGGGCCAACGTTCTCTCCCAAGCCCCGCCTCCGCCCGCGGTTATCTATCATCGGCGCCCCAGGCGCTGTACTCCTTGGAAAGTCAGTTTTCTTTTTAAAACACATCTCATCGCAGTGGTATTTTTCTTCGCAGCTCGTGTGTGTGTGTGTGTGTGTGTGTGTGTGTGTGTGTGTGTGTGTGTGTAGTTCTTTAAAGGAGGGGAAATAAAAGATTCCCTTTCCCAGGCCAAAGAATCGGAGGGGCTGTGAACTGCAGCCCGTGCCCCGAGATCTAAGTTGGGACAAACTCGCCGGCCAGCCTCGGGCTCGGGCTCCGCGGGAGACCCCGGCGGCTGCGCGGCGGGTTCCACGGCGACTGGCAGCCGCGCTGACAGGAACAAGCTCGCCGCGGGCACCGCCCGCCCCAGGCGAGCGCCCCCCGGGAGGCTGCTTTGTGCCGGGAAGGGGTGTCGTTACCCCCCGTGATGAGTTTACGTGGGCTCCTAGCTGGGCGCGGCTCCCCGACCGGCCGAGGGCCGGGGCGAACACGCCCCGCGTCGCTCGGGACGGTCGGAAGGGGGCGGCCGAGGAGGCTGTGGGTCTGAGAGGCGCGCGGGGCGGAGGTGAGGCGAGGCCGGAATTCACCGTCCACCTCCCGAGCATCTGGGAAAGGACGGCTAGGGACCGGAGCGGCGGGAGGGCAGCCCCAAGGAAAGTGAAACTCCTTCCCGCCGGTTCAGCCCCGCCGGGAGGTGAGGGAGCCGAGCGCACTCGCTCTGCAGCCCGCCCGGCGCAGCACTCGTGACTCCCGCAGCCCAGCCCAGCCCAGGGCACGGCGCAAGTAGCAAGCACACTGTCTCCT
>NW_005871055.1:2064199-2067614 GCF_000147115.1 Myotis lucifugus
AAAAAAAAAAAAAAAAAAGGTCACAAAGAGCTCCCGAGCGAGGGAACCAGCCCGGTCCCCGGCGCGCGGCCGTCGCGGAGGGGGGCGCGGCCACACCTCCGCCTCAGGAAAGTTCTGAGGCAAACCCCGCAACTCGCGGCCCCGACACCAGCGGTTTCACCTTTCCCTTTTTTTTTTTTTTTTTTAACTCCGCCAGCGGCCCCCAGCCTACAGGTCCGGGTTGCTCCGCTGGCCAAAGTGCGTGCGGAGTAGTTGGCAAAGTTGAGGGCGGCGACGTCTCGGGGAACAGCTGTTTGCGTTCGGGGCGGAGGCGGCGCGCGAGCTCCCCGGCCACGAGCCAGCGAGCCTAGGAGAGGGTGGAGGTTCTGGGTCCCCGGGGAAGAGAACGGGGGGATGACGCGGAGACTGGAGGCTCCGGGCTAGCGCCCTTCAGCGTAGGTCCCGTCGCGCCTCGCCCTTCTCGGTGACCTCACCCCCTTTATACCCACCCCACCTCTCAGGAGCCGGAGGCCCGCCCTGGGGGGAGGGGACGAGGAGGCGATTCGGAACGCGGATTGCGTCCTCCGGGCACCCGTAGTTGGGAACCGTGGAACCCTGGTCCGGACGGGAGGTGTCGCGCCTCGGAGGTTCGGGTGGGCCTCGTGCCGGCTGGGCTGCCGCTCGCCCCGGGAGGGGAACGCGAGCTTGGGCCGGACCCGCGGGCGACGTGCGGAGCGGCTGGTCCAGTCATGTGAGTTGGGTCTCGGGCTCCAAACAAGGACGTGTTGTTCCCCTGGGCGGCCCTTTCCCCGCCCGGCTCCCCTCCGCCACGGCCCCGTCCCCCCGCCCCCGCCCCTCGGTTAGAGGCGGGATGGACGCGCTCTCCGCTCGCAGGGGACCGGCCGGACCGGTTCTCGGGGCCGGGTGGAAACCCTGCCAGGGAGCGCCCCGGGGCACGGAGGACGGGCTCTCGGGCGGGAGGTGGGCGGCGTGCTCCAGCCCCCTGGCGGCGGGGGGCGCCGCAGCCTCGGGTCTCGGGTGCTTGAGCCGCGCGGGGTGTGGTGACCCTGGGGTCGGGCTGTGGCCCCCCGAGTCCTCCGCCTACCGGAGCGGCCGGCCCGGTTAGAGCAGTGATTGTTTTCCCTTGTCTTGCCGGCCGAGAGGTCCCTTGGGTTTCCCAACTCTCTCTCGCCCGGCGGCTCAAGAACAAATTGCATTAGCGGATGGTCTCGGAGGAGCCGCAGCCTCCACCGGAGGAGCCTTGGCTCTGTTTGTTCTTTTGGTGCAAGTAACTTGACCTAAAGCAAGCTTTGTGAGCGTCTTCAGACCTCCATTAGCAGCCTCTCAAAATGCCAGGCAGGGGGAGGAAAGACAAGTCTTCTAAGGTGTTACTCATTTCTCCACACTGATGACATTAACAAATGGGGGGACGACTTTTTTTTTTTTTAAGCTGTTTTGTCTAAGGGAGTTTTAAATCCCGTGCAGACTTTTCTACGTGAGTGGCAACACTTTCAGACAAAAAATAAAACAACGCTGTTGTATATAGCAAGGCAAGATGCAGTAGCAGAGGCGTATATTTCAAATTCTAAGATGTAAAGCATGCAGAGTTTTACCTGTTTAACTTATAAATAAGCTTAGACTTATTTTTCCCTTTTTCAGGGCCGACTACTGGAAGTCACAACCAAAGAAATTCTGTGATTACTGCAAGTGCTGGATAGCGGACAATAGGCCTGTATGGCAGTTCCACTAATAGAGATTCTAATAATGTGTTTATGTGAAGTGTTCCCTTTCTTATCGAAACTTGGAGTTTACAAAACATTTTCATATGCATTGCTCTAGATCAGTGGTTCTCAACCTTCCTAATGCCACGACCCTTTAATACAGTTCCTCATGTTGTGGTGACCCCCCAACCATAAAATTATTTTCGTTGCTACTTCATAACTGTAACTTTGCTACTGTTATGAATCGTAATGTAAATATCTGATATGCAGGATGTATTTTCATTGTTACAAATTGAACATAATTAAAGCATAGTGATTAATCACAAAAGCAATATGTAATTATATATGCGTTTTCCATGGTCTTAGGCGAGCCCTGTGAAAGGGTCGTTGGACACCCAAAGGGGTCGAGACCCACAGGTTGAGAACCGCTGCTCTAGATGTTTCAGAACGTTGAAAATTTTTCTATTTTCTTTTGTTGTTGTTAATCCTCATCCGAGGATATTTTTCCTTTGATTTTTAGAGAGTGAAAGGGACCGGGAGAGACAGAGAAACATCCATTGCCCTACCCCACGCACCCTGGGACTCTTCAGTCCGCAAGCCAGCACTCTATCCACTGAGCCATACTGGCTAGGGCTTCTGTTATCTTTTCATTCTTTGTGTGCCTTCTTCCTTTTCATCGGCCTAAATTTGTATATATATGTACTAAGCCCAATTATTTCACTATGGCCCTTCAGTCAAATTTAGGAAATGAACCTTGAGTGTGGGTAATCTCCTCCATGTCTATGAAACATCCAGTTATGATGTTGTTTGTAACACTGTCACATACCAAGGAAAGTAAAAGTGGAAAGCCCTTAATATGTAAGAAGAAACATTGTAGTTTTTCTTGTTTTTTGCTCTAGAGATAATTAAATATATTTGATGCACAGCTTTATGTCTATGAATGCTTAAATTTGAAAAAAACATCATTACCTCTGTCATGGAATATGAAAATGGCAACTCTGTTAAGCAAATTATATTACTGTGTCTCTTAGTCTAGTTTCAGCTTTTAAGACATGAAACAAAAAGCAGCACCATTGTCTTTTTTTTTATGCCTCTCATGCATGTCATATGACTGTGTACATGAAGCATGTCAAACTCAAGGGCTAACATGGGCCAAATAAGGTTTTAAGTTTATGTGGGCCACAAAAAAACAAAAGCTTCAATTTTCATAGAAATGTAGGTTTATTTCGATAGAGACATGCTGAATACAAAGGGCTGAAATAAATGAGTAATCGTTAACATAAAATAATAGAACATTTTAATAAAAATTAATATTTTTTTCTAGAACATTAACTTACCGGACACTGAATAACTGCACAAATTAATAAGCGTAACACAAATAACTATTTTTCTTGTTCTCCAAAAGCGAAATATTTCCTGTTGCGCACACCAAACAAGTCAGTCCAAGACTAATGATGTAGCAATCGGCTGCTAAAATATTCGCTGCTAGTATTAGTGGGAGAAATGATGAGCCTGCGCATTAAGTGCATAAGGGGAAATGAATGCAACAAAATTATAGTGATCAGTCATTAGCAAACATCGTAGTTCGTTATTAATTATAGCAGGATATTGTAAAAATTAAGTTACAAAATTTTTATTAAAATGTTTCTTACATACTGTTATATTGACTGGGCCGCAAAAAAATTCATTGTGGGCCGAGAGTTTGACATGCTTGA
>NW_005871055.1:2067714-2084457 GCF_000147115.1 Myotis lucifugus
TCTAACTCAGTGCAACACCTGGAACATGGCACTCGCTCTGTGCTAAATGCAGAAATAACACAAGCGGGCATCCCAGAAATAAGTATCAGTGTTAATTAGAGTCCCTCCCCCCGAACCCCCTGCCCCCAGCTGAAAACGCTGGGGCTGTAATGCACTCACTAGTCCCACCTCTCGGTGTGCCGACTGGTGTCCCAAACCTGCACGGCCGGACCCTCGGAGAGAAAGCCCACAGCTACACCTGCCACATCCTCCTGAAGGTGCCCCAAACCACCTTCCAGGTCCCATATGCAAGAAGTCAACAGCCGGTCTCCTTCTATTACAGGATTCCCAGCGTCCGAATAAGTTAGAAAACAAGCAAACAGAAAATCCACATCGACGTTGTATTTGTTTAGTAGACATTTATTTACTACTAGAGGCCCAGTGCATGAAATTCGTGCATGGGTAGGGTCCTAGCAGCTGCGCTGCTGGCCGGGACCTCCCTTCCTCCTGCTGCCTGTGACCGCCAGCACCGCCAGCCGGGGCCTCCCTTCCTGTGATTGGGCAGCCAGCCCTGCCCCCTAGTCGAACTCCCGGTCGAGGGGACAGTTTGAATATTAGGCTTTTATTGTACAGGATTGTCTGCAAGAGACAGAAACATCGATGTGTCTACAAGGAGTTTGGGTTTTTCTTTTGGGTTTTGTTTTGTTTTTGGTCTTTTTTAATAGTTGCTAAAGTTCTTGACTGTCTTGTTTGACTTAGGCCCGTGGTTGGCAAACTGCAGCTCTCGAGCCACATGCGGCTCTTTGGCCCCTTGAGTGTGGCTCTTCCTAAACCTTAGGAGTACCCTAATTAAGTTCATAACAATGTACCTACCTGTATAGTTTAAGTTTAAAAAATTTGGCTCTCAAAAGAAATTTCAATCGTTGTACTGTTGATATTTGGCTCTGTTGACTAATGAGTTTGCCGACCACTGACTTAGGCCAACCTACACAAATCACTGATAGTGTCTTCCTTGGAGGGAAAGCAGTTCAATGAATTCCATGAGTTATGTAGAGTAAATAATTTCTCTAGGATAGTCTTTCTGCATCTCCTTGAATTGCTAATACACACCACTTTAACCTTTACTTAGAAACAAAATTAATTTATTTTTAATGGACCTGTAATAGTCTTTGTGGTGTATAATAAATTTTAGAAAAATTAATATATGAAAAAGGATGAACATTTGCCTTAAAAAGTCACATTTTTAAAGAGGAATTCACAGTACTTTAGAATAGCTCAGGTAATGCGTTGTGTAAGATTTGATTTACAAAACTTATTTTGCAAAGTTTAGCAGATAATTCTTATTGTGTACAACCATAGGGAGCATTTCTGGCTGTTTTAAATATGTGATAACATTCAATCACCCACCTCTGTCATTCATCCAAGTTACCACATTCCTCATAGGTTACCACTTTTCATTTTCTTGTCTAGCCTTCTATTGTTTCTATATGTATATAGGTTCTTAATCTAACGTACATAAAAGGTTACATACTATATACACTATATTGTACCATAGTTGTTTTGTTGTTGTTGCTTTTTTAATACATTTCTATTGATTTCAGAGAGGAAGAAAGAGGGAGAGAGAAATAGAAACATCATGATGAGAATCACCAATTGGCTGCCTCCTGCACTCCCCCTACTGGTGGTCGAGTCCCTAACCCAGGCATGAGCCCTTGATTGGAATCGAATTCAGGACCCTTCTATATGCAGGCTGAAGCTCTATCCGCTGAGCCAAACCAGCCAGGGCGTTTTGTTTTACTTTCTAATTGAACAGTATATCCTGAAGCTCTCTCCACATTAATTTTTAGGGAACTCTAATGTAGCAGTTTAATTTTGATAGATAGTTCCAAATTGTTCTTCATAGGAGTTTCACATTTTGTACCATTACCACATTATATAAGAATATTTGTTTATAATTAAGATAAATTTTTTAATGTCTACTTTTCTTCCAATATGGAAATATGGAGGAATATGGCTCTAAGGATCATTGGTTATTGTCTCTTATCTAATGTGGCAAGTAGAGCAGTGTAAATTCTAGAGACTTACTGGTTTTGACACTAGGTTGAGAGGTGTTTCTTGAGTTAAGATTTTTTTCCCACTCTTGTGGCTTCATGTCTTGTTTGAGTCCTCATTACAATCATAGTCACTAGATTAGTCATCAAGTGTACCTTGTATTTTCCTCCATTAATGTGGTAATCATGGTTATATTTTAAGCACCAAAGGAAATCTAGTCAGAAGGCATAATCTATAATAATAAAAGCGTAATATGCTAATTAGACCAGACAGCCAAACGACCTTGCAGATGAAGCCGCAGGGGCTGAGGCAGAGGCAGTTAGGGGCGATCAGGCAGGCAGGCAAGTGGTTAGGGGTGATCAGGCAGGCAAGCAGGCGAGCGGTTAGGAACCAGCAGTTCTGGATTGTGAGAGGGATGCCCAAGGGGTCCCAGATTGCGAGAGGGTGCAGGCCAGGCTGAGGGAACCCCCTCCCGTGGATGAATTTTGTGCACCAGGCCTCTAGTAATAAATAGTAGTTAAGTTCTATAGTATCATTTGGTAAAAAGGGCCAATTTGCATTCAAGTTATTTTGTATCTTTTTTACCAGTCATTTTAGTTTTAATTTTGTTATCCTCCATTCCCAAATTTACTGTTACTTTAATGTGAGCATTATGATGTTTATGTAGTATTCCTTTGTATTTTCTTTTTTCTTTTTTCATTTTCAAGAGTGTTGAATTTCATGAAAGAGGAAAGAATCATAAAGAAAATGTTGCAAAGAGGATCAGTGAGGTAATTTACTTTGTTTTTGTTTTGTTTTTTTGCCAGTTTTTCTATGTAAATATCAGTCTTTTATTTAGCTTTCACTTTTAAATGTGTCTTACAAAGATTAAACAGAAAAGCCTGGATAAGGCAAAGGAAGAAGAAAAAGCATCAAAGGAGTTTGCTGCAATGGAGGAAGCTGCCCTGAAAGCATACCAAGAGGATTTGAAAAGGCTTGGCTTAGAGTCAGGTAAAAAAAATAGCATGTTTTAAAATAACACCAGAGGTCATGCTAAGTTAGCTTTTATTATTTCCATAAAGAGGTTATACACTCAGAGTATATACTATTAGTGTTTTTCCTATGCATCATAGCCCTGTTTAGATTATGGAAGTTTGCTTATACACTTTTGTGTTGCTTTTAAAGCTTCAGATTTTAACACCTCCATTCACAACAACCATACTACATGGGTGGTTACCTAGTCCTAGTTATCCTAGGTCAGTGGTTCTTTTCAGAGACATTTGAGTTTTCTAGGTATCCTAATTATTTGGCTAAAAGAATTATTTATTAAAAAATAGGTATTGCATTATAACTACAGTTTATTTTATCCATATGGTAAAAACTGAATCATGTTTATTTATATGGTTGAATTACAGTGAATTAACCTTTTATGGACAAACTAGAGGCCCAGTGCACAAAATTCGTGCACTGGGGGGGGGGGGGGGGTGTCCCTCGCCCAGGCTGTACCCTCTCCAATCTGGGACCCCTCGGGGGATGTCTGACTGCCGATCCCTGTGGGATCGGGCCTAAACCAGCAGTCAGAAATCCCTCTCACAATCCGGGACTGCTGGGTCCTAACCACTTGCCTGCCTGATTGCCCCTAACCGCTTTTGCCTGCCAGCCTGATCACCCCCTAACCCAGTGGTTCTCAACCTTCTGGCCCTTTAAATACAGTTCCTCATGTTGTGACCCAACCATAAAATTACTTTCGTTGCTACTTCATAACTGTAATGTTGCTACTGTTATGAATCGTAATGTAAATATCTGATATGCAGGATGGTCTTAGGCGACCCCTGTGAAAGGGTCTTTCGACTGCCAAAGGGGTCACGACCCACAGGTTGAGAACCACTGCTAACCACTCCTCTACTGGCCTGATTAACACCTAACTGCTCTCCTGCCAGCCCAATTGCCCCCACCTACCCTCCCCTGCCGGCATGGTCACCCCCAGCTGCCCTCCCCTGCCGGTCTGATTTCACCCCCATCTGCCCTCCCCTGCTGGCCTGATCACCCCCAACTGCCCTCCCCTGCCGGCCTGATCTTGCTCCCAACTGCCCTCCTCTGATGGCCAATTTGGTTCTGATTGGTCGGTTTCTGTGCCAGTCAGCGTCTCTGGGCCTATCAACAGGGCCTGATCAGAAAGGCGGGGCTGGCCCTGACCAGTTTGGCTCAGTGGATAGAGCGTCAGTCTGCGGACTGAGGGGTCCCGGGTTCGATTCCGGTCAAGGGCATGTACCTTGGTTGCGGGCACATCCCCAGTGGGGAGTGTGCGGGAGGCAGCTGATCGATGTTTCTCTCTCATCAAAGTTTCTAGCTCTCTATCCCTCTCCCTTCCTCTCTGTAAAATATCAATAAAATATATTTAAAAAAGGAAAAGAAAGGCGGGGCTGATCAACAGCCTGGAGAGAAATGGAGGCGTGGCTGCTGGAGAGAAAGAGAGAGGCAAATGCTGATCAACAGCTGCCACAGAGGCTACGGATCAGACCTTGCTTCTCAGGCCTCTCTCCGGGCCTGTTTCGCAGCCCCCTCAGCAGTCAGTGGTGGGTCGCCATGGCATCCCAGCGCTGACTGTAAGACTGACTTCCAGTTGGTCGAGCCTCTGGTTGTGACGGACCCAGGGTTTTTATATATTAGCATTAACGGATTATTGCTAGAAAGTAGATTACTTTTTTTCTTTTTACTTTTTCATTGAGTATATTTGACAAACATTGTATAAGTTTAAGGTGTACAATGTGTTACTGTGATACTAATCCTATATAATAAAAGGCTAATATGCAAATTGTCCCCTCGGGAGTTCAACTGACTGGGAGTTTGACCACTCGCTATGATGTGCGCTGACCACCAGGGGGCAGCGCCGAACGAAGGAAGCCCCCGGCTGGCAGCCAGAGGAAGGAAGACACCGGCTGGCAGTTGGGGAAAGGAAGGAAGGCCCTGATCAGCCCTGATGGCCGGCCAGGCCTAGGGACCCTACCTGTGCACAAATTTTGTGCACCGGGCCTCTAGTACAGTGATGGCGAACCTATGACACACGTGTCAGAGGTGACACGCGAACTCATTTTTTTGGTTGATTTTTCTTTGTTAAATGGCATTTCAATATATATAAAATAATATCAAAAATTTAGTCTTTGTTTTACTATGGTTGCAAATATCAAAAAATTTCTATATGGGCCAGGCACCAGAGTTATGTTAGGGTTTTTCAAAATGCTGACACGCCGAGCTCAAAAGTTTCACCATCACTGCTCTAGTATATCATAGTCCCACTAGAGGCCCGGTGCACAAATTCATGCACAGTGGGGTCCAGCTGGCCCCATTCCCAATCGGGGTTGCGGGGGCTGATCGAGGCTGGGTGGGTCAAGGGGAGGGGCCTCGGGAAGTTGGCTGGCCAGCCCTGCCCCTGATGGGGGGGGGCTGGGCATGGGAGGGGCCACAGGCACTTAGCAGGGCCTGATGGGGGAATGGGCTGCAGTCTGTTGGCCAGCCAGCCCCAATCCCTGGTCAAACTCCCAGTCGAGGGGACAATTTGCATATAAGCCTTTTATTATATAGAGTGCCATTGTAGTGATATTTATCACATTACTTAATTGTAGTACAATATTTTTACCTATATTCATTACTCTATGCCGGCAATTTTCAACTGTTTTTATCTCACGGCACACATAAACTAATTACTAAAATACTGCAGCACACCAAAAATATATTCTATTATTTTGTCAACCTGACAAAAACCATAGGTATAATTTTGATTCATTTACACCAGACAGTTACTGTGTTGGCTGTTGTCATTTTTTATTTGGCACTCTAAGGGCAAAGAGGTCAGGTTTTGCATGTTTTAAAAATTCTTTGGGCACACAGGTTGAAAATCACTGCTCTATGCATTGCAGCTGTCGCCAACCAGTGGTCCGCGGACCACTGGTGGTCTGTGAAGTCAGAAAGGTTGGTGACCTCTGCATTAGAGCTCTGTGGATTATTTACTACTCATTGCAACTTTGTATCCTTAAACAGCAGCAGTCTTACTCTCCCACCCCCCCATTTCCTGGCAACCACCATTTTACTCTCTGTTTTTTATAAGTTTGACTATTGATTCTGTTGTTTATTTATTCTGCTGCTATAACCAGAGAGCCACACCAACAAGGGCTAAATTTGACTTTTTTAAGATTCCACAAAGGAGATAGACAGAACTTGTCTTTCTCTTTCTGACTTATCTCACTTAACACAGTGTGCTGAGGGTCCATTCATGTTGTCACAAATTGCAGGATATCCTTCTTTTCCATGCTTGAATACTCTTCCATACTACATGTTTTTTAATCCATTCATCTGTTGATGGGCATTTAGGTTTCCACATTTTGGTTGTTGTGAATATAATGCAATAAACGCAGGAGTGCATATATCTCTTGGAGATCCTGTTTTTATTTCCTTTGGGTGTATACCCAGAAGTGGAATTACTGGAATCTATGATAAATCTATTTTTAATTTTTTTGAAGAACTTCCATATTGTTTTCCATAGTGATTAGACCAATTTTCAGTCACACCAAGAGTGTATAAGGGTTTCCTTTTCTTCACATTTTTGCCAGCAACAAAGTAAATAATTTGAGGGTTTGAAGATACTCAGTTCCAGATAAAAAGCATTTATCTAGCCCGGCCAGCGTGGCTCTGGTTGAGCATCGACCTATGAACCAGGAAATCACGGTTTGATTCCGGTCGGCACAGATGCCTAGGTTGGGGGCTCGGTCCCCAGTAGGGGGCATATAGGAAGCAGCTAATCAATGATTTTCTGTCATTGATGTTTCTGTCTCCCTCTCCCTTCCTCTCTAAAATCAATAAAAAAATATTAAAAGATTTTTTTTAAAGCATTCATCTATCTTGTTATTAAATTTAGGCTTTACGTGGGGGAACTTTTTTTCCATGACATATCCATTGTCCTTAAACCAGGCATATTGCAAGTCACAGTTGTTGATCTTACATAATGGTGTGGTCGTTGGCATGGATTGGTATTTTTACTCTAATAAAAACTGCTTTCAGTTAAGTTTTTAAACAGAATAGCAGTTAATTGACATTGCCCTCATCAAATAAAAACAGTTATAACCAGACTTTAAAAATATTATCCTGGATATTGCTAGTTAAAATGGGGAAAGCATTATTTTACAAAGATAAAGCTACATGTTTATAAGATGTATAAGGTGTTTATAAGGGAGAAAAGATTATTGGCATCAGGAAGGCCGGGGAGGGCTGGGGGGTTAAAAGATCAACTGAAGGACTTGTATGCATGCATATAAGCATAACCATTGGACACAAGTCCCTGTAGGGTAGGGGAGGCTGGGGGAAGGTCAAGGGGGGAAAAAAAATAGGAGACATACGTACTACTCTTTGTAATATTTTAAGCAATAAAACAAAATTAAAAAAAGAAGATGTTGGCATTCCTACAGAATTAAAGAGTAGTAGTCATCAAATATATGCCTTGGGAGAATTCATAATTTTTGTAGCATTTTCCTGAATGAGATATATATTCCTTTATTAAAAGTACAACAATTCAGTATAAAGAATTTTTAAAATAAAGTTATACATTTTATGTTATGGTCTATTTGGAGATTGTCTTATTTTTTCTTACATTATGTCAAGTACATCTTTTCTTTTGAATAACTAAGGATATACAGAGTGGTTAGGATCACAGGTTTCAAGTCAACCAGAATTATCTCTTGTTAGCTATACAACCTTCAGTTTTTATTAAAATTAAGTAATAAGCCCTAACCGGTTTGGCTCAGTGGATAGAGCATCGGCCTGCGGACTGAAGGGTCCCAGGTTCGATTCCGGTCAAGGGCATGTACCTTGGTTGCAGGCACATCCCCAGTAGTGGGTATGCAGGAGGCAGCTCATCGATGTTTCTCACTCTCTATGCCTCTCCCTTCCTCTCTGTTAAAAATCAATAAAATATATTTTAAAAAATAAAATAATAAAGTAAAATTAAGTAATAAAGTAATATAATCGTATAAATTGCTTATTACAAGCGTGACACTTGTAACAATGTTTAATAAAGGGTATAAAATGCCATAAAAATGCCAACATTTATTTCATTTCTTCCTGGTTGACATTTAGGTTGCTTAGAGTTTTTCATTGTTAGAATGTTTCAGTGAGCATCCTTATGTGTGAGTGTTTTTGCATTTATCCCTATAAGTTTACTTTCTAGAAGTAAGATTGCCAAAACCAAGTCTGAATATATTTTGTAGATTGATAGTTAATACTCCAGCAATGTCTCCAAGATTAATACTTTTGCTAGAAATAAAGTTAATTTATTAATTGATGTTGGGAATGACTGGCTAATCTTTAGAAAAAAGTAAAACCATAAAAACTGCCTGTTTTTTCATACCCATAGATTAGACAGACCAACACTGGATTCAGTCATTCTTTTCAGTACTTATTGATCTAATACCAAAAAAATTACATTTCTTTGAATATTAGTGAAGGTAAATGTTAATTTTCTGAATTACCTCTGTACTTTTTGCCCATTTTTCTGTTACAGTATTGGATTTGTAAGGGATTTTGGTTAGGAACATTAATCCTCTGTCATATTTGTTATAAATATTTGTCATTTTTTTCTGTGTATATGTGTGGGGGGTTTTTTGCCATATGCAATAATTCTAATTTGTATGTAGTTAAATTTAACATTATTTTACTTTGTGGGGGTTTTTAAAATATATTTTTATTGATTTCAGAGAGGAAGGGAGAGAGAGAGAAAGAAACATCAATGATGAGAGAGAATCATTGATTGGCTGCCTCCTGCACGCCCCCTGCTGGGGATCGAGCCCACAACACGGGCATGTGCCCTTGACTGGAATCAAACCTGGGACCCTTCAGTCCGCAGGCTATGCTCTATCCACTATGCCAAACCAGCTAGGGCAGGGTTTTTTGTTTTTGTTTTTGTTTTGTTTTTAATATCTTTCATATGAAATTAATATTGATATAAAAACATGAGAGATACTTAGGAGAGGTGAACAGCTTAACTTTTTTCCAAATAATTAGCCAGTCAGTCCAACATCATTTATTAAATGATCTCTCTTCCCCTATAATAGGAAACACCAGGAATCTGCAATTGGATCTATTTCTGTACTGTTCTGTTTCAGTCATTTATTTCCCTATTCCTGGATCAGTTGTATACTGTCTTTTTTACCATAGTTTTAGAATAAATTTTAATACCTGATAGTACTAGATTCCTGTTTCACTTCTATTTTGTAATTCCCCTGGATATTGGTGCATGTTTAGTTTTCCATATAAGCTTTATAATGATGTGTCAAGTTCCCAAAAGAATCTTAGCAGGTTTTTTATTTTAATATTATTTATGTTTTATCGGGGGTGGGGGGGTTTTATTGTCTACTTCACCCTTCTCTCATCTTTCCTCTAGAAATTTCAGAGCCAAGCATATCACCAAAAACCAGCACTGTCCCACCCATCTCTGCATCAAATCAGCAGAAAGAAAAGAAGAAAAAGAAAAAAGACCCTTCAAAGGGCAGATGGGTAGAAGGCATAACCTCTGAAGGTTACCATTACTATTATGATCTTATCACTGGAGGTAAGTCACGTGTTCATAGAGCTGCGGAGAATTATAATTGACAGTTTATTTTGTCTTTAGACATCTAGTTAATATTGGAATATTTAAACAGTGAAATACTATAACTATACATTTTTGCCACTAAATAGTAAAAAAATTATGTGCCCTTTAAAAAGGTACCCTTCTCAGAGTGACTCAGTATCTTAGTTAGTTAAAGCCTTAATATTGGGTTCCTTACAAACAAACTAAAGCTTTATATTTTTTCAATAGAACCTTCTAAAACAATGAGCTACATGTAAATAAAGCATTTTATGTGGAATAAAGGTATTTCAGATCCACTTCACAAATTGCAGGAGTTTTATTCTGTGGAGGAGATTTTCTATCCAAGAGCATACTGAGAACCAGAAACTGATTTCTTTTTTGTGTAGCTGTCTTGATTGACTTAGTAAATTACCCCTCCCCGTGAATGTTTTGGATATCAATTTCTAATAAAATGCACAATGGTATCCTATATAATAAAAGGGTAATATGCCAATAGACCGAAAAGCAGAACAACTGAACAACCAATCAAACTTAATATGCTAATGATATGCTAAGGCTGTTTAACAGCTCACTGTGATGTGCACTGACCACCAGGGGGCAGACAGTCAACTGGTAGACCAGTTGCTATGACGTGCACTGACTACCAGGGGGCAGATGCTCCAACCGGTAGGAGCATCTGGGGTCCGGCTGATCAGGACTGAGCGAGATGAGCCGGACACGCCCTGGAGCCCTCCCGTGGTCCCTCCCTGGCCCTATCTCACAGGCCACTCCCCTTGGGAGGGTGCCAGACACAGGGCTCATGGGACTAATTGGGTGTGAGCCTGAGGCAGGCACAGTGGGGCCGGGGTGAGTGGGAGTGGCAGGTAGGAGCCGTAGGCGGCGTTGGAATGCGGGTTTCTGCCCAATCCCTGCAGGCCACCCAGAGGGACCCCACCCATGCATGAATTCGTGCACTGGGCCTCTAGTTTCTTAATAAAACTATCAAAAACATTTTTTTATTTTTTCTTTAAAATGAAATATATTTGGTATTTTTATTCCATGTAAATTCTGGCATAAATAAATGAATTTGTTATACATTTACTCTTCAAAACCATAAAATTTAGTACCAGAAATAAACAATTAAGTGAGATACAAGGAAGAATTTTAAAGAGCTATAATGTAAGAGAGATGTAATTAAGATTATATGGGAGCCAAAATAGGAATTAATTGTGATTATGTGGATCTGAGAGATTACCACTGAAATTACTTATGAGCTGATCTACAAGTTAAAATGAGGATGTCAGGAATGATGTCATCATACCATTTGTATTCCTAGCACTTAACGCAGTGTGCCTGGCATTGTACAGATACTCCATTGGTATTTGCTTTTAATATATTTATTGAATTTTTTTACAGAGAGGAAGGGAGAGGAATAGAGAGTTAGAAACATCGATGAGAGACATATCGATCAGCTGCCTCCAGCACACCCCCTATTGGGGATGTGCCCACAACCAAGGTACATGCCCTTGACCGGAATCGAACCTGGGACCATTCAGTCCACAAGCCGACGCTCTATCCACTGAGCCAAACCAGTTAGGACTCTATTGGTATTTTGATTGAAAAAGATTGCAGTAGCTTATTATGAGGGTACAGCAGGTATTCCACATAGATAGAACAATATCTATAATAATAAAAGCGTAACATGCAAATTGACCAAACGGCCGAACAGTGGAATGACCTTACGGACAAAGCTGGGGCTGCGAAGGCCTCCTCTTGCATGAATTTCATGCATTGGGCCTCTAGTGACTCTATAAAGGTTTGAGCCCCTACCGGGTGGCTCAGTTGATTGGAGCATTGTCCCTTGCAATCAAACGTGATTGCAGGTTCAACTTCCATTTAGGGCACATACCTAAGTTTCCAGTCCGATCCCTGGTCAGGGGTGTACAGGAGGCAACCAATTGATGTTTCTTTCTCTCCCTCCTCCTCTTTCTCCCTCCTTTAAAAATTCAATTTAAAAAAACCTTTGGGTGAGGATTTTTAAAATAAAGAAGGCTTGAAAGTTTGGGAAATAGTTATCTGGTAGAGGTAAAGCATAAGGTTCTTTGAAGATGACATGGTAGAAGAGCCTGGAAAAATAGATTTGGGCCATATCATAGAGGACTCAGAAAATGATGGTTCCCTTTACTAAGATATGAAATATGGAAACATACATAAGTTTAAGTGGGATGGTTAATTCATATTTGGATATGTTGAGGTTGAGGTATCTATAGAATATTCATGTGGCAATTTTCCTAACTCCCAACTCTAATTCATAATTAGAGTTGGGAGTTTGGGAGTGTAGATAATACATTAACTTTTAGGAGTATGTGAGATCACAAGAAAAAAAAAGAGAACAAAAGGTAACATGGTGGGTAGTACATATATTAAAGGGATGGATAGAAGAAAGCCAGGGGAAAAAAAGTTAAGAATAGAAGGCAGGAAATGAGATCAGAAAATTAATCATGAAGAAAACCTTGGGCTATAAGTAGTAGTAGTATTATGATCTTTAGAACCATGATCAGTTTCAAACTACATAGAAATAGTAATAATGACTCAGTTTGCACTGAGCCGTAAGTGAAGTGCACGTTGTAGTTTAGCAGTGAATCATAGATTATTATATGCTAAGGATTATACGTCTTTCAAATTTATATAGAAACTATTATGTCTTTTCTCCCTTCTAGTGCCTATTGCTTGCTTCCTTTTTTCACCATCCTTCTTTATATACTCTTTCTCAGCATACTTGTTTTTAATTCCTGCATACTTCGTCTTGTTCCTCTTTTGAGTCATTTGTTCTATATCTCACTCACCCCTCCAAAGATGTCAAAAGGCCATGTCATTCCTTCCAGATTTTTCAAGCCTGAAATTCATGAAGTTTTTAAGAGAAGCCCTACCTGGCTCTAATAATTCCTGTGGAAGTACCAGTAACTTGTAATGATTCTGTCCTTCCTTGGTCATGTAGCATTTACATGTATTGTTCTGCACAATGCTACTGGATGCATGTTGGTTCTTTCTATTTTTCAATTATGTTTTTATCTGTAGACCTTAGTGTTTTGTACACATTGAATAGCATGTAAATTTTTGCCAAAGTGAATTTTTTGGAAACTTTTTTTTAAAGCAAAAGGATTTTATAAATGCAATGTATTTTTGTTTTAAGCATCTCAATGGGAGAAACCTGAAGGATTTCAAGGAAACTTAAAAAAGGTAACTGAAGTACATTAATAGTGTCTTTGATTTATTCTTTAAAGTGATTGGCTTCTGGGGTTTTGGTAGAGTTTTATTAAGCAAATTTACTTTCAAATAAGCCCCTCCTCCCCCAAACTCTTTGTTCCTTTTCTTCTATAATCTTTTCATTAGTAGGCTGGGTAGAGGTTAAAAGTGATATCTTTTCAAAAACTCCATACAGGGTAAATATTACTAGTTGCCGTTCACATGTCCCCTGTCCATCTGTGAAAAATTGTTCCTAGCTTTCAGAGGTGAGCATAAACCAAGCTTTCTGGCCATGATCTGTACCACCGCCGCTAACTCCCAGGTTTCGAGAGAAAAGGAGAGGGTGGCTAATTCTGCCTTAGTTATCTAATATATAACTACATTGTTTTCCATCTATGCTGTTTTTTTCGTCTCATTAGACAGCAGGGAAGGCTGTTTGGGTAGAAGGTTTAAGTGAAGATGGTTACACCTATTATTATAATACAGAAACAGGAGGTAAGTATTACCTTTGATCATCTTAAGAATCTAAAATTATACCTGAAACTGCTTCTTAGCCTGCTAATGAATCATCTAAACTAGGGAATTTTAGTACATACAGTGATAAGCATATTTTTATAAAATGTATTATTTTTTGTAATTTAGAAAAACACATTAATTCTCATGGAAAAACAAAAGGATTTCTATATATAATATACTGCACTATGCTATGTAATTCTCAATTGATACTGCATTCATAAATTTTAAAAATTGAGTCATTTTTACTTTCTCTACCATTACTGATTTTTATTATGATTATTTTAGAAATATAATCATTACCTTGGAAAGTACCTTAAAGATCAATTTGCCTTTTCCTTTTTCAAAAAACAAAACTGATGGTGTTTTTGCAGTGGCTGAGGTTGTCAAATTTTCACTTTTATCAGTTTAATAATGTTCCAGTTATATAAGTATTTACAAAACATGCCTAATTATTAACTAATTATTACATTTTTAAAATTAAAAATTTAATTTCATAAAACTGCCTTTCAAGTAATGGTACTTGATTTCTCTGCAGTTAATATCAAAATAGCTATAATATCAGTGTAACTTTGACAAGTTTGTGTTTTGTTTAATTCATACTAACCAAAGCCTTCTGCATAGCATTAAATCTTGTAGGAGGAAAAGAAAAGGTCTTTTAACCTTTAAATGGATACCTAGCCTGCCCAATGATAGCAATGGTTCTATCTCAGTTAAGTTGAGATACTGAATCTTTATAGAGATTAAGGAATATATAATGTAACTCTAGAGTAAGAGCTGAATTTAACACACAACTTCTTTCCTTACCAGGTATATGATTGTGGGCAAGTCATTGAGCCTATAGGTCCTCTTAAGTAAAATAGAGACCATCACTTATTCTGTGGGGTCATGAGAGTCAGGTGTCTATAAAATTCCCAGAACAGTGCCTGATATCTATTATATATATACAAATTATTTATTATTTATTTCCTGAAGATTCTTTCGTTATTTATGTAAAATAGAGACCAAAAAAAAGTAATTTTTAAAAAAATGTTTTTATTGATTTCAGAGAGAAAGGGAGGGGAGAAAGAGAGAGAAACATCGATTGGCTGCCTCCTGCATGCCCCACACTGGGAATGGAGCCTGCAACCTGGGCATATGCCCTGACCGGGAATCAAACCGTGACCTCCTGGTTCATAGATCGAGACTCAACCACTGAGCCACACCAGCCGGGCAGTAATGTTTTTATTAGTGCTTGAAAGTATCCTATATTAAAAAGGGATTGTACATATTGATTTGTCCTCAAAAGTTTTAGTTTATGTCTAGACCAGTGTGATTATTAATAGAGCCCTTTCCAGTCTTAAATCTCTCCCAACTGGACAATAAATTTTAGGATCCCTCTCCCTTTTATTAAACTAAAAATATAGATTGACTGCAAGATAATTAGAAATGCTATCATTTTACTAAAAGCCCAATAGGCCACTAGGTGGCAGTAGAGTTCAATCAAGGTTTTTTCCCTACTAGAAAAATGACAAATTATATTCATTTAGATTTTTACAGTATGATTTCTCTTTGTAAAGATCCTAGGAAATCTTTGTGGTAAATAAGTTCCAGGAAATCTGATGTGTGCTCATTATTACATACATTTCCTGAAATCAGTGTCAGTTAAATTGTGGAAATCCTTAGAAAGTATTTTCTAGTTCTTAGGCCTCTTTCCATCAGGGCTGTAATTGATACACCTAATGAATCAAGGTTGTTTGAAATAAATTTCTGAAAGATACAAGAGCAAGAGCTAACAGAATTCTTATTTATTATTTTCTTGACCGGTGATGGTATAAAATAGATGCAGAGTTGTCATTTAACAATATAAGTGACGGGAAGCATTATATTGAGAATTACTTCTGAATTGAATTGGTAACCAAATAACATGACTACTTTAATGTGTTGGATAGAATCCAGATGGGAAAAACCTGATGATTTTATTCCACACTCTGGCGATCTGCTTTCTAGTAAAGTCAATGAAAAGTCACTTGGCACCCTGGAAGAATCCAAATCATCAAATTCACATAGTGATTCTGATGGGGAACAGGAAGAACAAAAAGTAGAGGTCTCTACAGAAACACCAAAGCTAAAAATAAAGTTTAAGGTAGGTGCTGGATTTACTCTTTATAAAAGTTTATCAATTTATAAAAAGCACTTCAGACTTTCTTAAATTTTCTGGTAAAAGATAGACATAAAACCAAGACCTGTATTTTGGTAACTGGATAAATAGCTGTACCATTTATTGTTACCTGTTTGGTAGTAAGACAGTAAATTTATTTTTAGACGTCCTAAACTTGAGCTGCGTCATTGAAAGAGAGCTGTCTGAACATGCAAATCAGAATGTCTAGGCTACATATGTTGAGTATCATTAACAAACTGGTAGTAATTTAAATTTCAGAATGGGTGCAGTAATCTAGGAAAATAACCTTGGAGAACATTAAACATTTAAGTGGCAGACAGAGAAAGAGGAGCCCACAAGTAGAATGAGAAAAGAGTGATTAGGAAGGTGTGCAAAGAAGCAGAAGAATTTATCTCAGAAGCCAGAGGAATAGAGAGCATCCAGGATTAATTAGGCCTAGAAAAAGGAAAATGTCCATTGAATTTTGCAATAATGAAGTCCTGGATACCCTTCTAGCAATTTCACAGGAGTTTTGGATGGTAGAACGCAGATTACAGGGGGATGAAAAGTGTTTCATTATGTGGTATATATAGTTTGAATATGAAATGAAAGTAGAAATTAGGTGATAGGATGTTGGCTACATATTAATCATGAGAGATTATGGTAGTGATATTTTTGTTGAGAAGGACCCCAAAAGAGGTAGAAAGGGAATACCAACAGGGATAGGTAAATAGGTTGGTCTTGAACAAGGAATAAACTCATTTTATATAAGACGATAAGGTTTTCATTTTCTTTAAGAAGGTATGACTATGGTATGACTACGGATGAGTTGGTATCAAGGAGGAAATTGAAAGAGTCATGCCACTTAGTCTCAGTTTACTCATTCATAAAGAAATCAAGATTGCTTGCTGAGGGTAAGGAGCTGTGAAGAGCTTGACAACATTTATGAATTGAAATAGTCACTGAGCTGGAATGGGAGAGGAAATGAACCAAGATTGATAGGTTGAGTGCCTAGCCATGGTAGGAAAGTAAAAACAGATTTATACAGTATTAGTGGCCCGGTGCACAAAATTCGTGCACAGGGGCAGCGGGGCGGGGCGGGGTGTGAGGGGGGTGTTCCTCAGCCCAGCCTGAACCCTCTCCAATCTAGGACCCTCGGGGGATGTCGGACTGCCTATGGCAGGGGTCCTCAAACTACGGCCCACGGGCCACATGCGGCCCGCCGAACATTTATCCG
>NW_005871055.1:2084581-2102484 GCF_000147115.1 Myotis lucifugus
GATAATGGGGACCAGTATAGACATGATGAACAGCGGTAGATGCAGAGGCAGAGCAATTGAACAGACTGTCAAACTACAGTGGGAAGCCTGGGGAGGGTTTGGGGGGGATTAAGAGATCAACCGAAGGACTTATATGCATGCATATAAGATTAACCAATGGACACAAGACACCGTTGGAGGGGGGGGGGGGTAGGGGCCGGAGGAATTTCAAGGGGGGGGGGAAGGGGAAAAATATAATACTCTTTGTAATACTTTTAGAAATAAAAACTATTAAAAAAAAAAAGTTTGAGGACCCCTGGCCTATGGGATCAGGCTTAAACCGGCATTTGGACATCCCTCTTGCAATCCGGGACCGCTGGCTCCTAACCACTCACCGGCCCGCTCACTCCTCACTGGCCTTCTCGCCCTTAACTGCCCGCCCCCACTGGCCTGCTTGCCCCCAACTGCCCTCCTCACCCCCGTCGGCCTGATTGCCTCCAACTGCGCCCCCCCCCCCGTGCCGGCCTGCTAGCCCCCAACTGGCCCCCCCTGCCGGCCTGATCACCCCAACTGCCCTCCCCTCCTGGCCTGATCACCCCTAACTGCCTCTACCTCGGCCCCGCCACCATGGCTTTGTCCAGAAGGACATCCAGAAGGTCTCCCGGTCTAACTAGCATATTACCCTTTTATTAGTATAGATTACTAGTCCTCTTGCTTTTATGACCTTTCCAGAATCACTCAGGAGCCCAGGTGCCAAAGTAAACAAGATACATAGCATTGATCCATGGTTGAGATTGCTGGCCTGAGAGGCAAAGGAATATCGAGGATTCTGGAAAGGGTACTTTGAGGCCACAGCTAGAATCTTGTCATTGCCTAAAATTTCTCTACCTACCCATAATTCTTGATGGAACTTAGGGCAAGGGATGTATCTAACTTGTAGAGGAACGGCAGCAAAGATCTTATAGTAGTAGCCATCTCACAGGGTTTATAGTCAAGTTTAGGTAAGCCTGCATTCAACTTGGGACAGAAAATTTCAAGCAAACATAATATTACAAAATTCAGTTAAACAAGGACAAACTATTTATAAACCTATCATGTATACCATTAGGTTGCTAAATACAGGCATACCTCGTTTTATTGCACTTTGCTTTATTGCACTTCACAGATGTTTCGTGTTTTACAAATTGAAGGCAAGATCCTCCACCAGCAAAAATATTTACAAGACTCACTTTATTGCGGTGGTCTGGAACTGAACCTGCAGTATCTCTGAGGTATGCCTGTATAGTGAAGATCAAAATCATTGATTTTGAAACTCAGCTGAGGCTAAGGAATTTTTAAGTTCTAAAATGATAATAAGAGTTTGAATAGAGAATATGGTGTCAGAGTTGGCACAGTCATCAGTGAATATAGAGTAGTGGCCAGAGGTCATTAGATCATATAAGGAGGAATGGAAGAGAACTGTATAGATGGCATTATTGTGAGCCTCAGAAGAGGAGATATTTATTGCATGAGAATCAAAGTCAAAATATTTTGTTTTTAGTAAAATAAAAATATTTTATTTCTAAAAAGTTAGGGCCTAGAAGCAGTCAAGATCCTAAGAGAAAGCAGGTGCTGACTCCTAGTTTTATGATACCAGTAGCATAAGGGAATGAGCTAATATTCATTCAAAGAATTGCAAACAAAACAGTATCCCAGGACTGCCACCCATAGCTGTGCAGTTGCAAAGAAATCCAGTCCATAGTCTACTTGCTAAACTGGGTCACAGGACCTTGTTATCCCAGATGAAGGGGTGCCATAAAACCACCAGCCCTATCTAGGGACTACTATGGGAGCTGCTTGTCCCTCCAGGGTGTGTCTTCTAATTTCACGTAGCTTCCAGTTGTATAGGACACTAAAGTTCTGGCAATGTAGTCAACATAAAGTTAAGACGAATAGGTTAAGGGAGTTCTTTAAATAGATAGTGGGTGTAAAGGGGTCCAGTGACATGGCAGTAAACTCAAAAGGAGCACAGTATAAAGGAAGGTCAATGTTGGATATATTAGTAAGGAGATAAAACACAAAAGAAAAGAGGATAAAAAAAGCTAATGTATGTTTTTAATTGTAGAACATTAATAAGATCATGTCCTATTTTAAAAAGCAGCTTTGGCTATGGTGCGATAATATTTTAGATGTGATGAAAAAACCTTATTGACCATTAAAGTTTTTTTATGTACATTTGTTGTGTTATGTGCAAATATAAACTATTAAGAGAGTTAATGTATTATTATTTAGAAACCAATAATAAGATTCCATTAAAGAAATTTTGTTTCTGTCCTAGTAGTACCTTATTTCTTGACTTTGACATTTCAGGTAAAAAATAAAAATAGTGATAAAGTAAATGAAGGCAAGATCCTCCTTTCTGAAAAACAGAAAGAAACAAATATCCAAGAGCAGAATTCATCAGGTTCAAATGAAGAAAAATCCAAAGCTCATAAAAAATCAAACCCATATGGAGAATGGAAAGAAATTAAACAAGAAGTTGAGTCTCAGTAAGTACCTGAAATGTAATCCCACTGTTATTACAAGTATTTTATATCAAGTACTTCAATAAGTTATAGTAACTATTTGAAGGATAAAGTACTCATTAAAAGTATAGCTCATTTATTTTATTACTAGAGTGTGTGTTTTTTTCTAATATTTTAAAATATGAGTCGGGTTATTTTAAAAAGGTAGTGATTGTTTTCATTTCTTCCAAAATAGGACATTTCTGTTGAGCACACATTCACACAGTAACTCAATTATGCACACATGAGCATTCTCACACATGATTATTATTCTATCTGAGAAATAAATATCTGCATAGTCAACAAATGCTGCATATAATACATCTAAAAGCAATAAAAAAAGTTCTGTTGCTGTCTTCAAAATGGCTTATGACAAAGTTTTTAAGCCAGTTTAAGAAAACAACAATTTTATCAATTGAACAAGATCATGGTGAGATGTTACCTGGTTTATATTTCTAGCTTATGTGATCAAGTCAGTTATTGTCTTAGAAGCATTTACACAATGAAAGGAAGATCTCACTTTCAGCTTCACAGATTAGTGTTTCTTAACTGCTTAAAAAAAATCTTCAGGTGGGAAAAAAAGTATCTTCTAATTACATTAGTTAAGCAGTTATTCTCTAAAACATTGCTTTGAAATGGTAATGAAAGATGACTAATCTAGTGATATTTGAAATTATTTATGTTAAAATTATATTTTAATGAAAAGGTTGAATTTTTTCACAAGGTAAAAGTAATGCAAGTTTTGGACAACTTTATATACCTGTTCTAATTAGAAATGATTCTCTAGGGGTAACACACCATTAAAATGGTACTAGGATAGATTCCGGTCACCATAGTGGCATAGGTAAATGTAATACTCCAATCTTCCCACAACCACATCAAAATTACAACTAAACTGCAGAACAACCATCATTCAGAACTGCCTGAAACCTAGCTGAACAGAAGTCCTACAGCTAAGGATATGATGAAGCCACATTGAGACTGGTAGGAGGAGTGGACACCCAGAAAGGCTGGTCCCACTGATAAAAATTGGGAGAGATATCTCAGCTGTGGGGGTCCCCCTGAGGAGTGAGAGGTTCCAGTCCCACACCAGACTGCCCACCAGATGCTGCTTGTTTGAAAAATTGGGTTCCAGTAACACAAAGAGAAATTATCATAACTTCTGGCTGTAAAAACCAGTGGGGATTGTGGTTCAGTGAGCTGGAGGGCTGCTGGAGTCCCAGGTATTTCTCTTAAAGGGCCGGTGCACAGACTTTCTCAGCTCACTCACTTCTCCAGCACTGGGCCAGCTGCTCAAAAGGCACCAGAGTTATAAGGGGAGGAACTGAATTGTCTGCAGTCAGGGCAAGAGCTGGAGGGGCAACTTTCTCCCATACAGAAGTGCTGGTAGAATGGTGGCAACAAGAGGGTGTTCCTTTTCTGCGCCCTCCCACCATAGATCCAGTAGGTGGGCACAATATCTGAGTCTCCATCAACCTGGCTGTCACCCTGGTCCCTGAGACCCAAACCCACCCAAATTGCAGGTCCACCCAAGCTGTTTGCAATGGCTTTTCCATATGAACAACTTGCCTTGGCTCATAACTTCAGACATTACTAAAATTTCTCAAACAAGCAGCATCTGGCATCTGTGTGCCCCTTACCTCATGCAAAGTTGCCACAGGCCCAGCTAGCAGCAGCCAGCCTTGGTTCGCAGATTGGCCTCACTTCAGCACCTCCAAGCCCAGCACAAGTAGCAGCTATCTAAGAATCACTTTGTAAGTCATGCTGATGGCCCTGGGGGACAACACAGGCAGCAGCTGACCTTTGCCTGCACTTTCTGGGAGACACCTAAGCCAGCATACCTGGTGCACAGCATCAGACCATGTTGAAGCACCACCCAAATGCCTCCACAAGAAACACATTCAAGCAGCATACTCAAGAGGCTTCAGAGCCCTACTGAAGTAAGTCTTCTTCCATGGGGTGGGCCCGTGCACAGCTGATCCTCCAAGGTGGTCACAGCCAGTCCTTATAGCTGATAGGCCTAGGGATAAATCCCTCCTGTTGATGTGCCGACAGCAATCAGTGCTCAACTACAACAGGAGGGTGTACACCAAGCATGTCAAACTCAGAGGCTAACACAGGCCAAATAAACAAGGTTTAA
This sequence comes from Myotis lucifugus, assembly GCF_000147115.1. Taxonomy (NCBI): domain Eukaryota; kingdom Metazoa; phylum Chordata; class Mammalia; order Chiroptera; family Vespertilionidae; genus Myotis; species Myotis lucifugus. Next base: position 2,089,244 of record NW_005871055.1, read on the forward strand.
GTTTATGTGGGCCACAAAAAAACAAAAGCTTCAATTTTCATAGAAACATAGGTTTATTTCAGTAGAGACATGCTAAATACAAAAGGCTGAAATAAATGAGTAATTGTTAACATAAAATAATAGAACATTTTAATAAAAATTAATATTTTTTTCTTGAACATTAACTTACCGGACACTGAATAACTGCACAAATTAATAAGCGTAATGCAAATAAACCTACTTTTCTTATTCTCCCAAAGCGAAATATTTCCTGTTGCACACACCAAACAAGTCAGTATAAGACTAATGACGTGGCAATCGGCTGCTAAAATACTCGCTGCTAGTATTAGTGGGGAGAGATGGTGTGCTTGCGCGTAAGGCGCATAAGGGAAATGAATGCAACACGATTATAGTAAACAATCATTAGTGAACATTGTAGTTCATTATTAATAACTAGAGGCCCAGTGCACAAAATTTGTGCGCTAGGGGGTAGGGTCCCTCAGCCCTGCCTGCACCCTCTCACAGTCTGGGACCCCTCACTCCTTACCGCCCACCTGCTCACTCCTTACCGCTCGGCTTACTGGTCCTTAGCGGCAGGCTCCTTACCACTCAGCTTGCTGCTCCTTAGCGCTCCCACAGAGGTGGGAAAGGCTCCCGCCACTACCACAGAGCCTGGCTTCTGGCTGAGCGGTGCTCCCCCTGTGGGAGCGCACTGACCATTGGGTGAAAGCTCCTGCATTGAGCGTCTGCCCCCTGGTGGTCAGTGTGCAACTTGGCAACCAGTTGTTCTGGTCATTCCCCATAATGCTTGCTTAGGCTTTTATTATATTGATTATGTATAACAGGATGTTGTAAAAATTAAGTTAACAAAATTTTTATTACGTTTCTTACATACCATCATATTGGCTGGGCCGCAAAAATACTTGTGGGCCGCATGCAAGCTGCGAGTTTAACATGCTTGGTGTACACAGCCCACAAGGAGTGCCCAGCTTGGGTGAACATGGAGGCTGTGCCATTGGACCACACAGGACACCTACTCTATGAGGCCACTCTATCAAGCCCAGGAGACATACTAGCTCTATCTAATACATAGAAACAAACAGGGGGGCAGCCAAATAGGAGACAAAGAAACGTGTCCCAAATGAAAGAACAAAACTCCAGAAAAAGAACTAAACAAAATGGAGAAATTTACTAGATGCAGAGTTCAGACCACTGGTTATAAGGATACTCAATGGACTTAGGGGAATAGTAGATGAACTTAGTGAAAACTTCAGCAAAGAGATAGGAAACAAAAACAACTAGAAAACAAAAAAGAACCAGTCACAAATGAAGAATACATTAATTGAAATTAATTGAATACATTACAAGGTATCAACAGTGGAGTAGATGAAGCAGAAATTTGGAAGATAAGGAAGCAGAAAACACCCAATCAGAACTGCAAAAATGAAAAAGAATCCCCCCAAAAAGGAGGATAGTATAAGGAGCCTCTGGGACAACTTCAATCATACCAACATTTGCATTAAGAGGATGCCAGGAGAAGAGAGAGAGAGAGAGCAAGGAACTGAAAACATGTGAAAAAATAATGTGGAAAATTTCCCTAACATAGTGAAGGAAATAGACATACAGGTCCAGGAAGTGCAGAGTCCCAAACAATATGAACCCAAAGAGGCCCACTTTAAGACATACCATAAATAAAATGCAAAAAGTTAAAGAGAGTATTTGAAAAGCAGCTAGTTAACTACAAGGGAGCTCCCATAAGACTGTCAGCTGATTTCTCAACAGACACTTGGAGGCCAGAAGGGATTGGCAAGAAATATTCAAAGAGATGAAAAGGCAAGGACATACAGCCAAGATTACCCAGCAAAGTTATTTAGAATCAAAGGACAGATAAAGAGCTTCCCAGACAAGAGAAATCTAAAGGAGTTCATCACCACCAAACTAATATTACATGAAATGTTATAAAAAGGTGTTCTTTCAGAAGAAGAAAAGATTTTTTAAAAAATGAATAATAAAATGGCCATAAATACTTAGCAACAATTGAATCTAAAAAACAAATGAACAGAAACAGACTCAGATACAGAGAACATTTTGATGATTGCCATATGGGAGGATGTTGTGGGGATGGGTGAAAAAGATGAAGGGATTAAGAAGTATAGATTCGTGCCTGCCCAGTATGGCTCAGTGGTTGAGCATCAACCCATGAACCAGGACAAGATTCAATTCCTGATTAGGGCACATGCCCAGGTTACAGGCTTGATCCCCAGTAGGGGGCATGCAGGAGGCAGCCAATTGATTCTTATTGATGTTTCTGTCTCTCCCTCTCCCTTCCTCTCTCTGAAATCAATAAAAATATATATTTTTAAATCCTTTGAGAAAAAAAGAAGTATAGATGGGTATTACAGAATAGTCATGGGAATATAAAGTACAGCCTAGGGCAGTGATGGCGAACCTTTTGAGCTCAGCGTGTCAGCATTTTGAAAAACCCTAACTTAACTCTGGTGCCGTGTCACATATAGAAGTTTTTTGATATTTGCAACCATAGTAAAACAAAGACTTATATTTTTGATATTTATTTTATATATTTAAATGCCATTTAACAAAGAAAAATCAACCAAAAAAATGAGTTCGCGTGTCACCTCTGACACGCATGTCATAGGTTCGCCATCACTGGCCTAGGGAATAGTCAATGATATTTAAATAACTGTGTATGGTGACAGATGGGTACAAGATTCATCAAGATGATCACTTAGTAAGTTATATAATGTCTAATCACTGGGTAGTATACCTGAAATTAATGTATGTCAACTGTAACTGAAAAACAAAAAATGATTTAAAGTGAGATAATTGTTACTATTATGAAACATTGAAATTGTATATATTAAATATTGGGAAATGTGTATTTAATACAGGTACCATAAGTAAATTATGTATTTTGAAGTTGCAGAAATAATAGACTACATTACTTCAGACCTAAGTGACTTAAGTGACTTACAATAAGAAGATGGTCCTATTATACCAATATCTACTATTCTGCAAAGTTGAGATTTCTCAGATTTTGAGTATTTTTTTCTTGTGATAACTATATTCTAAGGCCATTCTTGTTAATTTTAATCACTAAGCCAGTTTAATATGTGAAGAGTTATGTCTGACTCCCTAAGTAGATTAGCCTAATTTCTTAAGGATTTTTTTCCTCTAAAAATAACATACATGTTTATTATAAAAGACTTTTTTAAATGAAGAAAAGCATAAAATATCCTATTTTGTTAAAATTTTATAAATGTTATTTTAAATTGCCATATAATATGTAGTCATTTAGATGTGCATTGATTTTACTCAGCCATTCTCTTTCTGCTGACATTAGGTTATTTCCACATTTTTTTGTTTTTATAACTTACTCTGATTATTATATAGATACTAGAGGCCTGATGCATGAAATTTGGGGGGGGGGGGGGGGCCCCTCAGCCCAGCCTGCGCCCTCTCGCAATCCAGGACCCCTTGGGGATGTCCGACTGCCGATTTAGGCCTAAACTGGTAGTCGGAAATCCCTCTTGCAATCTGGGACCCCTTGCTCCTAACCGCCCGCCTGCTCGCTCCTTACCGCTTGGCTTGCTGCTCCTTAGCACTGCCATGGAGGCGGGAAAGTCTCCCGCCACTGCCTCTGCGCTCGCCAGCTGTGAGCCCGGCTTCTGGCTGAGCAGTGCTCCAGCTATGGGAGCACACCGACCACCATGGGCCAGCTCCTGCGTTGAGCGTCTGCCCCTTGGTGGTGGAGCTGCCCCCTGGAGGTCAGTGCGCATCATAGCAACCGGTTGTTCCGCCGTTCTGTCAATTTGCATATTAAGGTTTTATTATATAGGATATTACTCTGTGCACATTACTGACTATTTCTAGGAATGGAATAGCTGTTTAAAGATGAGGAGTATCATACAGATTTATACTTTATTAGCAGTTTTGAAAGTTCCTCTTCCATTGGACCCCCTCAGCAAAAACTGGCATGTATTCAGTATTACATTGTCCATCCAAAAATGTTGTATCTCTCCTTTTACTCAAGTCATCTTGTATGATTTTATAGTTTTTGTATCTGCCTCTATGTAAGTCTCACATTTGCATTTCTTGAATGTAAGCTAGGTAGCCACTTAGTCTAGTTGGTTTACTGATGTAACCCCAGAACTAAAAACAGTGCCTAGCACATAATAGATGCTTAGTAAGTGTGTTTTAAGTACATTAATTAATTTTTAAATTGTGGATTTTATCCATTTCTTATTATTTCTTTAATTAGTAAATATGGTATGAAAAAGCTTATGTCCCGTTGTGCTGCTGAATTATTTTATTTATAAAACTACTATTCTGAGTCATGGGTTTTCCATGTACAAACTTTTCTGCAAATATTTTGTGATTTTTTTCTTTTGATTTTGCTCCCTATTTATTTCATTTCCTATTTGCTTTAGTTAGATTTTTAAACCCAGTGTTATATAATAGTGATGACAGTGGGCATTCATGTTTTGTTTCTGATTTCAGTGGAAATGTCTCTAAAATTTATATTGAGGATTATATTGACTGTTGATCTTAAGCCTATTATGTTATTTTTATTATGCTAAGGATGTGTGCTTTATTTCTGGATTCTTCAAGGATTATCAGAAATTGATTTTGATAAATTTCAGTAGTCATAGCTTTGATATGGGGAACAGATTGGGAAATGGTAGTCTGTAGTTTTGTTTTTCTTTGTAAAATGAGTGATATCTTTATCAGGTTTGGATATTTGACTTATGCTAAATAAAAAGCATCAACCCATTTTGACATCTTTTTGATGTCAAAATTTACATCTTCATATATTGTGTACCTATTAACAAATAGTTTTAGCTAGTCTGGTTTTAATGTATTTGTCTTTTAACCTTTATATTAGAGTTAAGTAGTTAACACACAACCCTAATAGAGTTTTTGTTTATTCTGACTATATGCTTTGTATATTCTGACTATATACCATTTTGGGGGGTATATTTTTATGTTAGTAATTAGCAGCCTTTCAGTTCAGCTTAAAAACTCCTTTCAGCATTTCTTGTAAAGCAGAATAACCTCAGATTTTTTTTATTAGGGTAAGTTTTTATTGCCTTCATTTCTGAAAGACAACTGGCTAGGTAATCTTGATTAGCATTGTATTCCTTTCAACACTTGGAATATATCATCACATTCTCTTCTGGCTTGCATTGTTTGCTGAGATATTCTCTGGTAGCCTTATGAAATTCTCTTGTATGAGTAAAATTTTCTTCACTTGCTGCTTTTAAAATTCTTTCTTTGTCTTAGATGTTAAACAGTCTCATTAAAATGTGTTTTGAAGATCTTTTTGGATTACAATTTTGAGGTGACCTATATTAGCTTCAACTTGATGTACAAATCTCTCCCCACTTTTGGGAAATTTTCACACATTATTTATAAGCTCTGGGAGGGGCAGGAATTGAGCTGGGCCTCAGGAATTACTGACCAGGCCTGAAACATTGGCAGAATTCTCCATCTTCCATCCCTAATCTCTGTAGAACTCCTTTCTCTAAATAGGGAGGATATGTAGTTCCCAACAGGTTTTATACGTCTAGCCACTAAAAAGTTAAACATAATGATCATTCTGGTCCATGTTCAAAAAGCTCAGGGAATGGAGTGATGGGTTTATTATGCTCGTGTTAAACAGGTATTGATCTGTGAATTAGTCAACTGAATATTTATAGTAACCATATGGACGGTTGAAGGGCTAGTTCCTTAGTAAAAGGGTGGTAGGCAAACAGCCGCATGGAGTCGTTACTACACTAGGCCATTGACATTCCATGGTTTTCATCTTGTGCTGTGTGAGCCCCCATAGGTCTTGTCAGTCCGTGGCAAAATCATTTTCCGTAAATACATCTCACTTATTCACCTATATAACTGTACTGTTAATCATACATAAGCACAATCATTTCCTTAAACAACACGTTTTGTGCGACAGGAATAAAAGAATAGATGGGAGTTTTCCTGGTGTGTCCACCTAAATAAGTATTTAGTATCTTAAATAATTTATTTTAAAATAGTTTCCTACTGCCCTAACCGGTTTGGCTCAGTGGATAGAGCGCCGGCCTGCGGACTGAAGGGTTCCGGGTTCGATTCCGGTCAAGAGCATGTACCTTGGTTGCTGGGCACATCCCCAGTAGGGGGTGTTCAGGAGGCAGCTGATCGATGTTTCTCTCTCATCGATGTTTCTAACTCTCTATCCCTCTCTCTTCCTCTCTGTAAAAAAATCAATAAAATATATTTTAAAAAAAAATAGTTTCCTACTCTAAAATGGCTAACTTCCCACTATTAGAAAGGTGATCTTGGGGCTTTGGTGGACCCACCAGTTATGTGAAAGTTTGTCTTACTCTTTGTCAAGTAATGGTTTTATTTTTATTTTCTATTCCAGTGAGGAGGTAGATTTGGAACTTCCAAGCACTGAAAATGAATATTTATCAACTTCAGAAGCTGCTGTTGGTGAGGAACCCAAAGTAGTTTTTAAAGAAAAAACAGTCACTTCTCTTGGAGTCGTGGCAGATGGAGTGGCCCCAGTATTCAAAAAGAGAAAAGTAGAAAATGGAAAATCTAGAAATTTAAGACAGCGAGGTGATGATCAATAATTGGAAAAGAGTTTTGGAACAGGATGCAGACTACACATCTTAAAAACTTCTCTATATTATTTCTAAATACTTTAATGCTAAAAATTTAGATTTATTCTAAATGTATTTTATGTGAATGTAAAATAAATCTTTTTTTATGTGAAATTTATTTTTGTTCCTAAAATGGAACCCTACCACCTTGCATTGTATTACAGTGTATTATGTTCAGTGTCTAAAAATGCTAATTGTCATAATATAAGATGCTATGTATCTGTTATTTAAAACCTGGAAAAGCAAGGCCTTTATTCCATTTTTACTCATATGAACATATTTACCCTGCACTGAAAATGCATTACTTTCATACACTGATATTAACTGTTATCTAAGAAATAAGAATCAGACCCCATAAGAGAAGATTCACAGGCCATTGATAGATTCAGTTCTGAGAATCCTGTCAAAAGGCTGATTTAGGAAGTGTATGCACATTGCCTTGTTACTCAACTTAAGGTCAAGGACCAAGAAAAGGACTACAGCTCAATTAGAGTGCAAATTGGACCACAGGTACAAATGAGTGTTTGCCTAGTTCAAAGCAACAACCATTGCTTAAGCATTTTTACTTTGAGCTAGGTATTATACTGTGCCCTGGGGATATAAAAATAAGGCATATCCCTATTCACAACTTCACATTCTAGCATAGTCCTTTCCTTCCAGTCATGTACTCTGTTTAGCAGTCTTATTTACATGTACTGGAAAATCTTTTTTAAGGTTTACTTAAAACTAGGTAGATGAAGGCTTGAACACAAATAGTAATGTCTCAGGCTTCAGTAAAAGATTTTAGTGTTCCCTTAGACAAATTAGACATTTCTTGTTTTCTAGTTAAGTTTCTTAAAAAATAGAATATTTCTTATTTAATCCATTTGAAATAGATACCTTCTCTTTATTACTCCAAATTCTTAAAATTATATTTTTATAAATTGTACAGTATTTAATGTTTGGTAGTAAATATTTGTCTTAAGGTTACTAGTATACATGTAAGAAAATGATAGATTATTAAAAACTTTATGAAAGAGCAAATTAATATTTGGGTGTTTGTTTTTTTTCTAATATCAGAGTCATCTTAGCATTGGAGAGCAAATATTTGAAGATTTGTTTTTCCACTTGTTCAATTTACTTATTTGGGTATTTCATGAATGTAGAGCATTGTAAAGAAGTATTTTAGGTTCTGTATAGCCCATTTGTCATCTAACTAAGTAATGTATCTTGTTGCTTGACTCCTCAATTGGAAAAGATGGTAAGACTATAAATGCAATACTGCTATATTTTACCCACATTTAGCTTATACAAAATACACAATTGAAGACATTTTTAAAACTGCACCTCGCTATGTAAAGTGTTTCTCTTTGATGCATTCTTTTTGTTTTTATTATCCTCACCTGAGGATATGGTTATTGACTTGAGAGAGAGAGAGAAACCTCAATGTGAGAGAGAAACATCAATCAATTGCCTTCCATATGCACACTGTCTGGGGATCAAATCCACAACCTAGGAATGTATATTGACTGGGAATCGAACCCACGACCTTTTAGTGTACCAGACAATGCCCCAACCAACTGAGCAACCTGGCCAGGGTTTTTTGATGCATTCTTTAACTACTTTACCTTTGTAATAAGACAGTATTAGAAGTTTGAAGGTAAACCTTAAACAAACTGGTTTTAAGGATTGCTTAGAAAAGACTTAAACACAAAAATTTTAGTAAATCAAATTGTAAAAAACTGTACTTTTCTATTTGTTTTGAAAGAATAAGAAAACATATCAACTTACCTAGAATTTTTCAAAAGTAAAACATTGGGTATGATCATTTCTGTCATTTCTATTTTTATATATATTTGTATATAGGTATAGATGAGAGGTTATAAAGGTAAAGTCCCAATCTCTCACCTCCTCCCCCATGACCACTGTGGGTGTTTTTTCCCCCTAAGCATGTTAACACTGGGTATATGTGAGCAACCATTATGACACTTGGATTTATGAAGTCTACTCTCTGGATGAAATATTCAAAGTTGCATGATCCAAACATCCAAAAGTGATTTTTGATTTTTAATGCAGTTTTTATAAATCCTGAAAACTATACTGAGGGAATAATCCTATCTGATTTTTAAGTATTGAGAAACTATAATAATTAAAATAGTATGGTACTAGTTTATATAAGGGTATCATATAAACTAGAGGTTTATGGTTGTTACTGTGCCATTACCACACTGACCTCACTATTGTGTTTTTATAGTATACTAGAGGCCCAGTGCACAAATTTGTGCACCAGTGGGGTGCACCTCGGCTTGGCTTGTGGGGATCAGGCTGAAACCAACCCAGTGCACAGATTCGTCCAGGGTGTGTCCGGCCCTTCTCACCCAGTCCCCATCGGGGCTGGCTGGCTGGGAAGGGACTGCGGAAGGTTGACAGGCCAGGGAGGGACCACAGGAGGGCTCCAGGGCGTGTCCGGCCCATCTTGCCCAATCCCGATGGGCCGGACCCCAACAGCAAGCTAACCTACCAGTGGGAGCATCTGCCCCCTGGCGGTCAATGTGTGTCATAGCGACTGGCCAAATGAATGGTCGGACACTTAGCATATTAGGCTTTTATTATATACTAGAGGCCCGGTGCACAAAAATTTGTGCACTCGGGGAGGAAAGGGGGGTCCCTCAGCCCGGCCTGTGCCCTCTCGCAGTCTGGGACCCCTCGGGAGATAATGACCTGCTGGCTTAGGCCTGCTCCTGGGTGGCAGAGGGCAGGCCCAATCCCTAGGTGCAGCCCCTGGTTGGGCTCAGAGCAGGGCCAATTGGGGAGTTGGGGTGCCGCCCCCTGTCATGCACAGAGCAGGGCGGATTGGGAGGTTGTGATGCCACCCCTAGTCACGCTCAGGGTAGGGCCGATTGGGGGGTTGGGGCACCGCCCCCTGTCACATTCAAGGCAGGGTCGATAGGGAGGTTGTGGCGCCACCCCCTGTCACGCACAGAGCAGGGCCAATCAGGGGGTTGGGGAGCTCCCCCCTGTCATGCACAGAGCAGGGCCGATCAGGGGGTTGAGGAGCTCCCCCCTGTCACTCACAAAGTAGGGTCGATAGGGGAGTTGGGGCACCGCCCCCTGTCATACACACAGCAGGGCGGATCAGGGGGTTGGGGCGCCGCCACTGTCACACTCAGGGCAGGGCCAATGGGGAGGTTATGGCTCTACCCCATCACACACAGAGCAAGGCCCATGTAGGGGGCGGGGGGTTGGGGCACCGCCCTCTATCACCCACAGAGCAGGGTCAATCAGGGGGTTGGGGCGCCGCCACTCTCACACTCAGGGCAGGGCCGATGGGGAGGTTATGGCTCTACCCTGTCACACACAGAGCAGGGCCCATGTAGGGGGCGGGGGGTTGGGGCACCGCCCTCTATCACCCACAGAGCAGGGTCGATCAGGGGGTTGGGGCGCCGCCACTCTCACACTCAGGGCAGGGCCGATGGGGAGGTTATGGCTCTACCCTGTCACACACAGAGCAGGGCTTGTGGGGGTGGGGGGGTTGGGGCGCCACACCCTGTCACACACAGAGCCGCAGGGCGATCAGGGGGTTTGGGCGCTGCCCCCTGTCATGCTGATCCGGTGCCAGGAGGCCTCGTGGCTCCGCTGATCCCGGTGCTGGGAGGCATATTACCCTTTTACTATATAAAATAGAGGCCTGGGGGCCGGCTGGTTTGCCCTGAAGGGTGTCCTGGATCAGGGTGGGGGTCCCCACTGGGGTGCCTGGCCAGTCTGGGTGAGGGGCTGAGGGCTGCCTTCAGGTTGGCAGTTGACTGAAGCTCCCAACTGCTCCTTTTTTTCTTTTTTTTCTTTTTTATTCTGGGCCAGCTTTAGCTCTGGCTCTAGCTCTGAGGCTTCCGCTGCTGAAAGAAGCTATCTGGTTTGTTTGCGTTCTATAATCGAAACAATGTATAACTCCAGCTCTGAGATCCCGGCCGGCTGAAAGCTGGTTTCTGGGGTTTTGTTTAGCTTCTTATTTGCAACATAGTACATAGTTTCTTAGAGTTGCAGCTCAGAGGCCGGCAAGTCAGGTGGGGAACGTTGGAGTCTGCAGTCACTGAAGCAAGCAAGCCTCATGTTAGCTTTCAGCTGCCTGGCTGCTTGCCGCCGCATCTGCTGACAGTTATTTGCATAAGATATGCTGATAGCAATGGGAAGGGTAGCGGTCGTACGCTATTACATGTTTCTCTTTTATTAGTGTAGACTAGAGGCCCCGGTGCACGAAATTCATGCACTCAGGGGGGTCCCTCAGCCCGGCCTGTGCCCTCGCAGTCCGGGAGCCCCTGGGGGATGTCTGACTGATGGCTTAGGGCCCGCTCCCCGGGGGGAATGGGCCTAAGCCGTCAGTCAGACATCCTTAGCACTGCCATAGAGGCGGGAGAGGCTCCCCCACTGCCACTGCGCTCGCCAGCCATGAACCCAGCTTCTGGCTGAGCGGCGCTGCCCCTGTGGGAGCGCACTGACCACCAGGGGGCAGCTCCTGCGTTAAGCGTCTGCCCCCTGGTGGTCAGTGCGTGCAATAGCCACCAGTAGTTCTGCCATTCAGTCAATTTGCATGTTAGCCTTTTATTATATAGGAATATTTTACTATGCCATATCTAACGTGTAGAACAGTATGATTTGATTCAACCTCTATAGGAAGTAATTTATCAAAATGTCAAAATTTTAAATTTCAGTATCTGTTGACTGTGTTTACTTGGCATTTCCACTTACAGAAATTTATCTTGTAAGTACTCACATGTGAGAAGTGACATGTGTAAGACTAATTGTAGCATTACTACTAAATCAGACATTAGAAACACCCTAAGGTCTACAAAACTGGCTCATTTAGAAGGAGCTGTGTATGTGCTTTTATGGATAGGTCTGCAAGATACATTGTTCGGCCCTGGCCAATGTGGCTCAGTTGATTGGAAGTTGTCACATGCATGGAGAGGTGGCCAGTTCGATTTCCTGTCAGGGTACATGCCTGGGTTGTGGGTTCAATTCCCAGTAAGGGGCATGCAGGAGGCAGCTATAGATGTTTCTCCCTCTCCCTCTCTCTAAAATCAATTTTAAAAACTTTTTTTTAAAAGTATGTTGTTAGGTTCCCTAACCAGTTTGGCTCAGTGGATAGAGCATTGGCCTGAGGACTCAAGGGTCCCAGGTTCGATTCCGGTACCTTGGTTGCGGGCACATCCCCAGTGGGGAGTGCGCAGGAGGCAGCTGATGGATGTTTCTCTCTCATCGATGTTTCTAACTCTCTATCCCTCTCCCTTCCTCTCTGTAAAAAATCAATAAAATATATTTAAAAATAAAAATAAAAAAATAAAAGTATGTTGTTAGGTAAAAGAAGCAAGATTCATAAAGGAAGAAAAGTGCACTGTTGAAGACAAAAGTTCTAGTGCCAGACTGACTCATTGCTGATCCCTATTTGTACTACTAGACCAGTGGTTCTCAACCTTACTAATGCCGCAATCCTTTAATACAGTTCTTCATGTTGTGGTGACTCCCAACCATAAAATTATTTTCATTGCTACTTCATAACTATAATTTTGCTACTGTTATGAATCGTAATGTAAATATCTGATATGCAGGATGTATTTTCATTGGTACAAATTGAACATAATTAAAGCATAGTGATTAATCACAAAAACAATATGTAATTATATATCTGTTTTCCAATGGTCTTAGGCGACTCCTGTGAAAGGGTCATTCGATCCCAAAGGGGTCGAGACCCACAGGTTGAGAACCGCTGTACTAGACCTTAGTAAGACTTAGGCAAGTTATTGCATCTCTCTGTACTTCCATTTTTTAATCTGCAAAACATGGATATTTTTACAAAATAAAATAGATGCATAGATACAGAAAATAGACAGTAGAGGGGAGGGGCTTTGGAGGGTTGGGTAAGAAAGGTGAAGGGATTAAGAAAAAAATCATAGACATAGACAATAGTATGGTGATTACCAGAGGGAAGGGGGGGGAGATAAATGGTGGCAGAAGGAGATTTGAGTTTGGGTGGTAAACACACAATACAGTATACAGATGATGTATAATAGAATTGCACACTTGAAACCTATATAATTTTAACCAATGTCACCCTAATAAATTCAATAAAAATTAAAATAAAATAAAACAGACTTTTTTAGAGCAGTCTTAGATTGACAGCAAAATCTAAAGGAAGATAAAGAGTTCCTATATATATATACCCGATCCCCACACATGCATACTCTTCCCCAGTATCAATATATCTTACCAGATTGGGACATTGGTTATAATTTAGCCAAGCATATAAACTTTTATCTATAGAATCCTATATAATAAAGAGGTAATATGCAAATTAACCCTCACACCCTCACAAGATGGCTGCCTACGACCAGGCCTGCAGGGGCGTTAGTGAGGGATGACCAAACGACTGAACAAGAAGGTTGCAGGGGGGATTAGTGAGGGACAACCAAATGACTGAACAGCAGGCTGTGTGAGGTGACCAGGCTGGCAGAGGCGTCAGTGAGGGACAACCAAATGACTGAACAGCAGCGTCAGTGAGGGACAACCAAATGACTGAACAGCAGGCTGTGTGGGGCGACCAGGCCGGCAGGGAGGCCTTGAGGGGTG
>NW_005871055.1:2103494-2160945 GCF_000147115.1 Myotis lucifugus
GTTTCATTGCCAAAATACAAATATTTTACTTCATTATGGGCTCTTGTGCCTCCAACTAGGACATGACCTCAATTTCTGAATTATCACATATAGCCTACCAGTATTATCATGTACTTATTTACATTTATAGCTTACAATTCTGTTGCTTAAAAGACCAGAGGAAGTCCTCCAAATTGAAAAACATTATCAGATGCAGTTTTGTCATGAAAATCTTTTGCTGACCCTGAATTTTTTCACTAGATGGTATGGCTAATATCTGCACAATTGTTTAGTAGATGACATTGACAGTATAGTAGTCCCAGCCTTATCTTCAGGGGATATGTTCTAAGACCCCCAGTGGATGCCTGAAACCAAGGACAATCCCAAACCCTATACATACTATGTTTTTTCCTAGACATACACACCTTTTCACTTAAAGGAGGCACTTTATGGCTTCTTTTTATCATTTCTGAATTTTCAGCACCACTACTCTTGCTTTTGGGGGCCATTACTAAGTAAAATGGGGATTACTTGAATTTAAGCACTAGGATACAATGACAGTCAATCTGATCATTGAGAAAGCTATGAAGTGACTAAGATGGGTAGCATATACACGTGGATACACTGGACAAAGGGATGATTCACATCCCAGGTGGAGCATGATCACACTACTCAGAACAGCACACAATTTAAAACTTATGAACTGTTTATTTCTAGAATTTTTCATGTAACATTTACAGACTGTGGATAAATAAAACTGCGAAAAGCAAAACCATAGATAAGGAAGGAAATGCTGTATTCCTTATGTAAAATAGATGACAAATAGGCAGGAGGATTGGTGGCATGTGTAGTGGTATCCTAAATCCTAGACTCCATCTTCTTCTTTAACTTAGAAAAATCTTAGTTTTTTGCCTTTATTAATCTGAGCACGGTGAAACAGATTTAAAAGAGTGAGATAATAAATATTCTGCCAGGCTGACCTGGCTCAGTGGTTGAGCATCAACCTATGAACCAGGAGGTCATGGTTTGATTCCCGGTCAGGGCACATGCCTAAGTTGCAGGCTCAGTCCCCAATGATGGGCTTGCAGGAGGCAGCCGATCAAAGATTCTCTCTCATCATTGATGTTTCTATCTCTCTCCCTCTCCCTTCCTCTCTGAAATCAATAAAAAATATACATATTAAATAAATAAATAAAATTTCTGTCACTGCTGATATTCAAGCAGAATATTAATGATCATTTATGAAGAATGCTGTAGAAATGAAACTAGCAAAACAGGTTGGTTGATTTTTAAGGTAATTTCTAATTCTATCATTTTCAATGATGAAATGTGGAGTCAAAGAATAATGTGAGATAAAATACAGAGAAAAATTCAATTTAGTTGGATAACTAACTGCAATTTAGTGATAAAGCAAAAAGAAACATCACAGATAATCCCAATATTTTTAGACTGGAATGTGGGGAAATCATGATAATTATATATAGAAGTGAGGAAATTACAAAGATTTGGGAATAATAAAACAGGATTAGAAATGTCTTTCCAGATCATGTTATGTTCCTGATAGCAGGGTACCAGCGAAAACATAGTGAAAAAGGCAGACCCCTGCTCTCATACAATCTAGTGAGGATACAGACAAGTGACAGGCAAGTAGTAATACACACATTGCCAGTAAAAGCCCTGGAGACCATGAGAGCTCATCCAACAAGCACCGCCCAGATGTCAGGGTCAGGGAGGGCTTCCTGGAGAAAATGATGTCTAATCTGGGAACTGAAGAGTGAGCCAGAATTTGCTGGGCCATGAGGTAAATTATCTATACTAATAAAAGGGTAATATGCTAATTAGACCAGATAGACTGGACATCCTTCCAGACAAAGCTGCAGTGGCTGCTAGGGCAGAGGAGGGCTGGCAGCCACGCGGCCAGCAGCCCGGCGGCTGGCAGTGGCAGCAGCAGCAGAGTGATGGGGACAGCACCTTCCCCTCACCTCCCATAGGGAGCGGGCCTAAGCCATCAGTAGGACATCCCCTGAGGGCTTCCAGACTGTGAGAGGGGGCAGGCCGGGCTGAGGGACCTCTGGGCCTCTAATAAAATATAAAAGAGAAGAGGGTTACAGGACAAGGGACATGTAAAGGTCTGGAGGGGAGGAAGAGGAAGGGCATTTTCAAGGTTCTAAAAGTAGTTTACATGATTGGAGTACAAAGTGTGAAGATGAGACAGAGGTACAAAGATGGGCCAGAAAAGCAAGCAGTGACAATGCATTAAGGAACTTATAAGCCATGTTAAGGAAATTGGACTTTTATCTGAAGGCCATGGACAGGCAATTAAAAGTGTTAATCATTGCTTGGCCAGTGTGGCTTAGTGGTTGAGCGTTGACCCATGAACCAGTAGGTCACAGTTCAATTCCTGGTCAGGGCACATGCCTAGGTTGCAGGCTTGATCCCTGGTAGGGGGCACGCAGGAGGCAGCTGATCAATGATTCCCTTTCATCATTGATGTTTCTATCTCTCTCTCTCTCCCCCTTCCTCTTTGAAACCAATAAAAATATATGTATTTAAAAGCATTAATCAGTGAAAAGACATAATTAAATTTGCATTTTATAAAGATCACTGGCTGCAATGTACAGCAGGGTTTTAAAATTTAATTTATTTATGTCTTTATATATTTATGTACCCCCAAAATTACAAATTATAGTTGAAAGAAATTAAAGAATACTTAAATAAATAAAGGATATCTTCTATATTCATGGATTGGACAACTCACCGTTAAAACAGAAATGTTCACCAAATTGAATTAGATTCAACACAATCATTATCAAATTTCTAGCTGATTCTAAAATTCATATGGAAATGTAAGTAATTAAGAGTAGCCACACTCTAGCTGGTTTGGCTCAGTGGATAGAACATTGGCCTGCAGACTGGAGGGTACTGGGTTCAATTCCAGTCAGGGGCACATGCCTGGGTGATCCCCAGTGGGGGGCATGCAGAAGGCAGCCAATCAATGATTTTCTCTCATCATTGATGTTTCTGTCTCTCTCTCCCTTGCTCTCTGAAATCAATAAAAATATATTTAAAATAACAAGAGAAAGAGTAGCCAAAGTAATCTTAAAATAGAATAATCAAGTTAAAGGATTCACATGTCCTGATTTCAAAACTTACAAAGCTGCAGTAAACAAGATGAAGACGGTGTGGTGCTGGGATATGCAGAGACAAAAATTATGGAATAGAATTGAGATTACAGAAATAAGCCTTTATTTTTATGGTTATTTGAATTTTCACAAGGGTGCCAAGACCATTCAATAGGGGAAAGAATAGTATTTTCAGCAACTGACTAGCACCATATACAAAAATTAATTTAAAATGAATCATAAATATAAATGTAAAACTATAAAACGTTTAGAGAAGAAAACATAGAAATAAATCTTCATATCCTAAAGTTAGAGAAAGCCTTCTTAGACATATTCCAAAAGCACAAGTGATGAAAGAAAAGAAAACTTGCTTGGTGTAGTACAGGATTCAAGGAATGAAACTGTGTTACATTCAATTGAAAATATTCTTTAGTTCCAGATTTACCATGAAAACTCTACGCTACCATAATATTTACTTTTCCCACGGGATCCCTGTTTTTAGTCCTAAAGATGATGCCCTAACTGGTTTGGCTCAGTGGATAGAGCATCGGCCTGCGGACTGAAAGGTCCCAGGTTTGATTCCGGTCAAGGGCATGTACCTTGGTTGCGGGCACATCCCCAGTAGGGGTGTGCAGGAGGCAGCTGATTGATGTTTCTCTCTCATCGATGTTTCTAACTCTTTATCCCTCTCCCTTCCTCTCTGTAAAAAATCAATAAAACATATTTTTAAAAAACAAACAAACAAACATTTTCATTAATAGATCTAAATTTATTTTTTAGTTTCTCTGTAATAGTAGTTCAAAAGTAGGTAAACTTAGACTTTTCTAGCAATTAACGTTTCAGTACTTCATGTTATTTAGAAATATCTAGATATTCAATTTTCTATCATTTCACTTAATGTAGTAAAATTCTAAAGTTTCAAGTTAACAAAGAGATTTATACTACGCTGCTGTAAAAAAAAGAAATAACTCATACGATTCACAACAGCACCGATGGACATGGAGAGCATTATGCTAAGCGAAATAAGCCAGTTGGAGAAAGATAAATGTCACATGATCTCACTCATTTGTGGACTATAATGAACAACATAAACTGATGAACAAAAATAGATCCAGAGACAGAAAAGCATCAAACAGACTGTCAAACCTCAGAGGGAAGGCAGAGGTAAGAGATCAACCAAAGGCCCTGTATGCATGCATATAAGCATAACTAATAGACACAGACACTGGGGCGGTGGGGGCATATATCCTAGGACAGCGATGGCGAACCTTTTGAGCTCGGCATGTCAGCATTTTGAAAAACCCTAACTTAACTCTGGTGCCGTGTCACATATAGAAATTTTTTGATATTTGCAACCATAGTAAAACAAAGACTTATATTTTTGCTATTTATTTTATATATTTAAATGCCATTTAACAAAGAAAAATCAACCAAAAAAATGAGTTCACGTGTCACCTCTGACACGCGTGTCATAGGTTCACCATCACTGTCCTAGGAGGAGGGGGAGTGGCCAGGGAGGAGTAGATGGGGAAATAAAGAGACATATGTAATACTTTAAACAATAAAAAAATAAACATTGTAATGTGTACACAGAATTTATATACATTGCTTGAATTTGTCAATGGTGTTCTAAAAAAATCAGTTAAGTATTCATACAATATAATTATTGCTAAAGAGTTAAAAGAAACCTTTTATTCCATTTATATTAATTTAATTTATTTTCTCCTAACAGTTAAGTTAGTTCTATATAAATTTTACTATACCAAGTTATTTCTCTTGCTGACAAATTTTGCAAAAGAGATAGCATGAACTTACTTGACTAATAAACTCAGAAAAAATCAAAGTATTATTTAATGCTTATGAGTCTAAAGATATGACTATTTAACCAAACTAAACTCAGAACCAGCTTTAATCCTATGTAATAAAGAGGGTATATGCAAATTGACCATCACTCTGCCACAAAGAGGGCAGCGCCCACAGCGGAGGCAGGGTTTCCGTAACACAAGATGGCTGCACCCACAGCGGAGCCCTACTTCTCGTTATGAGCCTTAACGAGTAATCTGCAGGGACCTGAGGCTGCGCCCCTCCTTCCCCCCATGGGGCTTGACAGGGGACCTCAGGCCACGCCTCCTGCCCCAGCACCGGGCTGGGGGACCTGAGGCCACACCCCCTGCCCCAGCTCCAGGCCAGGGGACTTGAGGCCACACCTCCCCCCCCGTCTGGCAGGGCTTGACAGAGGACCTGAGGTTGCGCCCCCACCCGGCAGGGCTTGACGAGGGACCTCAAGGTGTCCCCCCGCCCCAGTGCTGGGCCAGGGGACTTCAGGCTTCTCCCCTCGCCCTGGGCCAGGGGATATAAGGCCACACCCCCCACCCAGCAGGGCTTGACGGGGGACCTGAGGCTGTGCCCCCCCTACCATTGGAGCTTGTTGGGGGACCTGAGGCTGCGCCCCCCACCCAGCGGGGCTTGACAGGAGACCTCAAGGCATGCCCCCTGCCCCAGCCCGGGCTGGGGGACCTCAGCCTGCACCTCCCGCCCCAGCACCAGGCCAGGGGACCTGAGGCTATGCCCTTGCCCAGCGGGGCTTGACAAGGGTGGGACTGGCTGGGTCTAAATCTAGCCCAATTGGGGGGGGGGGCCTGCCGAGTCTGGGTCTCGCGTGATTTTGAGGCACATGTGGGTGGGTGGGACTCTGGGTCCCATGGTGAGCCCCAGACTCTGACAGGAGGAAGATTTTCATATACATTTTACTAATTTCCTTTCATCTCTGACACTTCTATTATAGAGAAAGGGCAAATAGCAATATTAAAATATTTCCTCTAATTAATCCCCTTTTAATGTGCACAAATTTTGTGCACCGGGCCAGTAGTTTCAAATATTTTCCCAAATCATGTGATTCTGAAAAGCATTTCAGTTAGCCTGTTCTATTTTGTTTTTTAATATGGAATGCTTCATGAATTTGCATGTCATCTTTGTATCAATCTTCTCTGTATCAATCTAATTTTAGTATATGTGCTGCCAAAGTGAGCACAGCCTGTTCTATTTTTTTTAATGTTTTATAACTCAAATGAGTAATTTTTTTATTGATTTAAGAGAGAGGAAGGGAAAAGGGGAGAGAGATAGAAACATCATTGATAGAGAAACATCATTGAAGGGCTGTCTCCTGAATGCCCCCTACTAGGGATGAAGCCCATAACCTGAGCATGTGTCCTGATGGGAATTGAACCTCCTGGTTCCTGGGTAATCACTCAACCACTGAGCCACACCACCAGGAAACCTGTTCTATTTTTGAGCATTCTTATATAAGCCCTTATTTTTTTAAACCAATTTAATATTACAAATTAGGATTCAATGGTAGAAATATGCTACATCTAGACTGTACATACTAGTACATAGACATACATCAACATACAGATAAGCATAAATAGAGATCTCATAGTTGTCATTTTAAATCTCTAGCCTTTGTGTTCCAGGCACAATTCAAGACTCAGAGGAAAACTGGATCCAGATTATGTTTCTGGTAAATGAACTAATTTAAGATTCTGCTTGGATGACCAAAGCTTTGTATGCTGTAAAACAAATAACATCGACAACAACATATCTCACTCACGCACATTCATACATTTCCCCCCCAAACTATACTTTCAGATTTAATTTGCCAGCTCTAGACTAAATTCATAACCAGTTTCAAGTTACAAACAAAATTCCACACCTGAGTTGAGACACAGACTCAACAAATAACCAATATAATTCCAGTAATCAATCCTAGTTGCTAATTGCAACCTCTCAGGATCCTTTTCCTAATGCAACTGATAGGGGACCCTCAAACCAAGTAAATGAATTCCTCAAGGACCCAACCAAAAGTAACAGGGGAGTGTCCCTGGGATCTTTACCTACAAGGCTACTTACCAGTAGATGTCTTCTACACCAAGTACCCACTTTCTCTCACTGCAAAATGAAAGCACTGTTGGTCAGCCATGCCCAGTCAATGGTGAGCACTGTAGATCTGTTCCTGGAGCAATCAGTCCAGGAAGCTGCTCACACAGAATCTGGAGCGACCACTACCAGCCAGGGGTTGCTGAACTGCAGGCAGAAAACCGACTCAGGGCTAAGTCCCAACAGAATTTCCATTTGTGTTACAGGAACAGCAAGAGTTTGTTCACCGGACACTAGCAGAGCCAAACACTAGACACAAAGATTGCAGTAGAG
This sequence comes from Myotis lucifugus, assembly GCF_000147115.1. Lineage (NCBI taxonomy): Eukaryota > Metazoa > Chordata > Mammalia > Chiroptera > Vespertilionidae > Myotis > Myotis lucifugus. Next base: position 2,110,805 of record NW_005871055.1, read on the forward strand.
AAATATTGGCTAATCCCATCTAATAAAAGAGTAATATGCAAATTGACCATCACTCCAACACACAAGATGGCTGCCCCCATGTGGTCAAAGATGGTTGCCTCCATGTGGACACAAGATAGCCGGCAGGGGAGGGCAGTTGTAGGCGATCAGGCCAGCAGGAGGGGGCAGTTGGGAGGGACCAGGCCTGCAGGGGAGGGCAGTTGGGGGAGACCAGGCCTGCAGAGGAGGGCAGTTGGGGGTGACCAGGCCGGCAGGGTAGGGCAGTTAGGGGCAACCAGGCTGGCAGGGGAGTGGTTAGGGAGTGATCAGGCTGGCAGGCAGAAGCAGTTAGGGGCAATCGGGCAGGCAGGCAGGCGAGCGGTTGGGAGCCAGCAGTCCTGGATTGTGAGAGGGATGTCCGACTGCCCTTTTAGGCCCGATCCCAGTGGGGTCCCAGATTGGAGAGGGTGAAGGCTGGGCTGAGAGACATACACTCCCCCTTGTGCATGAATTTCTAGTTTTATTATAAAATAGAGGCCTGGTGCACAGATGCATGCACTGGTGGGGTCTCTCGGCCTGGCCTGCAGGGATCAGGCTGAAACCAGCTCTCAGACATCCCCTAAGAGGTCCCAGATTTCAAGAGGGCACAGCCAACCTGAGGGATCCCCACTGGTGTATGATCAGGGATGGGGAGGGACCATGGGAGGTCTTCAGGGCATGTCCAGCCCATCTCACCCAGTCCCCGTAAGTCAGACCCCAGCAGCAAGCTAACCTACTGGTCAAAGCGTCTGTCCCCTGGTGGTCAGTGTGCATAATAGTGACTGGTCGAATGGTCGAACAGTCAGACACTTAGCATATTAGGCTTTTATATATATAGACTAGGGGCCCGGTGCACGAAGATTCGTGCCCTGGGGGTGGGTCCCTCAGCCCAACCTGCACCCTCTCCAATCTGGGAGCCCTCAGGGGAGCCCTCTCCAATCTGGGAGTTTCTGTCTGTCTTTGCAATCATATGAGCGAATTGTCTGAGACCCCCAACCCAGTATGGTTTGTTGCTCACAGAATAATAGAGGCATTTTTTTTTCTTTGCTTCATTGGTGGAGATTTCCTGGAAGTTTTAGGATATCTTCCCTTTAATTTTTCCTATACACTCTGATTTTACTTGTCTCTCACCTTTGCTTTCTCTCCATTCCCCACTGCAACAGTAACTTGCTCCAGGCTCACTTTGCTCTAGTGTCTAGGACAGTGGTGGCAAACCTATGACACGTGTGTCAGAGGTGACACACGAACTCATTTTTTTGGTTTTTCTTGTTAAATGGCATTTAAATTTAAATATATAAAATAAATATCAAAAATATAAGTCTTTGTTTTACTATGGTTGCAAATATCAAAAGATTTCTATATATGACACGGCACCAGAGTTAAGTTAGGGTTTTTCAAAATGCTGACACACCGAGCTCAAAAGGTTCGCCTCACTGGTCTAGGAGATCCGTCTGCCACCAGAACTATGATTCCCAGCATTCCTGGTGCTCCCCACGCTCTCGGCTTCTGCTTCCGGTCTTGGGCTGCCACCAAAACTACTATTCCCAGAATTCCTGATGCTCCTCGTGCTCTTGGTTTTCCCTTCCTGTTCTGTCTCCATCCCACAGCCTCCCACTCTGCCAAGTCCTCCAAGCCGCCAGCTCTCCCTCTCTGCTCTCCATCTGGCAGCTTGGGGAGCCAAGTTCCCCAAGCCACTCCACTCTCCACCGGCTCTCCCATTCTGCTCTTGGCCTGGCGGCTTGGGGGAGTGACCAAGAGAGCCACGTCCCCCCAAGCTGCTGGCTCTCAGCCTGGCACCTGTGTATGCAAATTAACCCACCATCTTTGTCGGGTTAATTTGCACACTCACTCCTGATTGGCTGGTGAGCATAGCAGAGGGATAGTCAATTTACATGTTTCTCTTTTATTATATAGGACTAGAGGCCCGGTGCACGAAATTCGTGCACTGGGGATGGGTGGGGGGTCCCTTAGCCCAGCATGTGCCCTCTTGCAGTCCGGGACCCCTCCCTTGTTACTGCCCACCTGCTTGCTGCTTCCTACCGCTTGGCTTGCTGCTCCTTAGTTCTGCCACGAAGGCCTTGGGTCTGCTGGGTGCCGGGCCTGCAGGTTTGTGTCTCTGATACCCCCAGCAGCCCCAGTACCAAGGTGGCGGGCCTTGGGGCTGCTGGGTACAGGCCCCCCGTTGCGTGTTTGTGTCTTCTATCAGGCCCCCAGCAGCCCCAGCAGCCCCAGCACCACCTAAATAACTTAAGGGAAACTTTATTTAGTCTTCTTTTAAAAGCAATCTAGTTTAAAAATGAGTTGCAGTTAAGAGAGAACAAAGAACATGGTACCTAAGAGTGAGATAGACTGACAGAGGAGAGGCTGGGCACTGGTCAGGGGCTTACATCCCAACTGTTCTACACCTGGGAAATGATGTAAAATCGGTTTCTTTAGTTTTCTGCTTAATGGTCTTCTCCAGCACTGAGGTCAGAGGAGCCACCTTCCAGCCCGTAGGCTGCTTCTCAGAGTCGAAAATTTCGCCATAGGCCTCTGCCTAGGACAGGACCTCTGAACCCCCAGGGTGCATAAACACACAGGGCTTCCATCAGGCTCCGCTGATCCCAGGCCAGGAGGCCTCTCGGCTCCCCTGATCCAGGCGGCCGGAAGGCCTCTCGGCTCCCCTGATCCAGGCGGCCGGAAGGCCTCTTGGCTCCGCTGATCCCCGGGCAGTGAGGCCTCTCTGCTCTGAGGCTTCAGGGCTGTTTGGCTTCGCTCTACCGCTTGGAGCCTGAGTATGCAGATTAACCGCCATCTTTTAGCTTCTATAATTGAAACATTGTATCTTTTGGAGCTGTTGCTTCAGGAGCTCAGAGCCCCGCAGCTGCAGGCGGGAACCTTGGTTTCCTCTATCACTGGGGCAACCAAGCATCCTGTTCTCAGCTGCCTGGCTGCCGGCCGCCATCTTGGCTGACAGTTAATTTGCATATACTCACTGATTAGCCAATGAAAAGGGTAGCGGTCGTACGCTACTTACCATGTTTCTCTTTTATTAGTGTAGATGGCACCACACAGGAGAATGGGAAGCAAATGCTTAACAGCCTGAACTCCCCAATGACCTGTGGTTTACAGATCATATAGGAGAAGAAATCACAACACACTTGTGGTTTAGGGGTTAGGGGTTCTGTTGGGAATTCATTGATTGGAGGTAAGGTAAAGGTAATAAGTTATTTCTTCAGGTCTTAAAACAGCTCCAGTATCTCTTGGAAAAGTAACCAGGGGGTGATTCCACCTTAAGGCTCAGGAGTTGAAGCATTACTTAGGTCAAGTTGTTATCTTTAGCCCTGGCTGGTGTTTATCAGTGGTTAGAGTGTTGGCCCGCACACCAAAGGATCTCGGGTTTGATTCCCAGTCAAGGGCAGGTACCTGGGTTGGAGTTTTGATCCCAGCCCTGGTTGGGGTGTGTGTAGGAGGCAACCAATCGATGTGTGTCTCTCTCACATCGATGTTTTTCTCTCTTTCTTCCTTCCTCACTTCTACTCTCTCTAAAAATCAATGGAAAAAAATCCTTCAAGTGAGGATTAACAAAAAAAGGAAAAAAAAGAGATGTTATCTTTAGCCTGCCAGAGGTCAGGACCCTGTGACCATTAGTCAGGTGGGGGCTACTGTCTTCTGCTGCCTCAAGCATTGCTGATTATTTGGGGGGAAAGGTTAGGTCTCTGGGGGTGGCAGTGGTGGGGAGGAGAGGTGATTTCTAGAGCTAGGACTTAAAAGAAAATGTAATCAATGTCATAAAGACCCTCAGTTTTACAAACACAGTCACACTTAGACATACTGGGGATTAAGCCTCCATCAAAATTTATGAATTATCCTAATTCAACCCACAAATACTTTGGGGTCTGTGGACCCCAGAGTAATAAATTCTGAATCAGAGAACAAACCAGCTGGAAGGCTATCATAGAAGTCTACGCCAGCATATATATGGACTATATTAGTGATAGAAGGGATGGAGGAAAGTGGGTAGATTGTAACTGTATTTGGGGAACTCAATAGGATTCAGTAATTGAATTTGATGTGAACAGTGATGCAAATACAATGTCTGAGCTGTTGCTTGGATAACCAAGTGGTCAGTAAGTAATCCATGGAAATAGGAAACAAAATGTGGGACGAGAAGCAGCTTGAGTGAAGTAAGATTGGGTGAAGATAAAGTGTTCAGTTTGGAACGTGTTCACTGTGAACATAAATGAAACAAGATAACTGGATATATATTCTGGAGCTCAGAAGAAATGATGGACCAGAGATACAGATTTGGGAGTCATCAACATATACCAGGATTGGATGCAATGGCACAGGGAGAACGTGTGAAGAAAGAAGATGGCCAAAACAGGACCAGAATGTTTAAGGGAAAAGCAAAAGATTAGAAGGCTGCAAAGATGATGTAGATGAAGCAGAGGCAGAGAAGTGGTAGGAAAGCCAATAGAGTTATTTGATTCCTACACCATAGAGATTCCAGGCTCAGGCACAAGATTATACAGTCATTATTTTATACACTACATTTGTAACAGACTGTGCTTTGGGATTCATATGACGTTTACTTTTATAGTAACTGTTGTTTTATTTACTGTTTTCTATGTACAATATCATGTTGTCTGTGATAATGACAGTTTTACGACCCCATTTCCAATTTGGATGCCTTTTATCTCTTCTTCTTGTCTGATTGCTGTGGCTAGGACTTCCAGTTCTGTGTTGAATAAGAGTGGTAAAAGTGGACATCCTTGTCTTTTTCCTGTTCTTAAGGGAAATGCTTTTCGTTTTTCCCCACTGAGTATTATGTTGGCTGTAAGTTTGTCATATATGGCCTTTATTAGGTTGAGGTATGATCCCTCTATTCACAGTTTACTGAGAGTTTTTGTCAAAAAAGGGTGCTGCCCGACTGGTGTGGCTCAGTGGTTGAGCGTCGACCTTTGGATCATGAGGTCACAGTTTGATTCCTGTCAGGGCACATGCCTGGGTTGTGGGCTTGGTCCCCAATAGGGGCATGCAGGAGGCAGCCGATCAATGATTCTCTGTCAACATTGATGTTTCTATCTCTCTCTCTCCCTCTAAAATTAATAAAAATATTATTTTTAAAAAGGGTATTGGATTTTGTCAAATGTTTTTTCTGCATCTATTGGTATAATAATGTGATTTTTATCTTTCATTATGTTTATGTGATGTATCACATTTATTGATTTGTGAATATTGTACCAGCCTTGCATCCCCTGAATAAATCCCACTCGATCTTGGTGTGTGATTTTTTAAATATATTGCTGAATCCGATTTGCTAATATTTTTTTGAGGATTTTAGCATTTGTGTTCATCAGGGATATTGGCCTGTAATTTTCTTTCTTTGTAGTGTCTTTATCTGGTTTTGGAATTAGGGTAATGTGGGCTTCATAAAAAGAGCTTGGAAATGTTGCTTCCTCTTGAATTTTTTGAATTAGTTTGAGGAGGACTGTTGTTAATTCTTTGAATGTTTGATAAAATTTTCCTGTGACTCCATCCAGTCCAGGACTTTTGTTTGCTGGGAGTGTTTAAATTACTGCTTCAATTTCATCAATTGATATTGGCCTATTCAGGTTTTCTAATTCTTTCTGAATGGGTTTTAGAAAAATTCTTCCAGTATCTTTCTAGGAATTTGTCCATTTCACCCAGGTTGTCCAGTTTGTTGGCATATAGTTGTGCGAAGTATTTGCTTACAATCTTTTGTATTTCTGTGGTGTCAGTGGTTACTTCTCCGCTTTCATTTCTGATTTTATTTATTTGGGTCCTCTCTCTTTGTTTCGTAATGTGTTTGGCTAAAGGATCATCAATTTTGTTTATTTTTTCAAAGAACCAGCTTTTGGACTCATTGATCTTTTGTACCATTTTTGTAGTTTCTATCATTTATTCCCACTCTGGTCTTTATTATTACCTTTCTTCTACTTCCTCTGGACTTTTCTTATTGTCCTCTTTATAATTCATTTAGTTGTAGGGTTAGATAGTTTATTAGTGCTTTTTCTTGTTTCTTGAGGTAAGTCTGTAATGCTATGAATCTTCCTCTCAGGACTGCTTTTGCTGTGTCCAATAGGCTTGGGGTGGTTATGTCTTCATTTCATTTGTTTGCAGGAAGTTTTTAAATTTCTTTCTTGATCTCATTGGTAACCCATTCATTGTTTAATAACATGTTATTTAGCCAAAATGTATTTGAGTATTTTTGAGTGGTTTTTAATATTTTTATTGATTTCAGAGAGGAAGGAAGAGGAAGAGAGAGAAATAGAAACATCAATGATGAGAAAGAATCATAGATCCTCTGCCTCCTGGATCGAGCCCGCAACCCAGGCATGTGCCCTGACTGGGAATCAAACCATGACCCCCTGGTTCATAGGTTGATGCTCAACCACTGAGCTATGCCAGCTGGGCTATGTTTTAGTTTTTTTTTATTATAGTTGATTTCTAACTTCATGCCCTTGTGATCCAAAAAGATGCTTGGTATGATATCAAACTTCTTGAAATTGTATAGGTTTGTTGTATCCTAACATGTGGTCTAAGAATGTACCATGTGTGCTTCAGAAATATGTATATTGTTGCTTTGGGGTGAAATGTTCTATAAATATCAGTTAGATCCATCTGATCAAGTGTGTCATTTAAGGACTTTGTTTCCTTGTTGATTTTTTGTCTGGAAGATCTATTCAGTGAAATCAGTGGGGTGTTAAAGTCCCCTACTATGACTATATTGCTGTTGATCGCTCCTTTAAAATCCATCAAGAGTTGTTGTTGTTGTTGTTTATGTATTTGGGTGCTCTGTATTCGGTGCATATATGTTTACAAGGGTTATATTTTCTTGTTGAATCATTCCCTTTAGTATTATGTAATGGCCTTCTTTGTCTCTTGTTATGGCCTTGGTTTTGAAGTCTATTTTGTCTGAGATGAGTATTGTTCCCCCCACTTTTTTTTTCTTTTATTTAGATGGAATATTATTTCCATCCCTTCGCTCTCAGTCTGTTTGTATCTTTTGTTCTGAGGTGGGTCTCTTGTAGACAATCATACTTTACAAAGTGTTCCTCTGATATTGCCAGTACCCACCTGACACCATACATAATTACAATATTATTGACCATATTCCCTATGCTGTATTTTACATCCATCCCCATGACTATTCTGTAACTACTAACTAAGAAAACATGGGTCATGTTTTCTTATCCATTCAGTCATCCCACGTCTTTTGACTGGAGCATTTAATCCATTTACATTTAAGGTTATTATTGATAGGTATTTATTTATTGCCATTTTTATTTTCTTTATGCATATGATCCTCTCTCTCTCTCTCCTTTTCTTCTTCTCCTTCTTAAAGCAGTCCCTTTAACATTTCTTACATTGCCTGTTTGGTGGTAATGTACTCCTTTAACTTTTTTTTTTTTTTTTTTTTGGTCTGGAAGCTTTTTATTTCACTTTCAATTTTAAATTATAGCTTTGTTGTATACAGTAGTTTTGGATTTAGGCTCTTGCTTTTCATTACTTTGCTTATTTCATGCCACTCCCTTATGGTCTGAAGTGTTTCTATTGAGAAGTCAGCTGACATTCTAATGGGAACTCCTTTGTAGGTAATTTTCTGTCTCTCTGTTTGCCAGTTTAATTATGATGTGTTTAGGTGTGGGTCTCTTTGGGTTCATTGTCATTGTGACTCTCTGTACCTCCTGAAATTGTGTGATACTTTCCTTCATCAGGTTGGTGAAATTTTCTGTCATTATTTCTTTAGACAGGGTTTTTTGTTCCTTGCTCACCTTCTTCCCCTTCTGGTATTCCTATAATGTGGATGTTGTTATGTTTCATGTTGTCCCAGAACTCCCTTAAACCATCTTCCTGCTTTTTAATTCTTTTTCTATTTGCTGCTCTAATTGGTATTTATTTCTAAGTTGTCTTCCAAATTACTGATTTAATCCTCTGCTTCATCCAATCTACTTTTAATTCCTTCTATTGTGTTCTTGATTTCAGATATGTCATTCTTCACTTTTGCGTCGGTCTGGTTCATGGTTTATATTTCCTTTTTCATCTATAGTAGACATCTTAGTAATGTGGGGACTTTGTCAATCAATTGTTGCAAAACCTGTATGGCTGAACATCTGATCCTTGCCCTGGCAAAACCCTTACCTTCTGTTATGCTATTTTCAAGTTTTAATAATAGTCATATATCTAGGTTTGGCTATCTTACAGGTTTGACATATGACCTAATGTTACATAATATTCAGTGCTTATTATTTTTATTTTTTTCATTGCTTATTTAAAAGAATAAAAATGCATGGAGATTTCTAGAAGACTAAAATGAAGTTCTTACAAATATATAAATAAAAATATCCCAAAGGTTCAGGTACCCAAATCTTCAATCTCGATACACTACACACTATACCATCCCTTTTTACCTTTTTCTTTGTCCTCTGATAATGTCCCCATTATATATTATTTGTTTTTAAACTTTTTTACATTCAATATTATTTTGTATTAGTACAACATAGTGGTTAGACAATCATATACTTTACAAAGTGTACCCCTGATATTGCCAGTACCTACCTGCACTTCTCAATCTCTTCACCTTTTTCACCCAGTACCCCAATATCCCTTCCCTCTGGCAACCATCGGTCTATTCTCTATATCTATTTTGTTTATTTCTGTTCTATTTATTTGTTTATATTGTTCTTTAGATTTCACATACAAGTGAAGTCATATAGTATTTGTCTTTCTCTGAATGATTTATATTCCATTCAGTTATATATTATTTATTGAAGTTGGTTGAATGTATTGATGTAGTTACTGTTTTTATAATGTCAAAGCCCAGGTAAGTTAATTGCAATATAATTTATTTTAGATAAAGTATGCAATTGTGGGTATTACAATTATACGAGAAAAGCATTAGAACTGCACAGAGGAAAGATATAATGAAGTATCTGTTATGGACCTGAGTGGTGCCTGACTCTCCCCAGTACATGTGACCAAAACCTACAGAAGAGAAAATACAGCATAACATACATGTAAAATCACTTATAGACTCTTCCTTTTAAAAACTACATTCATGGCTGATTGAATGGCCCAGATACACCCTGTTTTATTGAACTGATAATAATGAGTTTTCTATGATGACTAATCCAGTTTAACAAAACCTTTCTCACTTCCTGCCACTAAAATGTGAGTGGAAGGAATGGGGGAGGGATGTACCTGATTTTGGATCTTTTCAGAGCAAATCTAAATTTTTGTAACACTACTATTATTTGCTGGTTTAACATCAAATTTAATAAATGAGCAAGTGCCGGGAGCCGGTCCATCCTTGCTGCTTGACACAGTCGCTGCAGAGAAGAAACATCTGCACAGCATGTTTCAAGGGACCTGGCGTATATGGCATACTGTTCTTAATGTTTGCTCCCCTTCTTGGCGCTATGTGTTTTAACCAAGGTCACCTCTCCGAGAAAGGTTGTTTCCCCAGGTAGGGATTTTTCCCTGAAGTTAGGGAGGGAATAAAATCCCTTAACTAAGTGCCAGGCGGGTAGTTAATCACTTTAAATAAGAACAATCACGCTTAAGCTACATAATCTTTACTCCCTGGAATGGAGATAAGAAACACCCTAACCTTTGTAATAGAAATTGACAGGATTAAAATCGGCTGGTATAAATACGGATGTAACAAGACAATAAACATCAGATCCTCAGCAGATCCTCAGATCCTAACCAGAACCTAGCCAGAGAACATGGCAAAAGATCCTGGACAGAACCTGGCTACAGAACTTCACTGGAGAACCTAGGGAGAGAACATGGCAAAAGATCCTGGACAGAACCTGGCTACAGAACTTGGCTGGAGAACCTGGAGAAGCTGGATGGAGAACCTAGCAAGAGAACCTGTACACAGAACTTGGCTGGAGATCTTGGACAGAACTTGGCTGGAGATTCTGGAGGGAGAACCTCGCTATGCTGATGAACTGAACCCAGTTTCCATGTCATTCATTCTTCGCCGACTCCGTCCACACCTTTGGGGACCCCTGGACCTGCTGGGGTTGGACCCCAACAAGTGAGGAGAAAAAGACAAAATATTTCAGCTGTAACGGAGCTCTTTAGAGGTTGTATTGTAGCAATTAGCTTTCAAAACTTCCTTTAAAACATGGCCAAAAACCCAACTGAATTCACAGGTGCTTATGAGAAGGTTGGAACTTGAAGGAATATATAAGGGTTGAGAACAGAGATGTGTGTCATACCTCTTTATTTCCCTTAGCTTGCATTGATTTGAATATATTTACTTTCTAATTTTACATCTTTATAAAAGACAGAGAAAGGTATACTTTGAGAAATGTGATTTATAATAGCATCATTATCCCATAATTGAAAACACTGAGTGTTTGGTAGTCTGGCAGAATGTGCCCATTAGAAATAACCTGTAGCTCAGGAGACAGGGTTGCTATGACAACCAAGCAAAAGAGTTTAATAATAGCTCTATTTCAAAGCTGGAAAATTGACAGGATGATGAGAGCTCTAAATGCAGTGGCTTCTCATATAAGTGCAAGCAAGCACCAAATACATTTATTTCTTTGTTCAACAAATATTCATCAAACGCCTCTGCTGTGCCTGGCACTATGTTAGAACCTGTGGAAAAGACAGATGTGGTACATCCCTCCATGATGGAGTTAGTGCAGGAGACAAATAATAAAGAGCAAACAAACCGATAAACTGAGTAATTCCAGCATGTTAGAAGGCCATACAGAAAAGAAAGTAATGGGACTATGACACTAAATAAGCAATATATATATATATATATATATATATATATATATATATATACACACACACTATGGAGAAGAACCCAGTCATAGTATATATTAAAAATCTTGTCGCCCAGCTGGCATGGCTCAGTGGTTGAGCGTCAACCTATGAACCAGGAAATCACGGTTTGATTCCAGGTCAGGGCCTATGCCCGGGTTGTGGGCTCAACCCCCACTGGGGGGCATGCAGGAGGTAGCTGCTCAATGATTCTCTCATCATTGATGTTTCTACCTCTCTCTCCCTCTCCCTTCCTCTCTGAAGTCAATTTTTTAAAAATCTTGGAACATTGCATGATATAATGACAAGACTAGACTTTGGCTCACGATCTAAGGTACCAGTATGCAATTAGTTTTGTTATTTAATCAAAACAAGATCAACTGCCCTTGCCTTTTCTGTACAGAGCAACAGCAGGAGCCCAGGGAGCTCCAGAAGTCTTTCCAGGGTGGGAAGCCTGGTGTATGTTGTGTCAACTGCAATAACCCCTGAGATGGTGTTATCATTTTGGCTGCCATGTGATAAAATCTGGCCTGACACATGGTTAAATAGCAATGTCAGATTGCTATTTAACCTAATAGTCTTTCTCCCCCATTCTATAAGAAGAAATCCCTGAATTTTAACTATATACATGTTGACTCAAAATAAAACTGTGCCTCCCGTGCACTTTTGCAACAAGGTATGGCCATTGTAGTTAAGCTTTGACCAATGTCACGTGACTGGAAGTGATGTGTACAACTTCCCTTATAGGGAAGTGTCATGCCCTCTCCTCTTCTTCCTGATGACTGGAATATGAACATGATGGTGAACCAGCTTGTACCATGTAGACCAGGACAACACTCTGAGGATAGCAGAACAGGAAAACAGGAAAAGCCTGGTCTCAGATGACTTTCTAGATCAGAGTCAACATAATGGATTGAATTTTTATATCAGGAAAGTCTGTCTTATTAAAACAACTACAGGGCCTCTATATATATAACCACACCTGAATCCTAACTAATGTATAAGGTGAGAGAAAGCATCTGTGGTATCTTCCCTGTACAAAGAAATCCCTGAAGTCACTGAGATTCTAGTTCAGGCTGTGCCTGGAATGAGTGCCATTGCTGGATTTGTTCAGTTACAACGGGCAAAAAATTCTATTTTACTTTCTTAAAATCTAAATTAAGGTAATATTGCTTACAACTGAGAGTCCTGGCTGTACTCTTTCTTTAAGGCAAAAACACATCTGTTTTGGAAGAAATACTTTGCCTGAAATTTACAGTAAGTCCTTTTTAACTGTTCCCAGAATTAACAAAGTGTATCCAAAAATAATATTCTTAATTGAGATATGGTGGCTGTAAGCAGCAATTTTAGCTTTGGAGGGAAGAATGTAAAAGTTTGACTCCATTAGAGATAGGTGACACCCCACAGGGTAGGTTGTTTTAGGAGAAAATATATTTCAGATATAGATGAAATGTTATACAAATCATCTGTTCCCCACTCTTCCTGTGCCTAGGACCACACTGAGTCTCCAAAGTTAAAGATGTGAGGAATGGAAGTTTGATGAAACAGACCCAGGCGACAACTGGTTCAGAGTCAAGGAGGTGGTCCTTCTCCCTATCCTGCATGAAACCTATTGCCTCCATGGTATTGAGGTTTGGCAGCTTTTGTGAACAGGATCTTTTATTTTGTTATTATTAAATTTTTTATATTTTTATTAAACTGATTTAAAATATATATATGTATTTATTGATTTTTTTACAGAGAGGAAGGGAGAGGGATAGAGAGTTAGAAACATCGATGAGAGAGAAACATCGATCAGCAGCCTCCTGCACACTCCCCACCGGGGATGTGCCCACAACCAAGTACATGCCCTTGACCGGAATCGAACCTGGGACCCTTCAGTCCGCAGGCCAACGCTCTATCCACTGAGCCAAACCGGTCAGGGCTAAATTGATTTTTATATTATTATTAAATTGATTATTAAACCCTCTAGGTTCAAGAAATAACATTAATTCTCTTGGGATTCTAGTGGTAGTCACATTTTCTATAAATTCTGCCTCTTAATACTATCCTGCTTTATCAAATTTACTAAATAAATGTTCCTTTAAAGTTAATTAGAATAATGAAAAGTGTGTAGGAGTTTTTAAACAGGTATGGGAAGAAGAGACTGTCACAAGTGCTCTTACCTTGAGTCTGATGAGCTTCAAAAGTGTCATAAATAATTGAAAATATAAAATTATGAATATATGCCTTTGGGGGGAATGGATCAAAAGCTTTCCCCAGAGCCCTGGCTGGTTTAGCTCAGTGGTTAGAGTGTCAGCCTGTGGACCCAAGGGTAGTGGGTTCTATTCCCAGTCAAGAACATGTACCTCAGTTGCAGGTCCTATTCCCGGCCCCGGACAGGGCATGGGCAGGAGGCAACCAGTCAATGTATTCCTCTCTCTCTCTCTCCCTCCCTCCCTCCCACCCTTTCTCTAAAGATAAATGTATATCCCCAAGTGATTAAAAAAAAAAAAGCTATCCCCATATTCTCAACAAGATCAGGTACAGATAATTTTTTAATTCCAGCTCAATTAAAAATGATAAAAAGAGCTATTTAATTTCAATCTCTAATCCATATATAGACAAGCTTATTGCTAAATTAATTTCTACTTCATCCTTTTGGAACCATAATGCCATTTATTATTTTAACTAAAAAGAACTTGCAAAAATTTGGACTCTTTGAGCTTTTCAGATTATGGGAACAGATAAAAAAATAATTACGGTTACTCTAAATCTTATAAATAGTAGTCCTGCAAACAACATTATATCGAGAATTTGCTAAAAGTTCTGATGATTAATTGAAAAACTGAGGCAAGGATGCTTTTCTATCAAAAAAGGATTTCAACACTGCTAGTTATGTCATTCACTGCACAAGCAAGTGTTGCATACATTCAGCAGAAACACCGAATTAAAAAGTCAGAAAGTCTGGGATTTAATACCAGTTTTATTTGTTACTAATCACATACAAATCACTTATCTATAAAATAATGATTAACATCTATTCCCTAATTCACAAATATATCACGAAACCAAAATTCTTCCTAAGAAAACCTCTTTGTAAACAAAGATATTACTACCATTTAGCTTAGGCTTTAACTGAAAGGTTGAAAATGGCAACCTGGAGAATTTGTCTCATATAAACTATAGATGAATAATTTGGATGAATTATCCATTGTCCTTTTTCAACATGAAAAAACAGAAAGCTATCAAAAGAAGTCACTGGTGAAGAAAAAGTTGGAAAAAAAAAAGCTACTGAGAAAGGGCTCTGTGTTAAGTACAGTGCTTAGAACAACCCTGATATCAAATGGAACAAAATTTAGCCTTAGGCAACTGAAAGCATAACTGACCTTTTGAAGGAACACATACTGCTAAGACAAGCATCTTATTTCATAAAAAATAAACAGGAATGTTCTGCAAAATCTTCAAATGGCCCATAAAAATGCCTCCGAATACTTTTTTTTAAAAACTTGCCTGTCTCCCTCTCTTTATTTTCATATGATAGTATATCATTCAAAAATTCTGTTTCCCACCTGAGAGAGCACATGCCTTAGTATTCTGCCACGGTGTATGAAATGTTAGCATTCTGTCACTAGCAAATAGGAATTAGCATGTTATTAAATAAAGATTTAGGAAGCTAATGCTAATTGGGTATAGGTAATTTTATACACTATAAGCATCTGTCATTTATTATGAATAATGACAACAATATCTAGTAAATCTTAAGAGGTAAGCATTTATATTTTCTGGTATTTAACAATGTCAGTTTTATGTGATTTAGTCTACTTCTGGACTTTTCCTTACATAGTGACAGAAACAAAGACTAAAGCATTAATTCACAGAGAAACTCAGAACAGATACAAATACCCTAATAAAAGAACCATATATTCCACTGCTTAGGGAAATATTTTAGATGAATATACTTTCACTACTGGCCCCAAAAGCCATCATCCACGTATGTTATTTAACTGTAAACTTTTAATACAAAAATACCTTTAAGCTACTAATAACATTTAGTGACTTACAAAACTGACAATATTTCAGTGCTACACAAAACAATTCTATACTTAAAACTTAAAGTTTTAAAGTTCTTTGCCGGCACTTGATTTTATAGTTGATAGATACAATAACTACTAATCAATAAAATACTGTCCTTAGCTTATACATATTTTCAAAACCAATATTACCTCACAAAACAGTAAAGAATAATCAAATCTTGCTGACAAATCTTGTAAGCTGAACACCAAAACTATACAGTCAAAATATTTTAAGAATCACAATAACTTTTTAAGACAATGAATAAAAGTTTACACAATCACATCCAATGGACAAAAGGATTGTTCCTCTGAATCAATGAAGCATGTACCAAGTATAGATAAAACACATGAACCTACAAAGCAAGTTACTGGGGTTTTGTTTTTGTTTGTTTTTTAAGTTTTGTAGATGATTAGTGACACTGCTAGAATGGAATTCTTTTTAGATGGAAACTTGGTCACTATTTGCAAATACACATTTTATATTACAAATTTAAAACTGAAATTTCTTTTCCAACAGTAGAATCCTGTGGGGGTTTTTTGTTGTTTTTATACCAGTGAGCTTATGGCCATTCTGTGAAGTATTACATTCCTTCACATTATAATCATTCAGTCACATTAAACATATATGCATCTTTTTCCTTCATGAAAGGGGAGGAAATAACTAAAATTTAGCAGATTATATTTAAGTTAGAACACATGTTGTATAAACATACTAGTTTAAAGTTTTGGAATTCTACTACACTGTTCTGAAGAAAAATATATGCTTTCAAAACCCTATCTAGTAATCCCTATCCAGCTATTTTAAAAATTAAAATTCCAGTTACTGTACTTGTGGCACTAAACAGAGTGGAAGGCAAAATTATCATATTCAAATATAGACATATTAAATAACCAAACAATATTGGATTTTTAGAACAGTAAATTATTAAATAGGTTTATTTTTGGAGTGCTTAAATTCTCTAACCTTAAATTACATCAGTATTTCAAATAATACCCTTTCTAAAGAAAACCTGAAATTAATCAACTTTTTTTCCAGTAAAGGGAAAGGGTCTATCTTTTAGATACTTTCCAAAGCAATAAAAATACCTTAGTGTTTCAACCTATCTATAACAAACCCTGCTGATCCTGTGCATTTCACTGAGGTGCTACCTGTACCCACAAATCATCATCAGATAAAGAACTTGAACTTCCTGACTCAGAATCTAGCTCACTGAATCCACCTAAATCCCATTCAGTACTAGATTCACTTGGTATTTCCTCTTCCTCAGTGAGGAAACTCTGACCAGGCTCAAGGCAGGAAGGATAAACACGAGCTGAGAGGCAGAAAAAGTTGGAATCAAATTGGAAGAGGCCTAATGTGGTACCAATATTAATCCACTGGTCTCCACTAATGTCATATTCATACACGGTCACTCGGTTCTTTTTCCATTGTGGGGTGCGTGAGGTAATCAGCAACAGTTTTTGGTCATGATTGATGATCCGGTAGTTGCTGGTCTCTGACACCAAAGGAATATTATTAATCTGCCTCCATTCTCCTCTGACTGGATTATAGACCTTCATGACTGGGATGTCACAGATACAATAGATCTCATCATTGAAGACACAGGCTTCCTGAAAGTCATGGCGCTTAAGAGAAACACACTTCAGCCACATATTGTGGTTAGGATCATAGCAGAACATGCGCTTACTGTTGAGAGCATAAAGGTAGTTCTGAATTACCATTAGGTCAAAGGAGATAAAAGAATGGGGTAGTGGAGCCACCAGTGCCCACTGGTTCCTCTGAACACTGTAGCATTCCACTTCCTTCAATTTAAGTCCAGTAATAGGGTCTCGCCCACCCAAGATGTAAATGTAGCCATTGAGGTAGGCCACATCCATGCCCTCACGACAGAGCAAGCGATCTGCAAGTTGCTGCCAACTATTCTGGGCTGGTTTATACACCCAGAGGTCTTTCCTGGGCTGGGCAGCTAGATAGATGTCATGGTCCGGAGAGATACAGACGGCTAAGGTGGTTACAGTTCTAGTGTGAGCAAGGCAGGTCAAAGGTGAGGGCACTTTGTAAATATCCCCGGAATAGGGGTCACAGCACAGAAAGGGATCTCTAGGGTGACCAAAGAAAATCACCATCTTCTTGGCACACACACCCAACCTCTGGGGTGGATTTTCTGCTGCGTATACAGCAGAGCTGCTGCTGCTGCTGCTGCTGCCGTCTGGCTTTGCCACCACAGACTTGTACATCATGTCACCATATCGCATCTGCAGAGCCCCTTCAATAAGGTCCAGACAGTACTTCTTCACAGTGGTGTTGGTTAGCAGCCCTTTCAGGTAATCCTGATCTTCATCAGCGAAATGTGTCCAGCGGACACACTTGAAGACTTCCGCAGCGCTGGGACCCCGCTCCTTGGGAGCCGCCTCCAACCACTGCATGGCAACGTGACACACGGTCTGCTCATGCTCTATGTTTAGACAATCCAGGCGCAGGACAGCCAGCAGCTGGGCCAGGGTCAGATCTGCCAGAGTCTCCTCCCGAATCGGACCCATCTGGCTGAGCTGCTTGAAGTTGTGGGCTATGAAGGACTGGGCCTGTGAGCGCAGCTTGCGATGGCCAAAGGCATCAGCGAACTTGAGGATGGCGGTGCAGTTAGCCAGGTCCAGGCGGCGGGCTAGGAAGGAAGCACAGGCTTCCCGCACGTACTCGAGCTGCAACATGTCGGAGGCCGCGTAAAGGCGTTCCACGTTGGCCTCACTCAGGGACACGCGACCGGTGTAGCAGTATTCGACCAGCACCTCAAAGGACTCGGCATCCACGTCATGCATGGTCACGTTCGCCTGCTGGCTCTCGTACATGCCGCCGGTGAACATGCTCTTGAAGTAGGGGCAGGCGGCAGCCAGCACGTTCCGGTTGCAGGAGAAAAGGCGGCCCGTGCCAGGCCCACTGCCAGGCGTCACCACCTCGATGGTCACATCACACAGCAGCCGAGAGTCATAGAAGGACTTGAGCTGAGCCAGCAGGGCTGCAGAGTGGGCCGCGTCCTTCAGCTCCTCCGGGCCCGTGAAGAAGGCCGAAACCGTCGGCTTGTGAATCCTCTTGGGCCGCTTGCCACCACGGGGACTGGCGAGGCGGCGGGAACGCGGGGCATCTTCCCGGGACTGCATGGTGGAGATGGCGGCGGGCGCTGAGGGCAAGAGCGGGCGCTAGGCTAGGGCCGGGCTCCGGCTTCTCCTCACCCTGCTGTTGCGGGCGCAACGATAACGGTGTCTCCGGAGAGACAACCACACGAGTCCATTTACTTGACTCAGCCCTGTGCCGAGGTGCCACCTGCCTTTACCGCGTAGACCGCGCCAACTCACCCGCTTCCAGTTCCACGCCCTTCCTCCGCCTCAGCTCGCCCACAGAACCGCAGGCTGACACGGAAAGCCGCCGCCGCCGCGCTGGCACGGCAGTACCGCTAGGCGTCCAGGAGAACTACGATGCCCAGGTGGCCTTTCGCGCCTCGAGGCATGCCGGGTCCTCCAGACCTACAGGCATAGGCTCAGGTACAGAAGCGGCGTGGCATGCCGGGAGTAGTAGTTTCCATAGTATCGCGAGATTTATCTGCCGTTCATTGTTTCAGCTGACGAAATTAAAAATAACTGATTCTTCCCGATTCCGATTTCATGTTATGGTAGAACTTTGAGTTTGGAATGCAAATTAGGCTCCCGTTCTAGTATTTATTAATTGTTTGCCTTCTCTCTCATAGTGTTCTTCTAAGATTAAATGAGCCCGGCCTCGGTGTTCAGTGGTCGATCGTAGACCCGGAACCGAGAGGTCACCAGTGCGATTCCCGGTCAGGGCACAAGCCCGGGTTGCGGGCTTGGTCCCTAGTAGCGGGGTGACTCAGTGGATAGAGAGTCGGCCTGAGGACTGGAGGGTCCGGGGTTGGATTCCAATCAAGGTCACATGCCCGGGTTGTGGGCTCGATCCCCGGTCACGGGCATGCAGGTGGCAACCGATCAGGATGTTTCTATCTTTCTCCCCCTCTCCCTTCCTCTCTCTAATATAAACAAAAACATATTTTTAATATACATTTTTCTTGATTTCAGAGAGGAAGAGAGAGATATAAACAACAATGATGAGATAGAATCATTGATCGGCTGCCTCCCCCATGCCCCTGACTGGGGATCGAGCCCGCGACCCGGACATGTGCCCTGGACCGGAATCTAACCCGGGACCCTTCAGTCCTCAGGCTGACGCTCTATCCACTGAGCCAAACCAGCCAGGGCTAAAAACGTATTTTTAAAAATGAGACAAATTGCATAGGATACATAGGATTCTCTGAGTACATATTTGTTCTTATATATTAATAGAATAATTAATAAGTACTTGCACATTTCCTAATTTCTGTGTTTTAGCTTTTCTTATAGCATCTATGAAAAATGAATTACCCACTCATTTGAAATCATTGGTCTATAAGGAAAAAAATTTTTTTAAAAATTAATCCTCACCCAAGGATATTTTTTCATTGATTTTTAGAAAGTGTGGAAGGGAAGGGGAGAGAGAGGAAAAAAACAACAACACATTGATGTGAAAGAAACACATCGACTGGTTGCCTCCGATGGTGGCAGGAGATCAAGCTTGCAAGCAAGCCCTTTACTGGAATTGAATCTGAGACCCTTCAGTCCACAGCCACTGCTCTATGCACTAAGCCAAACCAGCTAGGACTGGTGTGTAGTCTTTTAAGATATCTTCGTTCCCTTAGCAATACTCATTTCAGGTTCCTCTTTTCATGGCTTGATAGCTTATTTCTTTTTTGTTAGTGAGTAATACTCCATTGTATGGATATACCACAATTTACTTATCCACTCACCTACTAAATGGCATTTTGTTTGCTTTGAATTTTGCAATTGTGAATAAACCTGCTCTAGACACTCATGCACTCTTTTATTTCGGGACATAAGTTTTCAGCTCATTTGGTAAATACTAAGGAATGTGACTGAAGGATCCTATGGGAAGACTATGTTTAGCTTTGTAAGGAACTGCCTAGAGCAGCGGTTCTCAACCTGTGTGTCTCAACCCCTTTGGGGATCGAACGACCCTTTCACAGGGGTCGCCTAAGACCATTGGAAAACACATATATAATTACATATTGTTTTTGTGATTGATCACTATGCTTTAATTATGTTCAATTTGTAACAATGAAATTGGGGGTCACCACAACATGAGGAACTGTATTAAAGGGTCGCGGCATTAGAAAGGTTGAGAACCACTGCCCTAGAGCCATCTCTTGGTTCGGTTTTATTGCAACCTATTGTTTAACCTTAGTATTATGGGAAACTTTCAAACCACTTTTCAAGGGTGTTCAGAATTCTCACCAATATATGCTTCACCGCTAAGGTGAAAATTCATATTATTATCTCCAAAAAATGTCAGGATTTTACTGAGGACAACTTACAACTCTAATGGTCCATTTGGGACGCTTGGAATTTCCCTAAGCCTGTCTATTTACAAGGTGCCCTCAAATCTCAGTGCTCTAAGACCTGTTCTCATCAATGGTCAGTTTATTTTGCTGGTATGAGGAGGCTGAAAATAAAATATCATCGGTCTACCTCAAACTGTACAGTCTCTTAAAGACTGTCTCTTTTACCCTCTAATCTCAGGACTCTGTCCTCACCTGAATGCACCATGTGATCAAGCCATTTCTCCTACCTACTTTTCTGTGGATTCTCTTTTTCTTCCTTTGGTCTCTATTCTTCTTTTTACCCCTCCCTGCCTCCATGAAAGTACTTTGCTCCCAACTTCCAATAATAAGAACCCTTATTATTGGTCCTTCCCAACCTGTGAGGGAAGGTCAATAACCTGAGCACCCACCTGAGCAGGTATTCTTTAATCCTTTGTGGAAAAATAGTAAGAAGCAAGGAAAATCCCTGGGCAAGTGGAATAGGGAAACTGAGACAAGAAAATTCAACAAGCCAATTTGAACAACTTTCAGCCAGCTAGTAAATAGCAAGACCTTATCTCCCCTAACCAAGGACACTTGAGAGCCAATGGTTTATACCTCCCCTCCCTAACCAGAGAATACATAGCTTAAATCATCCTTGTCTTGGAAATAGAGAACAAAGACTCAATCAGTGCCATTTGTGTCAGCTAAATCTAAGGACAAATAAAGTCGGAGTAACAGATAACAAAAACCCCATTAGAGCCAGACAGGCCCAAGATAAAACTAAAACAGTAAAACAGACCAAAGAATAATCCAAACACTCCCCTATACACTCATTTTGATGCACCAGCATATTAAAAACGCACCTGGAAAATTGATAAATATTCTGCTAAAACCCTCCCCTAAGATTCTCACTTGCAGGGGAAAAAAACAAGATAAAACTCCTCAGGACAAAGATTCAGTATGGCTCACTCTAGAGCACTCCCATGCCCCTTTCTGGGCATGAACTTTTTACTTCCTCCTAAACTCTAACGGCCCAGGAGACCTGCAAGCAGGGGAGCAGTGGGCAGTGGCCGCTCGTCCCAGGTTAACCCCCTGATCCTATTGCCAAGGCCCTCTTTTCTCTGACTTCCCAGTGAGCCAAAGCAACCCAACCTAAGCTCACTTCTTTCCTATAACAATTCTAGAGAGCCAAAGCAGAGCACCGCCTGGCTCTCTCCTGTTGTTTCTTCTGTCCTACATCCTTCCTTTGTTTCACTGTCCCCAGCTTTAATAAACATACTCTCAAAATCACCTAGACTCATGATCTGAAATCTTTCCTATACAAGTTAAGAGCCCACACACTACAGGCCAGTCTCTGTGTGGTAACACCTTGATCTCACTCATATCTACATTTTATTGTTAAAGTCTTTCTGGACCTCCATAAAAATAGGAAAGAATCTAGTAATCAATTCAGACTGATCTTCAGGATATATTCTCTTGGGACCCATGATTTATAACAACTTGTGCCACTCCTAATGGGTCCCAGAGATCCCACTTTATTGTTTGAAAAGCCAAACGGGCCACTCTTCAAGAGGAACTTCAAAGAAGTTAGAGCACCTTGAGGCTTACATACAGGCTAACACCTTAGGGCAGTGGTTCTCAACCTTCCTAATGCCGTGACCCTTTAATACAGTTCCTCATGTTGTGGTGACTCCCAACCATAAAATTATTTTCGTTGCTACTTCATAACTGTAATGTTGCTACTGTTATGAATCGTAATGTAAATATCTGATATGCAGGATGTATTTTCATTGTTACAAATTGAACATAATTAAAGCAGAGTGATCAATCACAAAAACAATATGTAATTATATATGTGTTTTCCAATGGTCTTAGGTGACCCCTGTGAAAGGGTTGTTCGACCCCCAAAGGGGTCGCGACCCACAGGTTGAGAACCGCTGCCTTAGGGGAAAGGACTTTTAGAATCCATTCCCACTGTCTTCCTTCAAAAATTGATTGGTCATCCCTGCCCGGTTTGGCTCAGTGGAGAGAGTGTTGGCCTTCGGACTGAAGGGTCCCAGGTTCGATTCCAGTCAAGGGCACATGCCCAGGTTGTGGGCTCAATCCCCAGTGTGGGGTGTGCAGGAGGCAGCCAATCGGTGATTCTCTCTCTTCAGTTTCTATCTCTCTCTCCCTCTCCCTTCCTCTCTGAAATCAATAAAAATATATTTTTTTAAAAATTGATTGGTCAAAAATAAAAGATTGCAGAATACAAAGAGATTAATCTGTCTCTAACTTTAGAAATAGTTTAGAAAATGTTTGGAAGGACTATTCTGGTCTGACTCTAAATGACTGAACACTTTCCGCCTTAGTCACTAGCTTCATTAAGGATATGACCACGCCAAACCGGTTTGGCTCAGTGGATAAAGCG
Organism: Myotis lucifugus; assembly: GCF_000147115.1. Classification (NCBI taxonomy): domain Eukaryota; kingdom Metazoa; phylum Chordata; class Mammalia; order Chiroptera; family Vespertilionidae; genus Myotis; species Myotis lucifugus. The sequence goes on from NW_005871055.1 coordinate 2,133,502, forward strand.
TCAGCCTGCGGACTGAAGGGTCCCGGGTTTGATTCCGGTCAAGGGCATGTACCTTGGTTGCGGGCACATCCCCAGTGGGAGATGTGCAGGAGGCAGCTGGTTGATGTTTCTAACTCTCTATCCCTCTCCCTTCCTCTCTGTAAAAAATCAATAAAATATATTTTTTAAAAAAAAGGATATGACCAGAAACTAGAGAGAGTATTCAAAACATTTTACAGCCCTATCTGGTTTGGCACAGTGGATAAGCATCAGCCTGTGGACCAAAGGGTCCTGGTTTGATTCTGGTCAAGGGCACGTACCTTGGTTGCAGGCTCCACCCCCACCCAGGCTCTGGTCGGGGGCAGGAAGAAACTATGAAGGAGGCAACCAATGGATCTGTTTCTCTCACATCATATTTCTCTCTGTCTTTCTCTCTCTTTTCCACTCTGTCTAAAAATCAATGGAAAAATATCCTCAAGTGAGGATTTACAAAAACATAATATAAATTAGTGAGGTGATTTCTCTCTGAAATACATACACTAGTTCAACATCACAAGGACTCTGTTGCATTTTGGTCAAATCAAAACAATGCAAATTCAAGACTTTACAACCTAATTTGAAGGAAACAAGCCAAGACAATCTGCTCCCTCTAAAACTTCCATAGATAGAGATAATTACAGATATTGTAAAGAAAAGGGACATAAGGCTCGATATTAACCAACCTTCAAATGCAAAAGCAAACAGGAGACCAAAAATTCAACTCTTAATGACTTTACTCAGAGAAGCCCTCCTTTTTGGGGGGACAACTAACTCACTCTTTTATAAAAGTTTTTTTTTTTAAATATATTTTATTGATTTTTTACAGAGAGGAAGGGAGAGAGATAGAGAGTTAGAAACATCGATGAGAGAGAAACATCAATCAGCTGCCTCCTGCACATCTCCTACTGGGGATGTGCCCGCAACCAAGGTACATGCCCTTGACCGGAATCAAACCTGGGACCTTTCAGTCCGCAGGCTGACGCTCTATCCACTGAGCCAAACCGGTTTTGGCTAAAAAAGTTTTAAATCACAGTTGATATACAATATTATATTAGTTTCAGGTGTACAATATAGTGATTAGACATTTATAGAACTTATAAATTGATCACTCTGATAAGTCTAGTATCCATCTAGAGACCATACATAGTTTTTATAACATTATTGACTATAGTTTCTATGCTATACTTTACATTCCCAGACTATTTTGTAGTTACTAATTTGTACTTCTAAATCCCTTCACTTTTTTCACCCATCCCTCCAATCCCTCTCCCATCAGGCAACAGTCAAAATGTTTTCTGTACCCATGAGTCTGTTTCTCTTCTGCTTATTTGTTTGTTTGTGTGTGTTTTTATATTTGACATATTAGTGAAATCAACAACTAATTCTTATAATGCAAAGCAGAAGAATCATTAATGGTTATCTTACCCCTGACACGGGGGCAACAGTTTCACCATTAACACTATTATTCCATGCCCTGACTGGTTTGGCTCAGTGGATAGAGCGTCGGCTTGTGGACTGAAGGGTCCCGGGTTCGATTCCAGTCAAGGGCATGTACCTTGGTTGTGGGCACATCCCCAGTGGGGGGTGTGCAAGAGGCAGCTGATCGATGTTTCTCTCTCATCGATGTTTCTAACTCTCTATCCCTCTCCCTTCCTCTCTGTAAAAAATCAATAAAATATATTTTTAAAAACACACACTATTATTCCTCCAGAATGCCTATATTGAATCCCTAACCCCTCATAATTCAGAATGTGACCTTATTTGAAGATAAGGTTTTTACAGAGGTAACCAAGTTAAAATGAGGTATTAGGGTGGGCCGTAACCCAATATGACTAGTGTCCTTATAAAAAGGGGAAGTTAGGACATGCTTAGAGGGAAGATGATGTAAAAAGACATAAAGAAAAAATGGCCATCTACAAGTTAAGGAGAAAGGCCTAGAAACTCACAGCCTTCAGAAGGAACTAATATCTTATCTTGGACTTCTTGCTTCCACAAGTGTGACATGATACATTTATTTTGTTTAAGCCACCCAGTCTGTGGCACATAACAAATGTCAGCCCTAGAAAACTAATCCGGACAGCTTTTCTTTTCCCACTACCCTGCCTGCAGTGGGACATGATCATCTACACCTGACTTGCCTTTATGTAAATCTCTTTTTGCCTTACTAGTACTTCTCAGTACGCTTTCCTGTAATCTTCCTGGGCATAGATTTACTTCCCTATAGGAATACCAGTATTTTTTATTCCCAAATGCCTCACCCTTGAAGTCCCTGACTCCATACCTTGTAGCTTTGCCTTTTTATGAATCCCATTGAGCATCAGACATTTTTTGCTCCTATAAAAAACCCCAAACACTTAAGTACAAACTATGTTAATTAAAATTCCTGACTCTCTCTGGGCTGCTCATTCCCCTGACATAAGCCAAACCTGTGAGACTGAACCTCTTGAAGTAGAAATAGACCCTTCCATGAAACTCCCAAGATTACCATAGCATAGTTAAAATTAGAAGCCCTCCAAAACTTTCAACCTATGATTCAAAGCCTTATCAATATATCCTGTAATACTCTGACCCCCACAGGAAAGAATCCCAATGGCAAGGGATAGTGATAGTGACTAGTCCAACACTTGCAGCCCATAAAATAAACGCAGGTTTCCTTTAGTTTTTAACCCTAATACCATTCTGGCTTATATCCCCATCCAACATCACTCACTTCACAGTCATCAATTTATTTTCCAGTTTTCTTTCTTTCTTTTTTTCCAATACATCCCCCTTCACCCTAACAAAATCCATTTTGCATTTACATGGAAAAATCAACAATGCTCATAGACTGTCACGCCTCAGGGGCTTATCGCCAAGCCTTAGGGGTTAATTATTTTTCTAGGACCCTAAATGCAAACCTGAGGAATTAACCTTTCCTTGCACCTCTTTCTTTATCTAGTATGTAGATGACCTTCTCTGTTTCCCTGATTTTGACAACTCTTTGCCCACAACAGACATAAAGTCTCTAAAAATAACATGCAATTATTTAACCCCATCAAGAGCATGCTGTCTCCCTTGAAGGAAGACTTTGTCCCCTACATGTATTAGCACCATCAATGCCCCATTCCCTGAGAACAAAAGATGACTCTGAGGGTTTCTAGGAGTAGCTGGCTATTGCTGGAACTGGATCCCTAGCTTTTTCACTATTGTCTCTCTCTATATGCCTTGACTAAGAAAACAGCAAACCCTGATTAAGACTCTCCTTCCATGCGTGCATTTCAAACCCTGAAAACTTCTCTATGCTCTTTTCTTGCTTTTGGACTTTCTAGTTACTCATCACCATTTCCCCCTTTTGTATATAAAAGGGAAGGATATGCATATTCTTGTTTTCAGGATAATTAGAAGCTTTTCTCTGCAAACAAACTACTGCAACAATTATAGCTAAGCTGCAACCAGAAAGAATTTTCCCCACTTGGGGATCCCTTTGCTCCTTTCTTGTGAAAGAGGAATTCACTTCATAGCCTAAAATGTTACTATCTTTACCACTCTCAAGCCTCTGGAAAAATAAAACAGGCAAACAACGCTCTTAAATGAGGATTCAGTATGCCCAAAGCCTAGCACTTAGCCGTGATGATCCTTGAATCTCCACTCCGGTCAACATTGATTAGTCCCTTATGAAAAAATACTGGCAGGCTAATGAGGATTCTTTACCTTGTTTGGTCCTTAGGTGACTCTAATTTCATCTCATCCAACATCTATTCTTAAATACTGCAAAAGGCATATTAAATATGCTCACATTTATCATCAGCAGGTCTGGTTTCCTTCCTCACCACAGCCCTTACATGATCTTCAAATTGAAGATTTGATTGACTGTGAAAGATACCACCAAAAGACCAAAAGACCAATCTGGAATCCAAGTGCAAGGGGTCTTACACTACTACAAAACTAAAGGGGTACAACATGTACGTACTTTATGTTTCATAATTTAAAAATGCAAGACAATTCTGGTTTTGCATGTAAAGAGCTTGGAAGTCACCACTCTGTCCTAACAACAAGTACAAAGCTGAATGGACTGAAAATCAACAACTTCTTGGATCTGTAAGCGAGGGGAGGACACGGGAAACAGCTGCTCCCAAGATTGGAGAAACAGACAGGAGAATACAGGGAGCCAGACCTTCCCGGAGCAGAGACCCAGGAGCAGAAACTGACGCAGAAACACGTGCCCAGGAACACATGCCGAGGTAGGAAAACCTGAAATACAAGTGGATGAATTGCTGGAGGCTCAGTGATGACAACTCTGAAGTTAAAAATTCCAGAGTACCCAGTGATATTCTGAGATTTACCTGCAGGAGCTTGACAAATTCGCACAGTAAATATGGGAGAAAAACTCCCTCACTTTTTCCGAAGGGAGGAAATGGGAAAGACACCATTTTTAAATACGCCAGGGCACTCTGTTCTTAACAAGGCATGCCCGCAGGAGAAACTAGTTAACCAGATCCTAACCTGCTGGGGCCTCATCAGAGCCTACCTTCCCTCTAGCCTTCCAGGTGGGAGCAGAGAAATACCCAGCTCCACCCCTCCTACGGGGAAGGAAAACAATAAAAACAGTTCAGAGGCATAGGTTACCTAAAGGATTGCCGCATAGCCATAGGACAGTAGAACATTTTCCTCTACCCCACATCCTACCACCACATTACTAGAGGCCTGTTTACAACAGTTCCTGTTACTGACTACATCGCACCCAACTATCACGAAAACATTAAAAGCACAATTTGAAAGTACAGAACAAGCATCAGAACCAGACATGGAAGGGATGTTGGAATTATCAGACGAGGAATTGAAAACAACTATGAACAATAAGCTAAGGATTCTAAAGGATAAAGTAGGCAGCATATAAGAACTGATGGGCAATGTAAGCAGGGAGATGGAAAGCCTAAGGAGAACTAAAAATAAATTACAATGGAGTTTCTGGTTTAAGATGGCAATATAGGAAGATCCTTAACTCACCTTCTCCCACAGACACACTAAATTTACATCTGTATATGGAGGAATTTCCTCTGAAAAAAAAAAATTAAAAACAGGAGGACCAACCCATTCACATTGGGCAAATGAAAGGGAAATCACATCAAAGTGGGTAGCAAAGGCTGAGATAATCTGGCCAGAAATCCCACGCCTGGTGCCAGGACCCACAATGGGAGGAAACTTAACACCTGGAGCTTCACCCTGAGGAGTGAAGGGTTTGTAACTCACATTGGGCATCCCATTGTTAAGACCAGCACCTGAGAGAAGAGCCCCCAAACACCTACCTTAGGCCCACAAGACCTGTGGGGCTGTAGTGAACTGAGAAAGAGCTCTTAAAGGGCTTCTGTTGCAGGCTCACCCGCCCCAGGGTGTAACACAAAACAGCCCTTTGAAAAGTGCCCAGACTTTATGTGAAAGTATTGGTCTGAGGGGCAGGAACCTGCTGGGAAACTCTCCAGGTGTTATATTGTAAATCAGAAGAGCCTTAATCAATAAGCCAAATTTATTTGGAGTCCTGTTCATTTTCACTAGCACTAGTGGGCCCAGAGGAACTCTTGCTTCTCAAATTCTGGGGCTCAATATGGTGGAAGTCTTTTCAATTTATATGTTTTCAGCCCTTTGTTTTCCAAATTTGGAAAGAGACTTCCGGACCTTCTGAGAAAAAGTCCTGCGTGCTGGGACACGGCTGTGAGACCATATCTCAAGGCCTGGCCTGGCGCCAGCACTGACAGCTCTGTCTGGGGCACAGTTTATGACCTCTCTGGAATGGAAGTAGTCTTATTTTCCCTACTATTTAAGCAAGCAAATGTTTACAGAAGCCAGAATAGCAGGGTTAAAATTTTAAACAGCAGTTTTTACCCAAGATGGAGGTTATTATACTTCACAGGGTCGGGAGGCTGGTGGTAATATCACTGTAATTTACTAGTTATTACAGAAAAGGAGCACAGGGAAGGCCAAATATTACAGGCCTTTGGGCAAGCAGGCATTTGGGCAGCTTCACCAGGAAGCTAAAGCTTTACACTCCCCAGGGAGCTACCGATCTATTCCCCGCAGATCCCTGAGGGAAGGGACTGGACAGGAAGGAGAATAGACACATGCCCAGTAAAGTTGGGGGGGCATCGGGAAGGTATTTGCTGGGAACAGGTCATAGGACAGAAAAGGTGTAACCACTGCAAGGGCGTGAAATTTTAGAATATTTATGCCCCTAAACAAAGGAGTTAACTCTCTTGGTACCTCTTGGCGTGTTGTGCTTGACTCCTGGCTTGCGGGGTTCTTTTGCCCCTGCTTCCTGGCACTCGCCCACTGAATTTCTTGATTAGTTCTAACAATTGTGTGTGTGTGTGTGTGTGTGTGTGTGTGTAGAGTTTTCAGGTTTTTCTATATATAAGCTCTGCAGACAGACAATTTTACTTCTTTCTTTCCGATTTGGATACCTTTTATTTTTTCGTCTTGTCTAATTGCTCCAGCTATGACTATCAATGCTATGTTGAACAGAGTGTGAGTGTGAGCACTCTTGTCTTGTTCCTGACCTTAAAGAAAACGCATCCAGATTTTTGCCATTTAGTGATGTTAGCTGTGGACTTATAGATAGCTTTTATTATGTTGAGGAGCATTCCTTCTATACCATATTTCTTTTTCTTTTTCTGAAAAAAAAACATATATTGTTATAGTAATAAGTTTAGTTAGTATAAGATAGCATAATCAAATTTCATTTTTTTATTAGAGTGAATTTTAAACTTTACTTAGAAGAGGAACTTAATTTGTGTGTGTGTGTGACCCTGATAAGTAACTTGTAACTCCCTGCGTGTAAACAACTTGTAACGCCCTGCATGTTAACTCCTGACAAATAACTTGTAACTCCTGACAAACAACTTGTAACTTCCTGCGTGTGTATCCGATAAGCCCAGAAGGCCACCGGAGCACACTGATATGAGACACTGAAGAAGCCCACCTATGGGGCATAAAAGAAGGACTCTCACAGCAGCAGACAGACGTCTCTCTGACCTCCACAGACGAGACGTTCTCCTTCCCCCTGGAAACTGCTGTTCCTGCTCTGCTTCTGAGCCGAGACTGTTAGAGATCTCTCTTCGAGTCAAGAGACCAAGCTCCTGCCGCGGCGTATTTGACGACCTCCGTGTGTCTCTGTCAGCGAGTGTCTCCGGGTGGCCTGCCAAGGACTGAAACCCATCAGCTCTCTGGTAAATAAACCTGTGTGATTTCTTGCATTGTTTTTCCCCTGTGTCTTCTCTCTTCTTAGTTTTTGGTTAAGCTCGGCCATATTAATTAATAGTAAGTACCCTTTGACATCTGTATTGGTATATCCAAATGAGGCGCTCTGGGTCACCTGTGCATACGTTCCCATAGGAGTGGAACATATATCTTTATTGATTTCAGAGAGGAGGGGAGAGGGAGAGAGAGAATCATTGATCGGCTGCCTCCTGTATACTCCACACTGGGGATCCAGCCCACAACCCGGGCATGTGCCCTGACGAATTGAACCATGACCTCCTACTTCAGAGGTCGACACTCACTAAGCTACGCTGGCCGGGTTACACCATATTTCTTGAAAGTTGTCATGAAAAGATGGTGAATTTTGTCAAATGTTTCTCTATATCAATTAAGATCATATGAGTTTTAAATTTTTATTTTAGAGAGAGGAAGGGAAAGAGAGAGAGAGAAACATCAATATGGGAAAGAAACATTGATAAGTTGCCTCCAGCATTTGCCAGACCATAGATCAAACCTGCAACCTGGGTGTGTGCCCTGACTGGGAATTGAACCTGCCACCTTCTGATGTACAGGACAACGCGCCAACCAACTGAGCCACAATGGCCAGGGTGATCCTGTGATTTTAATTCTTCACTTTGTTCATGTGATGTATCACATTTATTGATTTGTTAAGCCAAACTTACATCCCAGGAATAAATCCCACTTGATTTTTATTTATGATCCTTTTAATGTGCTTTGAATATAGTGTGCTAATATTTTGTTGAGGATTTTAAAATCTACATTCATAACAGATATTGAGGTGTAATTTTCCTTTCTTATAGTGTTCTTACCTGGCTAGTTGAGACTAAAGAAAGACTCATAAAATGAGTCTGGAAGTGTTTTCTCCTCTTTAATTTTTGGAAGAGTTTGAGAAAGATTGGCATTAATTCTTCTTTAAATTTTTGAAGAATTTACCAGTGAAGCCATCTGGTTGTGGGATTTTCTTTGTTGGGAGGTTTTTTATTACCACTTTAATCTCCTTACTTATTATCAGTCTGTTCAGATTTTCTTTTTCTTCATGATTCAATCATAGGTTCTATGTCATAGATTTGGTCATAGTTCTATATATCTAAGAATGTATCCATTTCTTCCAGGTGACCTAAATTGTTGACATATAATTATTTGTAATAGTCTCTTATGATCTTAATTTTTCTGTATTATTACTTGTAATGTCTCCTCTTTAATTTCTGATTTTTTTGAACCTCTCTCATTTTTCTTTTTAGTCTAGCTAAAGGTTTATCTTTAAAAAAAGACACAGCTATTAGTTTTTTAAAAATATATATACATATATATTTTTATTGATTTCAGAGAGAAGGAAAGAGAGAGACAGAAACATCAATGATGAGAGAGAATCATAGATCAAGCCCGCAACCATCCATGTGTCCTGACTAGGAATCAAACCAGGACCTCCTGATTCATGGGTTGAAGCTCAACCACTGATCCACACGGGCCAGGAGCTATTAGTTTTGCTGATTTTTTCTATTTGTGTCTATTTCATTTATTTCTGCTCTGATCTTTATTTTCTTACTTCTGCTATCTTTGCATTTAGCTTGTTCTTTTCTAGTTTATCAAGTTGTAAAGTTATGTTGTTTATTTGAGATCTTGCTTTTTTCTTAAATTAAAAGTTTTGATGTTGCATTTTCATTTCACTGGCTAAAAACATAAAAAGTTTTATAGTTTTCATGGAAATTTTTCTTCCCCTTTTAGATATTTCTGATAAATTAAAAACAAATTTACAAAAAGGTACAGAAGTTTCTCTTTAGATGTTTGATGAAAAACAAGGAAAATAGCACATTTAGTGTTAGTGATGGAGAGCAAGTCTGGAGCACCTACAGTTGAAAAGCAGAATATATTTTTGCTCCCACTTATACAATTACATTAAAAGATGAGAACAGGAATGTTTTTCCATATTAAATATTTAAAGCCAGTTGTTTGTTCTGTAACTTTTCTTTAAATGACACTTGTGGATTTTTCACTTGTTAAAAGTCCAATATATAACTGAAGCCAAGTGAACTATGTACCAGCAACTATTACAGAACCGTAAAACTTCAATGCCCTCCCCTATCTCCACTCCACACAAAAAATAAAGGAAAGAGAAAATATTTCCCCAACACTCCTCAGAGGCTGCTTACCTCCTGGCAAGATATGAAAATCATATTCGCTAAAAAAAATACACCCCTGCAAACTTCAAGGCATTTATCTAGCGTTCTCACAGAGCTCAAAGTATCACCAAAAGATTAAAGGAGGCCCTAGCCAGTTTGGCTCAGTGGATAGAGCACCAGCCTGCGGACCGAAGGGTCCAGGGTTCACTTCTGATCAAGGACATGTGCCTGGGTTGCAGGCTCCTCCCCAGCCTGGGCCCTGGTCTTGCAGGCTCCTCCTGGGCCTCAGCCTTCATCAGCTCATGCAGGAGGCAACCAATTGATGTGTTTCTCTCACATCCCTATTTCTCTTTTTCCTCTCTCTTCCACTCTTTCTAAAAATCAATGGAAAAACATCCTCAAATGAGGATTAAAGAAAAAAAAACATTAAGGGAGGAGTGGGGGGAAATGTTGAATCATTCTGAGTTCCCTGTTAGTCACAGAACAAGATACAGAGATCTCTTAAGTAAGTAGGGTTGCTCTCCAGTGGGTCATTTGTTGCCCAAGTTGATGACAGCAGGAACTTTAGAACCCCACTTGTTAACAGGTCTGTATTCATTAATCACTTGCATTCACACTAAAAACAAAACCAACATAAGGGAAAAAAACTGCTCAGTACCAGAGATTGAATAACCATGTATAGTCTCTTGAAATAAATTTGATTCCTTTAGAAGTCTAATTACTTTCAGTTACCTTTTTAAATGAATATATATATATATATATATATATATATATATATATATTTTTTTTTTTTTTCTTGTGATTCTACTTGTGTTTCTTCTGCTGCGTTGAAGATTTTCTGGTCTCTACTTTATTTATTTCCACTTTGATCATTGTTATTTTTCTTCTGCTAACTTTAGGTTTACACAAAATACCGATTTTGTTTATCATTTTTAAAAAGTAGCTCTTAGTTTCATCAATCTTTTCTATTGTTTTTCTGGTCTCTACTATAAACATCCCTGCTAGAACTTCTCTTGCAGCATACCATAGCATTTAGTGTGTTGTATTTCCATTTTTATTTATTTTGAGATTTTTGAAGTTAAGTAATATTTGAGTTCTTGCTATTTCCTTAATATATGCATGTAATACTATAAACATCCCTGCTAGAATTTCTCTTGCAGCATACCATAGCATTTAGTGTGTTGTATTTCCATTTTTATTTATTTTGAGATTTTTTTATTCCCTTTTGATTTTTTCTTTTTTCTTTGATCTATTGGTTGTTCAGGGGTGTGTTATTTAGTTTCCACTTGTTTGAAAATTTCCAGCTTTACTTTTGTTGCTGATTTCTACTTTCATACCATTGTCCTCCGAAAAGATAGTTGGTGCAGTTTCAATCTTCTTAAATTGCTAATCTTGTTTTGTGGTCTATTATATGATCTATCCTAGAGAATATTCCAGGTATACTAGAGAAGCATATGTATTCTGCTACCTGGATGGAATGTTCTAAAAATGTGTGTTAAATTCATTGATCTAAGTTATGGTTCAAGTCTAACATTTCCTTATTGATTTTCTGTCTAGATCAGTGGTTCATAACAGTAGCAACATTACAGTTATGAAGTAGCAACGAAAATAATTTTATGGTTGGGTCACAACATGAGGAACAGTATTTAAAGGGCCAGAAGGTTGAGAACCACTGGTCTAGATGATCTATTCATTGCTTAAAGTATGGTATTGAAATCCCCTACTATTATTCTATTGTAGTCTATTTTTCCTTTCAGATCTGTTTGTATTTCTTAATATATTTAGGTGCTCCGATGTTAGGTGCACGTATTTACAATTGTTATATCTTCTTGATGAATTGATTTCTTTATCATTATATAAAGACCTTCTTTGTCTCTTATTACATTTTTTTGCTTAGAGTCTAGTTTGTATCATGTAAGTATACTTACCCCTGCTCTCTTTTGGTTTCTATTGCATGGAATTTCTTTTCCCATCTTTTCACTTTGAGCTTGAGTGTGTCCACAAATCTGAGGTGAGTCTCTTGTGGGTAGCATATATATAGTTGGTTCCTGTTTTTTCATTCATCCAGTCACTCAGTGCCCTTTGATTGATGAATTCAATCTGTTTATCTTTAGAGTAATTATTAATATATAAGGACTTACTAATGCCACTCATTACTTTCTGGATGTATTGTAGTTTCATTGCTTTTTTTCTCCCTCTGTTTTTGCCTACCTTTGAAAACTGGTGATTTTCCATGGTGGCATGCTGATTTCTCTTTCTTGAAAATTTGTGAATCTACTCTAGGTTTTTGTTTTATGGTTACCATGAGGCTTACATAATATGTCTTGTAGATAAAAGAGTTCATTTTAAGCTGATAGCAACTTATTTCAACCACATACAAAAGTTCCACCCTTTCCCATAATCCCCAATTTTTTTTTAAATTAAATCTTTATTGTTCAGATTATTACAGTTGTTCCTCTTTTTTCCCCCCCATAGCTCTCCATCACCCAATTCCCACCCCACCCTCTGCCCTTACCCCTCCCACTGTCCTCATGAATAGGTGTACGATTTTTGTCCAGTCTCTTCCCGCACCCCCACACCCCTTTCCCCCCAAGAATTGTCAGTCCACTCCCTTTCCATGCCCCTGGTTCTATTATATTCACCAGTTTACTCTGTTCATCAGATTTTTTATTCACTTGATTTTTAGATTCACTTGTTGATAGATATGTATTTGCTGTTCATAATTTTTATCTTTACCTTTTTCTTCTTCCTCTTCTTAAAGAATACCTTTCAGCATTTCATATAATGCTGGTTTGGTGGTGATGAACTCCTTTAGCTTTTTCTTATCTGTGAAGCTCTTTATCTGACCTTCAATTCTGAATGATAGCTTTGCTGGATAAAGTAATCTTGGTTGTAGGTTCTTGCTATTCATCACTTTGAATATTTCTTGCCAATCCATTCTGGCCTGCAAAGTTTCTGTTGAGAAATCAGCTGATAGTCGTATGGGTACTCCCTTGTAGGTAACTGACTTTCTTTCTCTTGCTGCTTTTAAGATTCTCTCTTTGTCTTTTGCTCTTGGCATTTTAATTATGATGTGTCTTGGTGTGGTCCTCTTTGGATTCCTTTTGTTTGGGGTTCTCTGCGCTTCCTGGACTTGTAAGTCTATTTCTTTCACCAGGTAGGGGAAGTTTTCTGTCATTATTTCTTCAAATAGGTTTTCAATATCTTGTTCTCTCTCTTCTTCTGGCACCCCTATAATTCAGATGTTGGTACGTTTGAAGTTGTCCCAGAGGCTCCTTACACTATCTTCAGATTTTTGGATTCTTTTTTCTTTTCCGGTTGGGTGTTTTTTGTTTCTTCATATTTCAAATCTTTGACTTAATTCTTGGGATCCTCTTGTCTGCTGTTGGATCTCTGTATATTATTCTTTATTTCAGTCAGTGTATACTTAATTTCTAGTTGGTCTTTTTTCATATCCTCCAGGGTCTCACTAAATTTATCGGTGGTTTCCAGAAAATTCTTGAAAAACCTTATAACCGTGGTTTTGAACTCTATATCCAGTCATTTGCTTTCCTCCATTTCTGTCATTTGTGACCTGTTTCTTTGTCTCCGCATTTTTTATGCTTCCCTGTGTTGGTAGAGTGGCTTTGTGTGCTAGGTGTCCTATAGGGCCCAGTGGCTCAGCCTCCCCAATTATCTGAGGTGGACACTCTTGGTGCACCCCTTTGTGGGCTTTGTGCACAGGCTTGTTGTAGTCTTGTTGTAGTTAAGCCTTGATTGTTATTGGTATCACTGGGAGGAATTGACCTCCAGGCCAATTGCCTGAGAGAATCAGCTGTGTCTGCAGTGGGAGAACTTCTGTGCTGAAGGCACCCTTCTGGGGCAAGACTTGCTTCAGTGGGGCTTTGGTGCTCACTGATCCTGCCCCCTGAGTGTGTCCCTTATGGATCTGAGGAGTTGTAATCTGGATGGTCCCACTCTGACCACTGGGTACACTGGCTCTTGGATCTCTAAGGAGGTGCTAATTTAGCCTCTGCCTGAGGCTACCCAGCAGGAGCTACGAAGAGATCTGCAGATTCCCCTTCCTTGTTTGGGGTTTGGAGGTGCCCAGATGAGGCCCAGCTCTGAAGCAATGCAAGCTGCTGTGGGGCTTTGGGCCTTCTCTTGGAAGTTCTGTGTCTGTCTGGCCCAGCTGCAGTTTGTTAGGTAATTATCAGATTGCAAAGGGCCAGGGCATTCATATGCAAAAGCCTCTGCCACAGCCTGGGTGGGGCGGGGTCTCAGGGAATCAACAGGGCGGAGCAAGCAGCTATGGCTGATCCTCAGCCCTGCCCTAAGGGGCCCCGTGTCTCAGTGTCCTGGTAATTGCTGCAAGCACCTCTGAGGGAAAGCTGCCCTCAAGTTCCGAGTTCTGCCCGCTACCAGACAGTCCAGTTTCTCCCCGTATGAGTCCTGGGTCCCCAGAGACTTCCCGGAACTGGAGTTCAGAGCAGTCGGGAGCTTGTGACTCCCTCCCGATTCAAAAAGACAGCCGCGTCCTCAGGTGCCAGCCCCTTTCCGTGTGCGCTCGAGCCACTGTACCTCTGCACTTTACTTCCACAGCTCCTCTGAGTCTCAGTGTGCTTTTCTCTTTCCTTCTAGTTGTAGAATTTCCACTCAGCCAGCCTTCCTGTAGTTCTGGATGATGTCCGTTTTGTCTTTTCGTTGTATTCTTGAAGTTGTTGTGGGAGGCAGCAATTTCTGGTGTTTACCTATGCCACCATCTTGGTTTCTCCTCCCCCAATATATTTTTGATGTTATAATTTACTTCTTTTGAAATTGTGCTCTCATTAACAACTTATAGTAGTGTTAATAAAATATAGTTATTGTGACGTTCCTTTAATTTTTATACTATAGTTAAGGGGTACACACAACCTTATTACAGAACTAGAGTTTTCTAAATCTGACTGTATATTTACTGTTACCAATATGTTGAATGCTTTTGTATGTTTTCATGTCACTAATTTGCATCTGTACATTTAAGCTTAAAGAACTCCTGTCAGCATTTTTTGCAAGGCAGGGCTGGTGTGATGAATTCCCTCAGCTTACGTCTGGGAAATTATTTCTCCTTCATGACTTTTCTAGACAGAATGCTCTTGGCTGGAAAATTTTCTCTTTCAATACTTTGAATATGTCATTCTTGTCTCCCTCAGCCTTTATGTTTTCTGCTGAGAAATCTGTCAATTGACTAATGGGATTCATTTGTAGGTTATAATCTTTACTAGAGACCCAGTGCACAGCCCGGCCTGTGCCCTCTCGCAGTCTGGGACCCCTCGGGGGATGACCACTTGTTGGCTTAGGCCTGCTCCCCGGGGATTGGGCATAAGATGGCAATCAGACATCCCTCTGGCAGCTCGGCAGCCCTCGGGGGATTTCCACTTGCCAGCGGGGAGCAGGCCTAAACTGCAGTCGGACATCCTTAGCGCTGCTGAGGAGGTGGGAGAGGCTCCCACCACCATCGCTGTACTGGCACCCATCAGCCTGGCTTGTGGCTGAGCAGAGCTCCCCATGTGAGAGCACCCTGACCACCAGAGGGCAGCTCCTGCATTGAGCATCTGCCCCCTGGTGGTCAGTGTGTGTCATAGTGACCAGTCATTCCCAGTCTTTCTGCTGTTAGGGTCAGTTTGCATATTACCCTTTTACTATATAGGATAGAGGCCTGGTGCATGGGTGGGGGCTGGCTGGTTTGCCCTGAAGGATGTCCTGGATCAGGGTGGGGGGTCCCGCTTGGGTGCCTGGCCAGCCTGGGTGAGGGGCTGATGGCTGTTTTCAGGTTGGTCACACCCCCTTCAGGGTGGGGTCCCCACTGGGGTGCCTGGCCAGTCTGGGTGAGGGGCTGAGGGCCGTTTTCAGGCTGGCCTGTGACCAAAGCTCCCAGCCTCTCCTTTTTTTTAATTTTTTTTTTTATTCTGGGATTTATTTACCTTCTATGGCTGTCACTGGATCTGAGAGCCGGCTCCAGCTCTGAGGCCCGGCTCCAGCTTGAGGCCTCAGCTGCTGAAAGCAGGTATCTGGGGTTTGTTTGGCTTCTATAATTGAAACAGTGTTGCAGCTCCAGCTCTGAGACCTCAGCTGGCTGAAAGCAGGTATCTGGGGTTTGTTTAGCTTCTATAATTGAAACATAGTTGCTTTTGGAGCTGTTGCTTTCAGGCTCAGAGCCAGGCCGCGGCAGGCAGGGAACCTTGGCTTCCTCCATCACTGGAGCAAGCAAGCCTCCTGCTCGCTTCAGCTGTGTGGCTGCCGGCCGCCATCTTGGTTGGCAGTTAATTTGCATATCGCCCTGATTTGCCAATGGAAGCGTATTGGAGGTACGGTTAATTACCATATTTGTCTTTTATTAGATAGGATAGATAGCTGTCTCAAAGGTTTGACATTTGATCAAACGTTGTGTGGGATTCAGTGCTTATTTAGAATAAAAAAGTATAAAAATTTCTAGAAGACTAAAATAAAGTTCTTACAAATATGTATATCAAAATACCCTAAGGGTTCTGATGCTAAAATCTGCCATCTTGAGATTACATGCTATACTTTCCTTATCTTTCTCTCTTTCCTCCTGAGAGCATCTCCATTGTGGGTTATTAAAGATGGCTGTCTGTATTTAAGTGGTTACTGTTTTATAATGTCAAAGCCTGGAAGGTAAGCTAATTGCAATATAACTTCTTTTAGATAAGATAATGGTACTGCTTACTAGTGAGTATAACAACCCTATGTATAAGAAAAGCATTCAGAACTGCACAGAGAAACAATGTAGTGAAGGATTTATTATAGGATCTACCTTGGAACTTGATGTGCCTGACTCCCCCTAGTACATGTGACCAAAACCTACAGAAGAGAAAATACAGCCTCGCATACATATATCCATCGTTAGAAAATAGACTCTGCCTTTTAACACTTGGAGTGGGGGAAACGAGTTAAGTCGGCTCGCGTGAATTGCGCGTACTCCGCGGGAGCCGTCTTTAACTCGGTTCATATAGATTTGCGGTGGAGTGCGGGAAACGTGTAAACTCGGGCTGATTGTAACTGCGTATTACCAAATATTTGTTTGTAATCCACCCTTTTGGTGGATGGAACAAAACCAAAAGACAGAGCCATCTTATATTTTGGCGGGAAATTCACCCCACACCGGAGTGTTAAAAACTACATTCCATGGTTGGTGGAATGGCCCACATAAACCTGTTTTATTGAAGTAATAATAATGAGTATTCTATGATGATTAATCCAGTTTAATAAAACCTTTCTCAGTTTCTTTCCTACAATGTGGGTGTGGAGGAGGGATAGAGTGGTGTCTTATATTGGGCCTTCTCTATGAAAAATCTCAATTTTTGTAAGACTATTATCATTTGCTAATTTAATATGAAAATTTAAACAACAGGCAACAAGTAGAAAATATTTAGGATGTAACAGAGCTCTTTAGAGTTTGTTCTTTAACAATTACCTTTCAAAACTTCCATAAAAACTTGTATAGAAAACCCAACCAAATTCACAGATGTTTGTGGAACAGTGGCGTGCTTGGAGGAAATATGAAAGGGTTAGGAATGGAGATGTGTGTCATACTGTTTTGTTTTTCCTAGCATTTACTGGTTTGAAAAGATTTGTTTCCTTTCTAATTCTCTGCCATCTTCATAATAGATAAAGAGAAAACCTCTCAATGCCTCAATGCCTCTTTATTGTGTGAGAAATGTGACTTGTAATAGCGTCATTATTTCATAATGGAAAATACTGTGGTCTTCCGGGAAAACAAGTACATCAGAATTAACTCGTAGCTCTGGAGACCAGTGGGTTGCTATAACAACCAGGGAAAAACAAAGTACAATAATAGCTCTTCCTCAAAGGTAGATAACTCACTAAATGATGTCATTTATAAATGCAGGTGTTTGTCATACAAATGCAAATACCAAATGCATTCATTTATTTCTTCTTTCATGAGTACCAACTCCATGTCTGCCACTATGCTAGGAACTGGTGAAAAAGATAGCTTCCTCAAAGGTAGATAACTCACTAAATGATGTCATTTATAAATGCAGGTGTTTGTCATACAAATGCAAATACCAAATGCATTCATTTATTTCTTCTTTCATGAGTACCAACTCCATGTCTGCCACTATGCTAGGAACTGGTGAAAAAGATAGACATGGTCCCTTTTATGATGAAACGCACATTCTAGTGAAGGGGACAGATAATAAAGAGTAAATAAATCAATGCACTAAATAATTCCAGCATGTGAGAAAGGCCCCACAGGAAATCAAACAATGGGCCCTGATACTGAACAAAACAGAGAATGGCTGTTTTAGTATAGAATATGGATATATCATAAACTTGACTTTAAGGGTATGTGAGCTTTAGTAAAGTGATGGAGTAAAGAATAAAGTCTTGCCAAACCGGTTTGGCTCAGTGGATAGAGCGTCGGCCTGCGGACTGAAGGGTCCCGGGTTCGATTCCGGTCAAGGGCATGTACCTTGGTTGCGGGCACATCCCCAGTAGGAGGTGTGCAGGAGGCAGCTGGTTGATGTTTCTCTCTCATCAATGTTTCTAACTCTCTATTCCTCTCCCTTCCTCTCTGTAAAAAAGCAATAAAATATATTTTTTTTAAAAAAAGAATAAAGTCTTACAATTTTTATTAATAAAGATAGTTTTTTTTAAAAAAAACAAACTGCTATCTGGAGCATTATTATTATTACTAGAGGCCCGATGCACAAAATTCGTGCAAGAGTAGGCCTTCCTTCCCCCGGTTGCCAGCACTGGCTTCCCTCTGGCACCTGGGACCTGAGCTTCCCTCCGGCCCCGGCTTTGTCCAGATGTCCAAAATGACGTCCAGTCTAATTAACATATTACCCTTTTATTATTATAGATAGATAATTATGTCTTGAATTCCTCTTGAATTGAGTGAATTCAACATGAAAATAGGGATTGTTTGTGTTTTTTTATTGTTTCATATAAAATATTTAGATGTTGTACAACAACAATCACCATTAATTCCAAAACATTTTCATTGTTCCCAAAGAAATTCCATACCTATCCATTTCCTCCTAACCCTCCATATGCCCATCCCCCAGTCTTTGGTAACCACTAATCTACTTTTTGTCTTTATGGGTGTGCCTACTCTGGACATTTCACATAAATGGAATCATATAATATATTTTCTTCTGTGACTGGCTTCTTTCACTGAAGTCATGTTTTCAAGGTTCATGCATGTTGTAGCATGGATAAGAACTCTATTCCTTTTAAGGCCAAATATTCCATTGCACTGGTATTGCCGGTTTTTCATCCACTTATCAGTTAATGGCCATCTGGGTTGTTTTTGCTTTGTTTTTCACTTTTTGTTAGTTGTGAATAATGCTGCTACTGGTACACATTTGTGTACCAGTTTTTTTCTGGATGTATGTTTTCAATTCTCCTGGGTACATACATATCTAGGAGTGAGAATTTGGGGTCATATGACAGTTCTGTTTAATGTTTTGAGGAACTACAAACTGTTTTCCTAAACAACTACACCATTGTACATTCCCACCAGCAGGGTATGAAGGTTTCAGTTTTTTTCATAGCCTTGCCAACACTTGTTATTTTTTGTTTTGTTGTTGTTGTTGATATTGTTTGTTTGGGTTTTTAATATAATAATTCGAGTGGGTGTGAAGTGGTATCTTATTGTGGTTTTGATTTGTATTTCCCTACAGACTACTGATGTTTAGTATCTTTTCATGCACTTGATGACTATTTGTATATGTTTTTTGGGAAAATGTCTGTACAAATCCTTTCTTCATTGTCAATTGGGGTTTTTGTATTTTTATTATTGAATTATATGAGTTTTTACATATTCTAGACACAAGCCCCTTATCACATATGTCATCTGTCAATATTTTTTCCTTTGCATGGGTTGTCTCTTCCTTTTACTGATATCATATGAAACAAAAAAGTTTAATTTTGATTAAATCCAATATATCTATTTTTTCTTTTGTTGTGCCCCTGACTTTTTCTTTCATTTGCTTTTTTTTTTTTTTTTGACAAATGTCCTGTATGTCTGTATGTCAAGCTGTTTTCACAGAGTATATTCTGAAATAGGCCAAATAAAGAAAAGTTCCAATAATTGAGCTTGTCAGACAGGTCAACTACTAACAATTCTCTGGGGATAGGGCTTTTGGGGAGTTCCAAGTCCATCCTGTCCCTCCAGTGACTGCCAAGCTGCTGTTTTTCATAGCTAGCTGTGAATTTCAATACTCCCATGGAGCTGCAGATTAAGTGTTTGTTGTTTTTAATATTCATATATTTTTAATTGATTTTAGAGAGAGGAAGGGAGAGGGAAACATTTGTTGTTTCATTAAAAAATATTTTTTATTGATTTTAGAGAGAGGAAGGGAAAGGGATAGAGAGATAGAAACATTGATCAGCTGCCTCCTGCATGCCCCCCACTGGGATTGCGCCTGAAACCCAGGCATGTGCCCTGACTGGAATCAAACCACAACCTCCTGTTTCATGGGCCAACGTTTAACCACTGAGCCATGCCTGCCAGGCAGCTTTTTTTTTTTTTTAAATAAACATGATCTGGAATGTTGCCAGCCTTTAGTTAATTTCCAAAGTTCTACCATATTTATTTTGAGAATTTTTGCTAGTGGTGTCATTGCTTTAAAAAGGAGCAAATTTGGGGGAGGGAGTGTTGTTACAGCACCATTCAGAATGTCTATATCCAGAATTATTGATATACAAGATAACTTGGATAAATCTCAAAAGGTTATATACTGCATGATTCAATTTATATAATACTCTTTAAATAAAATAATTAGGATTACAAACTATGGGTTAACAAGGGCTAGAGAAGTAAAGGCAGCAACTGTGGTCATAAAAGCATAGTCATAAGGGATATATGTGATAGAACTGTTTTGCATCTTACTTGTACTGATGTTCTAATTTCATGGGATTAAATATACACACACAAATGAGTGCATGTAGAAGTGGTAATATATGAAAGTCAATTTGTAGCAATGTCAGTGTCTTATTTGTGATATTGTACTATAATTATGCAAGATGTTATCATTGGAGGATCCTGGGTGAAGAGTTTATAAGATCTTTCTCAATTATCCTATATAATAAAAACCTAATATACTAAGTGTTCGGTTGTCTGGTCGTCCGTTCAACCAATCAATGATATGCTAAGGCCATTCAACCACTCGTTGTTATGTGCACTGACCGCCAGGGGGCAGACAGTCGACCGGTCAACCAGTCGCTATAACTTGCACTGACCACCAGCGGGCAGACGTTCCAACCGGTAGGTTAGCTTGCTGCTGGGGTCCAGCTGATTGGGACTGAGAGAGATGGGCTGGAGCTGGACATGCTGTGGAGCCTCCCATGGTCCCTCCCTGGCTGGCCAACCTCCCATGTCCCTCCCTGGCCCTGATCATGCACCAGTGGGGTCCCTCAGCCTGGCCTGCGCCCTCTTGCAATCCTCAACCCCTCGGGAGATGTCGGAGAGCCAATTTCGGCCCTATCCCACAGGCATAAAAGGCTAATATACAAATCGACTGGATAGCAGAACGACCGATAGCTATGATGCACACTAACCACCAGGGGGCAGACACTCAATGCAGGAGCTTCCCCCTGATGGTCAATGTGCTCCCATGGGGGAGCACTGCTCAGCCAGAAGTCAGGCTCACGGCTGGTGAGCGCAGCAGCAGTGGCAGGATCCTCTCCCACCTCTGCAGCAGTGCTAAGGATGTTCCCTGAGGGCTCCCAGACTGCAAGAGGTTGCAGGCTGAGCTGAGGGACACCCCCCCCCAAGTGCACAAATTTCTTGCACTGGACCTCTAGTTACTTATAACTGCATGTGAATGTACAGAAATCTCAAAGTTAAAAAATTTAAAGCAAAAAAATATGGTTGTTCATAATGGAAACTATAAATATGAAAATTATATCACATACTTGAAAGAAGCAATTATTCAAAATATTCTGCAGCTATTTTGAGGTTTTCATAAATACACAAAATATACTGTAAGTGTATTTCAAATATATGAGGGTTCCCTGATTAATGTGAAGTCAGCACAAGAACTGGGCAAGTAACTAAGTTTCGTGGGACCATAGATTATTATGGTCAATAAGCTGGGCTTTGAGGAGTTCATAAGTAGATTACATTCACATAGCACTGCCACAATAAGTCAGGCACAGAAAATGCTGGAATGTTGGTATGAAGCCTTACTTTTGTGAGGCACCCCTTTCTGAAACATAAAATTCATATAGGCAATTTTTGGTATTCTTTTACAATTGAATTGCATAAACATAGGTGTTTCTAAAAATATAGGTATGAATTATGCTGGGATAAGCTAAACAATACAAAGCTTTATTAAGGAGCTCTGAAACATGCTGGAACTTTGTTAAAACTAACTACAGTATATTTCTTATCCTTCATATAACTGAAAATAAAAATTGGATATTCTGTGGTCTGATATCTATTCTGAGAAAAATCTCAAGCTATTGCTCATAAAATGTGTCCCCAGCATACTATAACAAACAATTTAACTTAATTTTGTCATACTTACTTTCAAGGCAAAGTGGATACTATATAATGCTTTGTAAAAATGTTTTATCCATCCTGGCTGGTTTAGCTCAGTGGTTAGAACCAGCATTTGTTATTGGCCCATGGACTGACAGGTCACAGGTTTGATTGCCAGTCAAGGGCATGTACCTCAGTTCCAGGCTCGATTCCTGGTCCCAGTTGAGGTAAGAACTGGAGGCAACCAATCAATATGTCTCTCTCATATCAGTGTTTATCCCTCCCTCCTCTCTCCCCTCCATTCTCTATTAAAATATATATATATATATCCTTGGGTGAGGATTGAAAAAAAAGTTTTAATGTTTTATCTACTTATCTACTATAAGATCTGAGGAATGGACATACTAAGCAAAATTTAGAGGAATTGCATATTTAGAGGAATTCTTGTTTTATTTTTTGTTTTGTTATTCATTTATTTATTTTTTAGATTCCACATATAAGTGAGTCCATATGGTATCTGTCTTTCTCTGGTTGACTTATTTCATTTAGCATAATACCCTCTAGGTCCATCTATGTTGTTGCAAATGTCAAGATTTTATTCTTTTTTTATTGCTGAATAACATTACACTGCATGTGCGTGCGTGCGTGTGTGTGTGTGTGTGTGTGTGTGTGTGTGTGTGTGTGTAAAACATCTTTATCCATTCATCTAGGTTGCTTCCATATCTTAGCTATACTAGTAATGATGCAATGAAATAGGGGTACCTAATATTTTTTAATTAATGTTTTTGATTTCTTCAGATAAATACCCAGAAGTGGAATTGCTGGATCATTAGCAGCTCTATTTTTAATTTCTTGAGGAATCTTTATACTGTTCTCCATAGTGGCTGCACTAATTTACAATCCCACCAACAGGGTTCCCTCTTCTCCACATCCTTGCCAGCATTTGTTATTTGCTTATTTACTGATAGCCATTCTGATATAGGGTGTCCCAAAATTCACGCAAGATTTGCAATTGAATTGAATTGCAAATCTTGCGTGAATTTTGGGACACCCTATATAAATGAGGTGATATCTCACTGGGATTGGGCCTAAACCAGTGGTCGAACATCCCCTGAGGGGTCCCCGATTGGAGTGGGTGCAGGCTGGGCTGAGGGAACCGCCCCCTTCCGTGCATGAATTTCATGCACCGGACCTCTAGTTGTAAATAATGCTGCAATGAACATGGGATTGCAGATATCTTTTTAATAACCTGTTCTCATTTCCACAGTGGCTATACCAATTTACATTCTCATCAACAGTATTCAAGGGTTCCCTTTTCTCCATATCCTCACCAACACTTATCCCATTTTCTTGATGATATCTGCTGGAAGCCTATCCACCCTGGCTGCTTGAGGCAGTCTCTGCAGGGATGTTTCAAGGGACCTTGAAATGGAGATGAGAAACGCCCTAGCCTTTGGAATGGAATGGATGGGATTAAGATCAAATAGGATAAATGCAGATGTAAGAGGACAATAGGGGAAGGAACCTGGCTAGGAGAAGAAAGGTTGTTTCCCCAGGTGAGAATTTTTATCAAAAAACCCTTTAACTGAGTGTCAGAGGGGTGGTTGGTCGCTTTGATCTTTGCTTGGAGTGACCTCCTTCAGTTACTTCCTTGTAGCTTAGTGGAACAATAGAGTAACCTTTGAATGGAGATGGGAAGCCCCCTGGCCTTTTGTATAGAATGGATAGGATTGGGACCAAATAGTATAAATACAGATATTAGATGACAATAAAGAGGAGGAACCTGGCTATGGTGATCACCTGAACACTGCCTCCGTGTCATTCATTCTTCCGCCGACTCCGTCCACACCTTTGGGAACCCCTGGACCCGCTGGGGCTGGACCCCAGCAGATAGCCATTCTAAAAGGTATGAGGTAATATCTCATTGTGGTTTTGATTTGCATTTCCCTGATGCTGAGTGATATTGAACATATTTTCATGTACCTGTTGGCCATTTAGATGTCTTCTTTGGAAAAAAAATCTATTCAGTTCCTTTGCCCATTTTTAATTGGATTGCTTGTTTTCTGTGTCTGAGTTGTATGAGTTTGTGATATATTTTGGATATTAACCTCTTATCAAATATACAGTTCACAAATACTTTCTCATTCCATAAGTAGCCTTTTCATTTTGTTATGCAGGAGCTTTTTAATTTTTACTTTTGCTGCTTGTACTTTTGATGTCATATCCAAAAAAATCATTGCCAAGACCAATGTCAAGGAGCTTCTTTCCTATATTTCTTCTAAGAGTTTTATGGTATCAGGTCCTATGTTTAAGTGTTTAATCCATTTCAAGTTAATGTTTGTGAGTTATGTAAGCATGCTTCCTGATTTCAAACCACATTACAAGGCTATATAGTAATTAAAATAGTATGTATTGGCATAAAATAGACATAGATCAATGGAACAGAACAGAGAGCCCAGAAATAACCCCCCACATATAAGGTCAACTAATATTTTACAAGAGAGTCAAAAATGTCAAATGAGGAAAGGATAGACTCTTCAACAAGTGGGGTTGGAAAAACTGAATAAACACATTCAGAAAAATGAGTAGAGCCTGGTTGTGTGGCTCAGTGATTGATCGTCGACCAATGAACCAAGAGGTCATGGTTTGATTCCTGGTCAAGGCATATGCCCGGTTTGTGGGCTTGGTCCCCCGTGTGGGGTGTGCAGGAGGCAGCCAATCAATGATTATCTCTCATCATTGATGTTCCTATCTCTCTCCCCCTCTCCCTTCCTCTCTGAAATCAATAAAAATATATTTATTTTAAAAATAAAAATATAATAAATAAATAAAAATATATTAAAAAAAAGAAAAATGAGTAGGAACCCTATCTTATAGGGATCTTATTTTAAACACTGGGTTGTGCCTCATCTTTCTCTAAGTCTTCTGAGTCTCCTGACAAGCAATTCAGTTAACTGATACCAGTTCTCTTCTCTTAAACATCCACAGAGCCAGTAGACAGTCAACATGGGGGGAAAAGGACCTGAGATCCTAGAAAATCAGAATTGACTATATGAAGAATCTTTGACATTTCAGAAACCTCAAGCATTATTATATCAAACTAGAGGCCCAATGCACAAAATTCGTGCAAGAGTAGGTCTTCCTTCCCCCAGCTGCCAGCACCAGCTTCCCTCTGGCACCTGGGACCCGGGCTTCCCTCGCAGCCCCAGCTTCGTCCAGAAGGACGTTGGGTCTACTTAGCATATTATGCTTTTATTATGATAGATGGCAACTGTAAGGTTGATTCCAGCTATAATTCAAAACTTCACAGCAATAAATACGCAGACATTTTCTAAGTTTAGATTGCATTTTGAAATAAAATATGACTTAATTGTTTCTTTAAATTAGAGGTACAATACTATGCAAATTGATTCAAATTTAGAGCAATGTTATTACTCCTTAAATATACACTCAATGGGTGAATTATAGAACAGAGATAGTATTTGAGAAAGTACTAGTATATCTTATTATTATCTTGACATATTTAATATCATAACTGAATTTAAATAAGAACAATTTGATATTTATTAAGTTAGCTCAATGCTCTGATTTAGAGATTACTTTATCTGAACTAAAAGGGTCAAAATATAATACTAAAAATACAAATAGTAAAAATACCTAATATAATACTAAAAATACAAGCATAATATAATGCTAAAATAATGCTACATATTTTAGTATAATGAAAACGTATCATCTGATCATGCATATTTTCTTGGGTTTATTTTGTTTTTTTTGTTTTTTTATTTCCTTTCTCAACTGTATTAAGATGACTTTGCCTCAAGTCAGGCCCCCTCTTTATTCAGAGTTCTTAGCAAGCAGTGCAGTAATTCCAGACTCGGTGACCTAAGGTGCATCACTAAGTTAGAGGACCAAATAAAGCTCAAGCAGAACAATAGCAATTTTACTCTCCGAGTCATATGTTTGAGGTCATGTTCACATTGAAAAAAATGGTGTAGATTTCATCATAAATGCTATGCAGGAGGCTGAGGGCATACTAGAAAGTGCCCTGACTCAGAGACAGGAAACACAGTTCTAATTCTGATTTTGCTAGTAATTAGCAGTATGACCATTGGTATATTATTTAAATTTTGTTGGGTTTAAATAAGAAAACAGGGCAATATTCTATTATTCTAAATGACAAAAAATCAAGAATTATCTAGTGATAAGCACAATATACAGAAATTCAAGCTATTTAAGGATTATTTAAAAAATAGAAATTATATATACACACACACACATATGTATCTTTCATTGTTGTAATCTAGAATATATGCAGTTCTATTTTACAATAACACTACCAGTCTTAAATATTTTTCAACTCTTTTCAAGACCCTTTGATTGGTGTTATGAGATATAAAAATGGAGTAAACCCTATCCCTCCTGCTCTCACAAAGCTTACCAGTTAGTAGGTTCACCCTCTCAAGCATCCGTCCCCATGCTGCTCCTTTTCTTTCAGCAGAAAACCATGCAACCTAATTCAAATAAAGAATTAAGTTTAGAGATATAAGATACCTGAAGTCCAAAACCATCCCTATGAACTCATCTCCATTTATATGACCTTCCCCTTCTTCCTCCAGGTTTGGAAAAAGAAGGGTCCTGACTCCTGTCCAAGTAAAATTCGGCCACTTGAGCTTTGGTCCATCTCCTCGCTCTCCCTGAACTTCTAAGCTTAGGCCCCTCATTATTCTCTCTAATGAATGTCTTTCTGCCTGAGCCTAGTAAAGTGTTTAAGACTCCTGGTGACCAAAAACACAACCCAGATACTTTCTCCCTCACTAGGTGCTGCTTATTCCCTTCCAAAGAACAGCCCATGCTTGTCTCCACTTTCTCATATCTTACCTTGTGAGGGAAGAATTTCCTGTTGGCCCTAGCCGGTTTGGCTCAGTGGACTGTGGACTGAAGGGTCCCAGGTTCGATTCTGGTCAAGGTCACCTGTCTGGGTTGCAGGCTCGATCCCCAGTGAGGGGCGTGCAGGAGGCAGCCAATCAATGATTCTCTGTCATCATTGGTGTTTCTATCTCTCTCTTCCTCTCTCTTCCTCTCTGAAATCAATAAAAAAAATATTTTAAAAAAAGATATTACTGTTGACATTGTGCCAGGTTGTACTATTGAATATCCCACAATCTGGATTTGGCTGATGGCTTCTTCATAGTGTTTTTAACTGTTCCTTCTGGCCACTTTCCTGTAAACTGGAAGTTTATTTTAATGGCTTAATTAAATTCAGGTTCATCATTTCTGGCAACATATTTTTTAATAAAACATAAATTTGTTGTTGTTGTCATCATCTATACTAAAAATAGAGGAATATGCAAATTGTCCAGGACACCATCACAGTAATGACCAAACAGAGGCTGCGTGGGGCAACAAGGCCGACAGAGGGGTTAGTGAAGGACGACCAAACAACTGACAGCAGGCTGTGTGGGGCGACCAGGCTGGCAGGGGGGCAGTTGGAGGTAACCAGGCCAGCGGAGGGGGGGCAGTTGGGGGCGACCAGGATGGCAGAGGGCAGTTGGGGGCAAC
>NW_005871055.1:2161131-2212648 GCF_000147115.1 Myotis lucifugus
TTGTGAGAAGGATGTCCCGACTCCCAGTTTAGGCCTGATCCCAGCAGTCAGACATCCCCTAAGAGTTCCCAGATTGGAGAGGGTGCAGACTGGGCTGATGGGACACTCCCCCCCCCGCCCCCCCCCCCCCGTGCACAAATTTCATGCACTAGGCCTCTAGTATTAGAATAAAGGCTATGCACCCTAACCGGTTTGGCTCAGTGGATAGAGCGTCAGCCTGCGGACTCAAGGGTCGCAGGTTCGATTCCGGTCAAGGGCATGTACCTTGGTTGTGGGCACATACCCAGTAGGGAGTGTGCAGGAAGCAGCTGATCGATGTTTCTAACTCTCTATACCTCTCCCGTTCTCTCTGTAAAAAATCAATAAAATAAAATTAAAATTAAAAAAAAGAATAGAGGCTATGAGGTCAGACTTTACCTGACCCTTTAGAGCAGTGGTTCTCAACCTTCTGGCCCTTTAAATACAGTTCCTCATGTTGTGACCCAACCACAAAATTATTTTCGTTGCTACTTCATAACTGTAATGTTGCTACTGTTATGAATCATAATGTAAATATCTGATATGCAGGTTGGTCTTAGGCGACCCCTGTGAAAGGGTCGTTCAACCGCCAAAGGGGTCACAACCTACAGGTTAAGAACCGCTGCTTTAGAGGCTGGGTAAACCCATATTTGGCACATGGCTAACTAAAGCGTTATCTCATTCTAATTCATTCTCACTAAGCTCCTAACCCCAAGCAAATGTTCAGATTAAAAATTCTTTACAAGCCCTGAGTGGTTTGGCTCAGTGGATAGAGCGTCGGCCTACGGATTCAAGGGTCCCAGGTTCGATTCCAGTCAAGGGCATGTACCTTGGTTGTGGGCACATCCCCAGTAGGGGGTGTGCAGGAGGCAGCTGATCGATGTTTCTCTAATCGATGTTTCTAACTTTCTATCCCTTTCCCTTCCTCTCTGTAAAAAAATCAATAAAATATATTTAAAAAAAAAATTCTTTACAATATACCACCAATGACCTTCAGTTAGAATCAAATGTCTGTGGTGTGACATGGTTGGCCATACCCTGAAAGTGATACAGGAAGGTGTATTAATGAGTTTATTTCTGTTGTGGGAGACTAGGGTTCAATCCAGTAGGGACCCTCTGCTAAGCCATTCAGAATGCATTTTAGAAATGTCCTTTTTAAAAATTTTTGATGCTGAGGCATGTATCTACCAATTCCCACTGTCCATTGCTTAAGGACTGTCCTGGGGGGGTGGGGGGGGGCGTTTACTTCCCCTTGAACTTCTGTACTGTAGTTAACTTCTGCCCAAGATAATGATCCTTCCAAAAAGCCCTGAGTCAGAAAAGCAAAGTTGCCTGTTACCATGGTCTGGGAGTGTCCACCATAGATACAGCTGAACTCAGAGGTTGGCTAACAGGGTGTGATGTACAACACCACATGCATCAAATAATGTCTCCAATTCTGATCTGACACCTATATTCTCAAACTCATCATAGCAGCACTATTCACTAGGTCAACTGTGAGAGAGACTGCTAATTGCCCCAGTTCATTCTCCTCTTCTTCCCTTTAGTAATAGTGAGAGCTTTTGGGTTCAGGGTGAGTGAGAGGGCTAGGCTGGTAGGTTCCCAAAAGAGGAGAAGGGGTTGGAGAAGAGCTTAGGCATTTAGGGAAAGAACCCTGACACTCTGGAAGCTTAATTTCCACCATTTCTAGAAATACTTGGACTGAGACAGGACTTAATGGCAAGAAGGTGATGAGTGTTCGTGTGTGTGTATGTGCATGTGTGTTTTAAAGGCATTCAGTGGGCACGTTTGTTTGTGAAAAATCATTTTCCAGCATTATATGGAACCTAACTTTTAACTGTGAATTTATTGTGGAAGGAGAATTAGAGAGATTTGAAATGACCACATAGCAATAAAGATTGCATGTTGTTGCAAACTGTCTACACTTGAACATAGGAAGCCTGGACACTTCTGTATTAAAATATAGTAATTTATTAGTTGATTTAATAATAGAATCCCCTGAGTTTTAGCTGAGTACATAGCTATCCATCTAATAACAATAGTTCCCAGGTGACCTTGCAGCTGGAAGTGATGATATGATTAAGTTCTTCCCAGTGCAAAAATGGCAAAAGTGATGTAAAAGTCCTCTAAAATTTTTTTTGTCCTCCATTTTCTCTTTCCTCTTTCTTACAGGCTGCAACATAACTATAATTCTGGTGGATGTGCTTTGCCCGTGAGGATGAGGGCAGCTCACTAGGAGTTGGGGGGAAAATAATGAAGGAACTTGGGTTTTTATGAACTATCTCATCAGGCAGAACCACCCTGCCAGCACTTCTGAACTGATTGGAGAGAAACAAATGTTTTTCTTATATTTTAGAGTTTTTTTTGGTATAAAAGTTTGGCCTATCCTTTAACACTATATCCAAGCAAGAAACGGGAAATAGTTCATAGTCCTTCTTATACATCTCCCTCATCCCCAGACGTGCAACTACAGGTGCAGCCTAATTTCTCTAACCTCTCTTATGTCTGTTCCTTCCTCATCAAGCACACAACTACCCCTATTGAATACCACATCATCTTACTGTCTGGACTACAACAGCATTCCTTTACCTGTTCTTGCCCCCAGAGTCTTGCACTGTTAATATAGCCAGATGAACAGTCTCAATTAAACATATTCAATTATGTCAAGTGCGGGAAGTTATCCACTACTGATACTCTCGTGAGAGTGCACCAAGGTACGTGGAAGGCTGATGGGCCTTGGGCGTTAGCAGGACTAATGCCAAGCACCATTGTTCTGTTGAGATAGCAGTGGCTCAAAGCAGTTTCCTGACCTAATAGCCTCAAAGTAAATGTTTACTGAACCTTACTGACCTTTACTGATCTTTACTGACTTTAGAGACGGTCTGTCTGCTTTACTGAGGGCAAGATGTATATCTAAATTGAATAAAAAGCGGATAAGGCCAGGTGCGATTCTCCAAGAGAGAGGTCTCCACCTGACACCCCCGCCCCCCATGCCTTCTAAATTCATATTTCTTGCGTAGTATTTTCATTTGTGCGTCGGCCCCTCCTTCAGATCCTGAACCCTAGCCACGCAGGTTGCGGCATTCTGACGCCACGAACAGGATTCTGGAGGAGAAGATTCGCCTGAGCGGAAAAACGAAGTGAAAAAGAAAAAGTGGAAATTCACTGGAAAGGTGGGAAGTTCGCCGTGCACAAAGCCTGTGCCAGCTTCGGAGTTGCGACTGTAAGTGGATGAAGAACGTTTTGATTCAGCCAGGTTATAATGGGGAAGAATTCGAGTAAAAGGCAAAAACATCATGGTAAATTTTTAGCTTGCATGCTCAAGGATAAAGGAATTAAGGTGTCAAAAAGTACTCTCTTAAATCAGGCTCAAGGAAAACGAATGCCCTTGTCATCTTTAACTATGTGGGCTCTTGTTCAAACTGCATTATGCCCACTTCGTATTGAGGATCAAGTCTGTAACACCTAAGGCCCCAGATCCTCCACCTCTAGTCTGGGAAGGCTCATCTGGTAGAGAAAATGGGGCTAACAGTCCTTGTACAAAAGGACTCTTTAGTGCTTTGTCTGAAAATTACCACATGACACCTTGGGACTGGCAGATTTTACCTAAAATGACTTTAGATGCCAGTCAATGCTATGGAGAGCAGAATAGGATAAGATCTATAAACAACAGGCTGAGATCTAGGCCATATTCTGTCTGTAAGTCCCAGGTAATGTAAATCATCTGAAAAACCCATGAAAAGAACTCTGGCCCTGACCAGTTTGGCTCAGTGGATAGAGCATCGGCCTGTGGACTGAAGGGTCTCAGGTTCGATTCTGGTCAAGGGCATGTGCTGTGGTTGAGGGCACATCCCCAGTAGGGGGTGTGCAGGAGGCAGCTGATCGATGTTTCTCTCTCATGGGTGTTTCTGACTCTCTATCCCTCTCCCTTCCTCTCTGTAAAAAATCAATAAAATATATATTTTTTTAAAAGAACTCTGATTTATTAAGTCTTATCTATGTGTTATGTGTGCTTGTCTGTGATTGTTGTTTTATCTGTCTTTTTTGTTTGGTTTGATTTGTTCATTGTTAGTCTATTAAGCATGCCTTTAATTTATCTTCATAGAAAAGAAACAGTAGTTGGCCAGGCCATTACTAAATTTCCCCAGAGCAAACAGAATGTGGGAGTGGGGAGAAAGAATATGAGCAGTACACAGGGCTGATAACACAGGTCCTAGGAAAATTCCCTAGACAAAGGGAGGTAACTAAACAAGGCCCCAGCCTATTAATTACCAGGTCTTTTGGTGATCCTGTAAAATGGACACCCACTCTCAGGAGTGTTATTAAAAGTCTCATTTTCACCATGTTTTTTTCCCCAGTCTGTCATTTGAAATTTGGATAGATGAGACATTTCTCACAATTTAGGGATGTGTCTGGGATTTCTATACCCATGAAGAGAAAAAGGCTAGCTTAAGAGAAGGCGCGCTCTGCCCAACACTGAGTGGCCTCTTGGCCTAAGCCCCATCTTTCACGGATGCTATAGAAAAGGCCCCAAACTGTTTTTCTTTAAAAGATGGCAAAAATGACACAAGGAAAATATACAGGCTGTGTTTGGGCAACAAGATTAGTGTTTCCATAATAATGGGTAATTCCTGAATAATAATGGGCCGCATTCAAGATTGCCTCACAGGTGTGGGAGGGGGGGGGGGCACTCCTGTTTTTATAAAGAAAAATAAAATAAAATAATACTTTAACATTAAAGCCACTGAAAGTCAGCAAGTTATCTCTGTTACAGAATTTGCTAAAGAAAATGCCTTGGATAATAATAATTGGCTTTAAAATTTCAAAGTTGTTAAAAACATAAATAAATAGATGTAACTTGAAAGGGCGAGGGTTATGCCCTCCCCTCCATCTTGCCTGTATCCTCCATGTTGGGGCCACGTGCGGCCTTCTTCCCGGAAGCCCAGGCCTCTGCTGGCCACGCCCGGGATTTTAAACTAACCAATGACAATCAAGGGAAGTGCGCGCCATAGATATGACCACATCCTGTGTAACAAGACCCGGCTTACGCCTGGCCAATCGGCAGGGCCCACAATCCCCTCACGCCACCCCCCTATTAAAGCTGGTTTTTTCCCACGTGAGGGCACTCTGTTCTGGTCGCTGGGCCGGCCGGGAGCAGAGTCGGGTTAGCCAACCCCAAATAAAAGGACCTTCTGCTTTTGCATCGAACTGGCTCCCAGTGTGGTACTTTGGGGATCTTGGAATCTGGGCATAACATAACTAAAATGAAGGATTTGTAATAAAGCTTTTCAGTAATAATTATGAATACATTAATAATGAAAGTCCAGCCGAAACCGGTTTGGCTCAGTGGATAGAGCGTCGGCCTGTGGACTGAAGGGTCCCGGGTTCGATTCCTGTCAAGGGCATGTACCTTGGTTGCGGGCACATCCCCATTAGGGGGTGTGCAAGAGGCAACTGATCGGTGTTTCTCTCTCATCGATGTTTCTAACTCTCTATCTCTCTCCCTTCCTCTCTGTAAAAAATCAATAAAATATATATTTTTTAAAAAATAATGAAAGTCCAGTCACTCAAGCGGAGACTGACTGTACTCTCTGTTAGAGGAAAGGCCAGTTGCCCTTCTCCCTGTAAAGGCAGAGAAGCCACAGCAGTAACCTTAGATGTTATCTCTAAGGAAGAATGTAGCAGTTTAAATCCAAGCGGCTAGGCCTGCTCCTTCCTCCCCCTGCCTTTTCTCCAGCCTCATATGCCTATACATAATTTTCCAGTCCTTGGTAAGTTAAAGAATTTAGAACATTGCTGGATTAAATGATAAACATCTCAATATTCCAACAAGTTTTAAGTTCACCTGGTTTTACCTTTTATTACAGAAAATCTAAAAATATATTTCTTAAAGGTAAGAATGTTCATAAATGTCAATCTAAGAAATACTGGCTGTTTACTTTTAATTATCATTGGAAAATTAAGGTTTAGATATTGTAAGGTTTTAATAATGGAAGGCAGTACATACATTTTTTTAAAAAAAGAAGAAAAAGGTCTGTGCAAGTTGCTGAAGGTATATACAAGTTGATGACAGAAAGAAAGAATATTAGAGTGGAAATACTTAATGGAAGGACTAAGGCATAGTTATGCATTTTTGAAGGACATTTTTGAAGGCTAATTTAAAAGTGTGAAATTTGTGAGGGTTGCGTATGCAATGAGGAGGAAAAAGGAAATGTTGAAAGAGAGAAATGAGTTCTAAAATGAACTATTTGAAAAAGTTGTAAAAGGGTCATAAAATCTCAGGGAAGTTTAAACAAAGGCTAGACCACTACCCTTATCTTCCCTGCCAAGGACAGAGTAAATGGTTAATACAGAAAGGGAGGGCAGGACAAGGTTGCTGAATACTTCTTAAGCAAAACCAGAGTATTCAGCAGTGGAATTTCAAAACAGGAGCATACATAATGCCTCAGACCGCCACCCAGCCTGCTCTTCAGATTGGCTGGGGGTGGGGCGGCATCTGTACTTCACAGGTCAAATGTATAAGTTTGCTTACTTTACTTTTTTAATAAAGGTACATACTTTAATTACTTAATAAATTAGCTTTTCACAATATAATCGAGGTCTCATATAAACTCATTTATATGAGAAGTCAATATTATATGAGCAATTGGTCCTAGTAAAGTCCAAAGTAAAATTTGCATACATATGCAAATAAGCACTAGCCAAAAAGAATACTGTTTAAAAGTAAACTTAAGCTTAAAAAGGAGAAATTTTTAAATCTCTTCTGCTACTATTTACAAAGTAAACTAAAAGTTATTATTCAAGCATTAAATCTCACCATTAATGAGACACCATAAGTAAAAAGAAAGTTACTTTTACTTAAGATGTATGCATTGCAATATTGACCAGCATGTCTCTCTCCTCCCTGTTTTTCTGAAAGGCAACCAAGTTGGTTTCTGTTTAAAAGAAAGTAAAAGTTTTTAGCCCTAACTGGTTTGGCTTAGTGCAGTGATGGCGAACCTTTTGAGCTCGGTGTGTCAGCATTTTGAAAAACCCTAACTTAACTCTGGTGCCGTGTCACATATAGAAATTTTTTGCTATTTGCAACCATAGTAAAACAAAGACTTATATTTTTTATATTTATTTTATATATTTAAATGCCATTTAACAAAGAAAAATCAACCAAAAAATGAGTTCGCCATCACTGGCTTAGTGGATAGAGCATCAGCCTGCAGACTGAAGGATCCCAGGTTTGATTCCAGTCAAGGGCATGTACCTTGGTTGTGGGCACATCCCCAGTAGGGGGTGTGCAGGAGGCAGCTGATCGATGTTTGTAACTCTCTATCCCTCTCACTTCCTCTCTGTAAAAAATCAATTAAAAATATTTTTTTAAAAAGAATGTAAAAGTTTTTGCCAAGCCGGTTTGGCTCAGTGGATAGAGGGTCGGCCTGCGGATTGAAAGATCCCAGGTTCGATTCCGGTCAAGGGCATGTACCTTGGTTGCGGGCACATCCCTAGTAGGAGGTGTGCAAAGGCGGCTGGTCGATGTTTCTCTCTCATCGATGTTTCTAACTCTCTATCCCTCTCCCTTCTCTCTGTAAAAAATCAATAAAATATATTTTTTTTAAAAAAGAAAGTAAAAGTTTTTAAAAGAAATTCCCTAAATGTGGCTTAGAGATTGCTCTGGGAAAAAAATACAGAGGTAAATGCCCTTCAAATGTCTAGGAACTACAATTAAAAATCAGTGTATTAGGCCTTACAAAGTAGAAATATGAAAGGATTGCCTTAAGACCTTAAATGACTTTTAGAAATTATTAGAGGACATTAATTAGTTGAGACCTTATCTAAAAATCTCTAAGGGAGAAATGACAAATTTATTCAATATACTTAGGGGTGACTCTAATCCTTCCTCGCCCCAAACATTAACAGATGAAGCTAGGGAGGAGTTACTAAGAATTGAGCAGGCAATCTCCTCAGCCCAAGTAACGCAGGTACAGCCTGAATTGCCTTTATTAGGACAGATTAATTCTACTGCAAATAGTCCCACTGAAGTCATCTTCCAAAATAAAAACTCTCCTACTATTATTGAGTGGGTCCACCTAGGGCCGTGGTCGGCAAACCGCGGCTTGGGAGCCACATGTGGCTCTTTGGCCCCTTGAGTGTGGCCACGAAGTTTCAATCGCACTGTATGTGCGCGCCCGCACGTGGCATTTTGTGGAAGAGCCACACTCAAGGGGCCGCAGTTTGCCGACCACTGACCTAGGGCATCAATCCTCTACAACTGTAGTTACATATATAGAATTCATGGCTCAGTTAATATCTCAACTCAGAAAGCACTGCAGGTAGCTTAGAAGAGAAGAACCCCAATATATCTATCTTCCCCTCACTGGGAAGCAATTAGAAATGTTATTTCAGACTGATTTGAATTGGCAAATTGGACTAAGTGGATATTCAGGGGACCTTGGTTGTCACCTACTAAAAAACAAATCAGTATAATTTTTATATTACACCCCTATTATTATACCAAAAAAATACTAGGCAGGAACCTATTCCTGGAGCATTAACTTTTTACTGATGGTTCATCTAATGGTAAAGCTGCTTATCATGCAATGCATTCAGACCGAATCATCCAGACCAGTCATACTTCTGTGCAAAGAATTGAATTAGAAACTATCAAGGCAGCATTGCAGGATTTCCAAAAGCCTCTTAATATTACTTCTGGTTCTGCCTATGCTGCTGGCCTGGTAAATAGAATTGAGACTGATCAATTAAAATGACTCAGTGAGCCCTAACTGGTTTGGCTCAGTGGATAGAGCATCGGCCTGTGGACTGAAGGGTCCCAGGTTCGATTCCGGTCAAGGGCATGTACCTTGGTTGTGGGCACATCCCCAGTAGGGGGTGTGCAGGAGGCAACTGATCGACGTTTCTCTCTCATCAATATTTCTAACTCTCTATCCCTCTCCCTTCCTCTCTGTAAAAAAAATCAATAAAATATATATTTTTTAAAAATAAATAAATAAAATAAAATGGCTCAGTGACCAAAGTCTATTTATACTATTTAAACAGGTACAGCAAATTGTACAGCAAAGATAATACCCCTTTTATATTACTCACTAGGGACCCGGTGCACAAAATTCGTGCACTGGGGGGGGGGGGGTGTCCCTCAGCCCAGCCTGCACCCTCTCACATACTG
The DNA here is from genome assembly GCF_000147115.1 of Myotis lucifugus. Taxonomy (NCBI): domain Eukaryota; kingdom Metazoa; phylum Chordata; class Mammalia; order Chiroptera; family Vespertilionidae; genus Myotis; species Myotis lucifugus. The sequence goes on from NW_005871055.1 coordinate 2,170,322, forward strand.
GGAGCCCTCAGGGGATGTCCTCCTGACAGCTTAGGCCCGCTCCCAGCTCCCCTTGGGGAGCGGGCCTAAGCCGCAGTCTGGTCTCCCTTTGTGGGAGGCAACCGGGCTGATCAGGGGAAGGCACCAGCCCCATCACCCCGAGCTGCAGCCACTGCCAGTCACCGCAGCCACCAAGGTGTTTTCATCAACACGGACTCCAGTCCCTTCACCATGAAAAAATGACAACTTTCTTTAGGCATTTCCAAGATGTGTCTTTCACAGGATATGACATTTCTTTATTATTTTTTTTTTTTATCCTCACCTGAGGATATGTTTCCATTGATTTTTAGAGAATGTGGAAGAGAAAGGGAAAGACAGAGAGAAACATCGAAGTGAGAGGAATACATTGATTGGTTGCCTCCTGCAAGAGCGCTGACCTGAGCCCCAGCCAGGGAAGAGCCTGCAACCTAGGTACATGCCCTTGGTCAGAATTGAACCCAGACCCTGTGGTAGGCAGGCCGAGGCATTATCTACTGAGCCAAACCAGCTAGGGCAGGATATGATATTTCTTAGCCCCTCCAGCAGCAGACCTTCGTTTTTTTCTCCAGGAGTGAGGTGGAAAAACCCTACATGACCTTCTTGGATTCTTATTACCCAAGTTACTAAGAATATTACCAGTGGCATACAGAGTGCTAAGCCAATGAGCCGTCAGAAAAGGTATTTCGTCTGTAGTTCACACCGATCCCCGGCTCAGCCCCTGCCCAGGCCTAAGGCCTTAGGCTGGGCATTAGGCCTGGGCAGGGGACCCCCAGCCCGCTCTGATTGCAGGCTCTGCCCCTGCCCAGGCCTCAGGCTTCTGGCCGGGGCAGGGGACCCCCAGCCCCAGATGATCACCGGCTACACCCTTGCACAGGCCTCAGGCCTCTGGCCAGGGCATTAGGCCTGGGCAGAGGACCCCCAGCCGCTCCGATCACAGGCTCCGCTCCTTCCCAGGCCTCAGGCCTCTGGCCAGGGCGTTAGGCCTGGACAGGGGACACCCAGCCCGCTCTGATTGCAGGCTCCGCCCCTGCCCAGGCCTCAGGCCAGGGCATTAGAACTGGGCAGGGGACCCCCAGTTCGCTCCGATTGCCTGCCCAGGCCTAAGACCTCTGGCTGGGGCCTTAGGCCTGGGCAGGGGACCTGCAGCCCACTCCGATCACAGGCTCCGCCTCTGCCCAGGCCTCAGGCCTCTGGCCGGGCATTAGGCCTAGGCAGGCGACCTCCAGCCCTGGGCGATCACCGGTTCCGCCCCTACCCAGGCCTCAGGCTTCTGGCCGGGGTGATCACCAGCTCCGCCTCCCAGGTGACATCTGGAGCTGCCCACCCCGCCTCCCCGGTGCCCGATCTGCAGCCCAGATCCCACAGGTGGCTTCTGGTGCTGCCCGCCCCACCTATAGTATGCAAATTTAACGGTCAACTTTGTTGGGTTAATTTGCATACTCTTCTGATTGGCTGGTGGGCGTAGCAAAGGTACGGTCAATTAGCATCTTTGTCTTTTATTAGTGTAGATATCAGGACTCATACCACCCTGCCTGGTTCTTTAACAAAAGGTAATGCATATGCTGATCAATTGGTTGCCTTATTAAAACAGGCCACAGAATCTCATTAGCTTTTACATCACCTGCCAAAATGTTGTCTAAACAATTTTCAATCACTGGACAGCAGGCAAAACAGATTATCAAGGAATGTCCCATTTGCATGTTACATCTGCCTCAAGGGCCTAACACAGGAATTAACCCTTGAGGATTGATAAGGGACCATATCTGGCAAATGGATGTAACACATTATACTCCTTTTGGACGCCTTGAGGCACTGCATGTCTCTAGACACTTTTTCAAAAGTCCTATGGACCACTGCATCTAGAGGGGAAATGGCAAAACAGGTCATTAATCATTGCCTAGCTGCTTTTGCCATCATGGAAATTCCCAAAATTATTAAAACTGATAATGGACCTGCATACACAAGCTGTCATTTCCAGCAATTTTGTAAAAAGTGGAAAATTCAGCACATATGGGAATACCATACAATTCCCAAGGACAGGCAATTATAGAACATCAACATCAGTGGCTAAAATCCCAACTTGAAAAACAAAAAGGGGAATAGTGGCGAAATCTCCTGTAAGTAGACTACACCAAAGCCTTAATTACTTTAAATTTTTTCACTTGTAATGCTGATGGCAAGACATCTGTGGAATTACACTGGTGTCAGAATAAGCCAAAGGAAAATGGTCTGGTTAAATGGAAAGATCCCAAGTCTGGTTTATGGAAGGATCCTGACCCCTTGTTAACATTTGGTCAAGGATATGTGTGTGTATTTCCAGAAAACTCCTCCAAGCCCGTGTGGATTCCTGAAAGAAATATTAAACTTCAACATGGATCCCAAAGAGGAACTGACCAGACTAATGAGGACCTTGCACTTGGAACTTCATCCTGTACCTGCAGCTGCAGACAATCAACTACTCCAGCCACAAATAGTAGTAGCCCCAAGCAACACACTGAAGATAAGGTGTGGGAGGAGAACAAGACTGATGACAAACAGTCCAGAGATAACCTGGGGGATGGTGAAGAACACAATCCAGAAAACTGAGCGAATATGTGAGTAGACCAAAACCCCAAACACACCTGAAAACGTTTTCCTTGCCATGCTAGCAGCCATTAGTTGTGCGGTGATACGACCAGGAGCAACTGGGGAAGTATATTGGACTTACGTTCCTGACCCTCCATGGGTAAGACCCCTTACTTGGGTTGATCCCCCGCCTAGTGTAGTCACCAAGAATACCAAGCACCTTGGTCATCCAGGGGGACCACGGGTGGGACAAGGAAGTATCTGGGCGAAACATAATTACACGGGCGTCGCCACCCAGCTTCCCTTTTGTATGACACAGAATCCAACTCCTGCTCCTTTGTGTGTAGAGGTTTCTGGTTAGCATGGACACCAAAGGAGAGGGAAGCAAAAGCCCAAATACATCTACTATCACTACTTGCTCCTGGGAGAGGTACAGAAAATGTAACATTACTAAGACATCCCCCCCACTAAGCCATTATGTAAAAAGATTTATGAATGGCACCCCACTGAGGAAGAAATTAATTGACAAGACTGTTATAGTGACCACCCCGCTAGCAGCAAACTTAATAACAGTTTTTCCTTTGTGGATTGGAGCCCCTACAGGTCTGTGTATAATAACAATCGCACCCTAAAATGGAAGGGGACTGCATCCTGCCTATATGTTGAAGCTAATCACTCCATCTCATGGTATAGAGGAGGATTTGTTGGTGTTATGCCCAGATTTCAAGATCCCCAATAGACCACCAGGGAGCCAGCTGAGTCCGATGCAAAAGCAGAGAGTCTTTTATTCAAACCCGGGCTTGGCTCCCCTACCCTCTTTACTGGCACAGCAGTAAGTGGTAGAGAGAGGGCCAGCACTGTGGGGAAAGAGGTTTTATAGTAAGGGGAGGAGAGAGGACTGTGGGCCCTGCCGATTGGCCAGGCGCAAGTTGGTGTCTCGTTACACAGGATGTGGTCATATCCATGGCGCGCACTTCCCTTGATTGTCATTGGTTAGTTTAAAGAAATCCTAGGTGTGGCTAGCAGAGGCTTGGGCTTCCGGGAAGAAGCTGCTTGCTGAGCACATGGCTGCCCCAAAATGGAGGATATGGGGCAAGATGGAGGGCGTAGCCCTCGCCCTTTCATTCCCCCCCTTTGTCTTGGAACTTCCGGCTCAATCATGAGACGGACTGCATTTCTATTTCACCGTTGCTAGAGGCCCGTACTGGGCACACAGAACTATCAACTGAACTATCCCTATCTGCTTAACAAATAGTCCGGTGGAAGGGAAAGAAAGCATTTTAGCTTTAACAACTTCTATTGAAATAGGATTTTTCTTCTTAAAATTCCTCGATGGCTATTAAAAAGCCAAATTAAGATTAATTTATCCTGATGTTCGCATAAACACAACAAGAAGGGTAACTGACTATCTTTGCTGGAATCTCATGGTTGAATCTTAATGTGCCCCATAGGGCCAGGAAGCCAAGCCATTCAGCTGCCATCAGGCCTGCCTGCAGTATTTGCTGAGTTAGGTGAATCCTTCACCTGTAGCAACTCCACCTGAGCCCACGCTCCAGGCTTTAAGGCCCATCTCAGTAGCCCTCCTACTCGTTGTGGCCCAGAGTGTGTGGGGGTTCCGCAGGAACGCAGAGGCATCCCTACTGCTCCCCTTCTACTCTTACCAACCGCCAGTGATGGTAGGGCATGAGCCTGATGTTCCAGTGCCAGCCATCTTCAGGGCTTCCAAGCAGGATACCAGGCTTTCTTCGTGGCATTCTTACTGGCTTTAAGTCTTTAGAGCTCAGACAGGGCTCTCTAAAACATGATACTCCAGTCAAAGTTTTCCGTTACTAAAACCACTATTAGGAACCAGTCTTATTGAATCTATGCAAAGAAATGTATTGCCACGACTTATTTAGCATTGCCAGATTTCGGAGGAATTACATAAGGAGAAAAACATACTGATCTGCTCTAAGATTTTCTGATTTTTCCTTGCTAATTCCTTTTCATGGATTTTTCAGTTATAACAAAACAGTAATTGTTGGCATTAAACTTTCTTTCTATGCATAACCATGCCTTAGACCTTCTATTCTAAACAGGCCTTTCCCAGCTTACTACCCCTGACATGGGCATGGTTACGCAGGCCTGCAAGCAGTACACAGGCTGCCAACTATCAACTGTCTTTCAACAGAGAACAAAACCTGTTGGGCACCTTTCCCTGCCCAGTTGGGCACCTGACCTCTTGGCAGGTAGACACCCTTTACTTTTGGGGGTCACCTCACAGAGTCCCCTTCCAGGACAGCCAACATACATTCAAACCTGCAAGAGAATTAAAGGTCAATATAACATATCAATACAATGAAACAGAACATTGGCATCATGGCCGCTTCAGGCAGCCAAATCTTCTGCTACTAAACATGTGATTCTATAAATTGTCCTTGTCTCTTTGGAGCCATGTCCATAAAGATGCAGGCATTATCTAAGTCTATTACACAGTATTGTGGGGGCTCCTGGCGACAGGAGTGATCGCGAGCAATGTTACCAGCATCAGGCAGGTCGAGCACGCCGTAGCTTGAGCTTGAGGGGGTTGCGTTGATCTCGATCGACGCTCCATTTGGTGACGATGTCTTCCTGGATCACGGATGGGTCTGCTGACCTGACGTGAGTGTGATGGACCCAGGTCGAGACGCTGTCTACCTTGAGAGCGGTGGGGGTCGTCAGTACCACAGTGTAGGGACCCTTCCAACGTGACTCGAGGGTCTCCCGGCGGTGCCTTCTGACGTAGACCCAATCTCCTGGTCTGTGCTGATGAGGAGTTGGGGTTGGGCCGGTCTCGTAGATGGCACGGAGGTGCGGCCAAATGTCCTCGTGCGCCCTATGGAGCCCTCTCAAGGAAAGAGATAGTTCTTGCAGCAAGAAAGTCAGCTTTAAGGTTAGGAATGATAGGGGGTGGCCTGCCAAACATGATAGGAGAGCCACCCAGTCCCCGCCAGTTTTCATGGTTCCTTTCTACCTGCCCTGAACTCTGGGGCCTATAAGCACAATGTAATTTCCAATTTGCCCCAATAGCCCTGGTTACTACCTGCGTTACTTGTGAACCCTGTTTATTAGTTACAGCGCTCAGCTTTCTTGCCTTTCTACCAGTTCCCTTTGTGGCAGAGCAGCAACCAGGCCTCTTTCAAGGGAGGGCCCTAGAAGGGGATATCAGCCCCTCCTTTGCTAGCAGCAACAGGTACCAAACCCTTTCAGTACATTTGACCAGCTTCATTCCCGCCCACCTTTACAGATTCCAAGGCCCATTGTCTTCCTTTAACCAGCAAGCCAAATGACACTGGCCTGTATTATTTAATTCAGCACAGGCAGGGGGGGCCCATAAAATCTCTGCCCTGAGGAACTGTGAGCCTCACCCTTAAATGTCCCAATCAGACTAGAAAAGCCACAAATACCTTTTAAATCTACCCCAGAATTCCAAAATCCCAACCCAGCACAGAATATCACATAGCAAATCAAAGTTCCCAGCAAACAAACAGACAGAGATGTTTACTAGTTAGGCTGGCCGATTCCACCTCTGACAGAGAGCAAGCGCCCTTGGGGAAAGCTGCTCGGGGCGTTTTGCTATTAGTCAGAGCACTTAACCTTAGAGAAATCAAGGGTGTGCTTTTTTTTTCCCGCAGACTTCCACATTTACATGAACAAAAAATTATACCTAGGTAGACATACAACATTAAATAAACATTTATATTTATACCCTTTTAGTGAACAAGTACTTTTACAGTCTTGGGATCTTAAGCAGATAACAGGAACACCGCCCAAGTCTCCTGATGGGGGCCTGACAGGAACAGATGTGGGGGCCTCCCTTTCCCACATCCCAGGACAGGATTCTTTTTTTTTTTTTTTTCAGAACTCTCTAGCTTTCCTTAGTCTCCGTGGATCTTCCCTGTGCCTGGCTGAGGCCACAGAGAGAGATATCCCAAGGCAAGCTGAGCCTTTATTTTATAGTGAGAGGTAAACAAGGTAGTGGTTTCTATAGTTACACAGTTCTTGTGAGTTTCATTTGTTTTGACCATAGTTACACTTCCTGCACTTCCCTCAGCCCATTAGCTTCCCAAATAAGATCTAGAGAGCCTCATAAGGTCAAGCCTAATTATGCTAAGAGGACTGTGCCCTCTAAGCTGGGAATTGTTTGTGACTTTGCCCACAGGTCAGTCTGAGGCTTAACCCTATATCAGCTCCCCACATCTCACCCTTCTTTTATTTTTTAAGCTACTATAATGAGAGTTTTTAAGCTACCATAATGACAGTAAAACTTAAGCATCAAGAACAAAACTCTGGCTATTAAAACAATAACAAAACAATGCCAATGCAAAACCCAAAACATTTTAAAACTTGAACATAACATTTCAAGAACAAAAAATGTTTTAAGTCCCAATTTCAACGTCCAACAGTTCTGAGTCCAAGTTTCAATGTCCAACAGTTCCTTATGTGTACATGTCAGCAATGATATTTCAGTTCTGGATGGTGGAGGATTCTTGACCTATGTCTCATCCAGATAGAAACGGTACTCACCACAAACAAACAAACAAATCCAAAACCAAAAATAATTAACATTATACATATATAAGCAATAAGGACAGATCAATTTACAGAAGCAGAGACAGCATGCAATCTAAACCACAGCTTTGGGTAAACACATTATCTAGAGTCCTTGGGTAACATAGGTTACACTTAGGCATGTCCTGGGTCTCCAGAACACTGAACTGGCAAGTTAACTGGAGCCCTCCCCACCCTGGGACAGCTGTGCTGTCCCTCCCAGGCAAAGGAAAAATGTGCCCTTTAAGCCCAGTATGAAACCACAGTTTCTACCTGAAATAATCATACTTTACTTTAGAAATTGGATTACTGCTATCAGTCCCTTTTAAAGACTTTGACATAACCTTTAACTGTCCTTAGTTTAAGGAAAGCAGGGTTTTCTAGATTTAAGAGATTAGCTTAAAAATAAATCCATGAGGCAAGCACACTTCCTGCCCCATCCACATTTCTGCAGCAAAACTCTGCCTTAAAGCTCCACCCCTGACTAAATCAGAGGGAGGGGCCTTTGCTGTTTCAAGATGGTGGCCCCCAGAGGAGCGGCAAGTCATGTGGCTGTATTGTAGACAAACAGAAATCTTATTAGCTATTTATACCTTTTATAATCATTTTAAAGAATATCAATTTAAACTGGTCCTTGCATCAAAAATCTTCAGTTGAGGTCACAAAATCAACCCTCCCTTCTCAATCAGACCAATAATCAAAGGCATTTAGTTATTACAACTACATAATTTTTCCCAATTCAATCCGAACCTTAAACTTTTAGCTGGCAAGTTAAATATTCAGCATTTCTCAAAACTCAACCAACAGATTTAATTCTGTCTTCTAGATTTTTCATGAGGCAAATTAGAGCAAACTTTACTTTTTACTCTCAAGCTGCTCTGGAAAACCACATTTGAGTCTTGCAAAACAGGTTCTGGTCTACCTGGTCTTTTCAGATGTAAATTGACCACATTCTTTAAGATTTTGCTACAGGCGGGAGGCAGGTGACTATCCCCTTCCTCCATTAAGAAAAGCTTTCTTGCCCTAACCGGTTTGGCTCAGTGGATGGAGCATCAGCCTGTGGACTGAAGGGTCCCGGGTTCGATTCCGGCCGGGGGCATGTGCCTTGGTTGCGGGCACATCCCCAGTGGGAGATGTGCAAGAGGCAACTGATCGATGTTTCTCTCCCATCGATGTTTCTAACTCTCTATCCCTCTCCCTTCCTCTCTGTGAAAAATCAATAAAATATATTTTTTTAAAAAAAGAAAGAAAAGCTTTCTTAATTAACAAAGGACCAGTTTTTAGTTGTTTTATTTTCCCTTGGAAAAACTGTTCTTTATTATGGAAATGCCAATCCTGCTGCTAGAATCTAGCTAGCATCTTTTTTCCCTGGGTAAATGATCAGTCTTGGGCTCCATCCTGCACATTTGTAAGGAGACTCCAGCTCAAAACTCTATCCAAAATCGGATGATGCGCGCATTTGTTTTAAGCCACTTTTCTCCTTACACGTGCACAGAAATCCCAGACGCATTTACTTGGAGAGGGGGTGACCTGTTTTCACAGATCCTTACTCAGGTGCCCACCTGACCGAAGTCGTGGAGCCACACAAAGGAGGGGAGAGGGCAGGCCCTCTCCCTTTACACTCACACTTTCACCAGACATTCATTCAGAGTTTAAACAATCCATCCAATTCCTAACAATTTCCCAATTCCTGAGGGAGCTCTATAGCCTCCCCTAATCTCTTTGAAATGATCAATCACAATACCCAAAGGAGCAGTCTGAGTCTGTCATAACGTCCGTCCAGCAAGTCCACAAAATAAAACGGAAACACAAACAACTAAAGGGCCCAAAAAAAGTACAGCCTTCCAACTCCATGGAAGCAAACTCGAAACAGTCTTCCAACTCCATGGAAGCCAAACCCGAAAGCTAGACGATGGCCTTACGCCAAACCGGCGGGAGCGACCCGCCTCGTCTCAAATCCGTGAGGGGAAACCACATCCCTCGTGAGGGGAATACTCATCCCTCGTGGGGGGAATACACGTCCCCCGTGAGCTCACACAGGACAGAACACACAAACACACAGACACCTACCGTGGCCAGTCAGACTCTTCGGATTGGGGGTCCCTCGATGGCCTTGGGAATCCTGGATGAGACCCCAAATGTTATGCCCAGATTTCAAGATCCCCAATAGACCACCAGGGAGCCAGCCGAGTCTGATGCAAAAGCAGAGAGTCTTTTATTCAAACCCGGGCTTGGCTCCCCTACCCTCTTTACTGGCACAGCAGCAAGCGGTAGAGAGAGGGCCAGCACTGTGAGGAGAGGGGTTTTATAGTAAGGGGACGAGAGAGGACTGTGGGCCCTGCTGATTGACCAGGCGCAAGTTGGTGTCTCGTTACACAGGATGTGGTCATATCCATGGCACGCACTTCCCTTGATTGTCATTGGTTAGTTTAAAGAAATCCTGGGTGTGGCTAGCAGAGACTTGGGCTTCCGGGAAGAAGCTGCTTGCTGAGCACATGGCTGCCCAAAAATGGAGGATACGGGGCAAGATGGAGGGCGTAGCCCTCGCCCTTTCAGTTGGATCTCAATTACAACATGATAATTGGGCCCTACAAAATACAATGGAAATTAACTGCTGCACTTGCACCTATAAAATGGTATGGTTTTAACTATAGCTTACATAATTCCATTCGTACCTAATAGGGAACTCCCAATAAGACAGTATTTGCCACCACTTGTGTATTTGATCCTTTTGTACTCCTCTCAGGCCCCATCCAGATGCACTTTAATGCAACAAGCCATTTGTATGAGGTGTCACGCACAGGCTGCACACTACACCATTGTATTAATTCTACATTCCAAAAAGATTCCCTTATGATTTTAAAACCTGCTTTTGCTTGGGTTCCTACTAACCTAACCGAGCCTTGGAATCTCATCAAACCAACCAACTGTTACATGACCTGGTAAAAATCTAATAAGACAAAAAAAAATTTCTTGGAATGTTAATTGCAGGACTCTTTGATCTAGTATTGTTACTTGCTTCTGTGGGAATTGCTGCTTCACCCATGGTACAAACTGTTCAAACTTTTCAGTTTGTACAACAAATTAAGGAAAATGTAACAAAGACCTTGTCTATACAAAAAAGAATTAACAGCCAATTTGAAATAGAATTATCAGCACTAAAATCTACAGTTTTATGGATGGGTGATAAAATCCACAGCTTAGAGCAAAGAATGTCCTTACAGTGTCATTATAATTTTTCCCAGATTTGTGTTACCCCCATTTCCTATAACAGTACCTTACACCCTTGGGAATCAATAAAAAATCACCTTCTTGGTTCTTGGGGTAAAGGTAACACAACCCTTAATATTTTAGAATTACAACTGCATATTGTATAATTGTCCCAGGCAAACTTACAAACTACATGGGGCCATGACTTATGAGTGTCCTGACTAACGAGTTTTTCGAGATAGAGCCGTCTCTCGGCCGATTTTTTGCTTTGAGTTGCGAGCTAAAATTCAGGTTATGAGCCAGCTTCAGATACCCCACCACTAGTTGATGCAGCGAACGTCACAGTGAACGCCACAACATCAGCCCAGCATTCAATTCATTGTAATGGTGAAAATTGATTTGACATACGAGTAATTTGAGTTACGAGATCGGTCACGGAACGAATTAAACTTGTAAGTCAAGGCCCCACTGTAGTTCCTTAGATGCCTGGCAGCAATTTAAAAAGGACATTAAAAAGTTTAATCCCTCTCACTGGATCTCCTTACATTTGCCTCTTAGCATAACCGCTATTGTCTGTCTCATTCTTGGTCTTATATGTTTATTTCTAGTCTGCAGATGTGGAATGAAGAGACTTACAAAGACTTTGGATGGCATACACTTTTCAAGACTTATTAAGAAAAAAAATGGGGAGATGCAGGAAGCCATCCACTACCAATACTCTCATGAGAGTGCACCAAGGAATGTGGAAGGCCAATGGACCTTGGGTGTTAGCAGGGCTAATGCCAAGCACCATTGTTCTGTTGAGATAGCGGTGGCCCAAAGCAGTTTCCTGACCTAATAGCCTCAAAGTAAATGTTTACTGAACCTTACTGATCTTTACTAATCTTCATTGACCTTAGAGACAGTCTGTCTGCTACCTGTTTGCCATGCTTTACTGAAGATAAGATGTGTATCTAAAATTGAATAAAAAGCAGATAAGGCCAGGTTTCAGTGTGATTCTTCAAGAGAAAGGTCTCCACCTGGCCCCCCATGCCTTTTAAATTCATATTTCTTGTATAGTATTTTCATTTATGTGTTGGCCCCTCCTTCATATCCTGAACCCTGGCCATGAAGGTTGCAGCAGTCAAGTACCTACTTAAAAATTCTCAGTGAATTCACAAGGAGTCAACTCCTTGGCATGGCATACAAGGTCTTCAAAATCTGATGTTTACCAACTTTTCCAGCTTGTTCCCATCCCAAGCTTCCCCACACATCCTAGGATTAGGTCAAATTACATGCTAGGGCCTCAACATTCCCATCTTTGGAACTCTACTGCCTCTGTAGTCTGCCACAATAGGAAATATAATCCTTAACTGAGGTTATTTCACCCGTCTCTCTTCCTCAACATTTTCATCCCCTAACTTCATCTATTTCAAGTGGCTATTCAGAGTCCTGGGCCTCTCTAGAATTATCTGCCAGAGATATCAGAAAATACTGCCTTTTTCTGGGTTTTCTAGGCTGGTAGGATGACAGTCTTTGGAGTCCTGGCAAGTCATTTTGACGGCCATGTAATACAATCTAGCCAGACAGATGGTGTAGCACAGATTGTTTTTTATACCACATTCTCCTGCTTCAGAATTCTACAAGAAGGAACTCTTGAATTTTTACTAGTTACATATTGACCCAAAATAAGGATTCCTCTCCCAAGCACCCTTGCAGCCAGGTGTGGCCATGTAGTTCAGATCTGGACAATATCATGTGACTGGAAGCAAAGTGCACTACTTCCTTGTGCACAACCACATCTATATCCTAACTACATATAAAGTCAGAGGAAAACATTGCCCCATGATATCTTCTTTGTACAAAGAAAGCCATAAGGTCATTGAGATTCTGGACCATTTCTATCTGCTAGTTTCCCTGGAATTGAGGAGGCATTTGCTCTCCCCCTCTCCCCCCAATATATTCCTGAGTAAGATATGTTTGATGTGGGTAACTGCTGCTGTGATGGGGCTCCAGCTTGCACAGAGGCCTGGCCCAGCATAGAGATCTGGATGCAGGGGAATGGCTGCAGCCTGGGAGCATGAAGCCATGGCCCGGTACGTGGGTCTAGCACACAGGCCCTTACTGGACTGGGCTGTGAGGCCTGGTGGCCAGGCCTTCCCTTTGCAAATTGGTGCCCTGTGAAGCAGAATTAAGGTTGGGGCCTGCCCTCAGGCTGGGTAGAAGGCCAACAGGCCTGCATGTGCACATAGGTGTATGAGGCAGTGTAGGTGATGGCCGCCCTAGAGCAGCGATTTTCAACCTTTTTCAACTTATGACACACATAAACTAATTACTAAACTTCTGTGGCACACCAAAAAAACATTTTTTTGTCAATTTCACAAAAATATTCTGAATAATAATAATAATAGTAATTACCTACCCCGTTTGCTCCAAAGCAAACTTAAAAACAAACAAACAATCAAGCCTGGAAGGTGTGCTCTCTGAAATCAAGAAAAACATATTTTTTTTAAAAGGAATCCTGGCCCTGGCCAGTTTGGCTCAGTGGATGGAGTGTCAGCCTGCGGACTGAAAGGTCCCGAGTTCAATTCCGGTCAAGGGCAAATGCCTGGGTTTTGGGTTCAATCCTCAGTGGGGGGGGTGCAGGAGGCAGCCGATGAATGATTTTCTTTTATCATCAATGTTTCCATCACTCTCTCCCTCTACCTTCCTTTCTGAAATCAATAAAAAATAAATAACTAAATAAATAAAGCAAACACATTAAAATAAATAACCCCTCACCTTCACTCCCTTCTCCCAAAATTGGGCAACTACTAATCTACTCTCTGTCTCTATGAACATTTCAGACCAATGTAATCATACATGTGGTCTTTTGTGTCTCACTTTTTCCACTTATTTTATTTATTTATATGAATTTATTGGGGTGACATTGGTCAACATGATCTCTCCCCCTCTCCCTTCCTCTCTGAAATCAATAAAAATATTTTTTTAAAAATCAGGTGCCTAGGAAAAACCAAGATGGCGGCATAGGTAAACACCTGAAATTGCTGCCTCGCACAACCACTTCAAAAATACAACTAAAAGACAAAACAGACATCATCCAGAACCACAGGAAGGCTGGCTGAGTGGAAATTCTACAACTAGAAGGAAAGAGAAAAGCACACTGAGACTCAGAGAAGGTGCGGAAGTAAAGTGCAGTGGTATGGAGGCTCATGTGGAAAGGGCTGGCAACGGAGGACGCGGTTGTCCTTTTCAATCGGGAGGGAGTCACAAGCTCCCGACTGCTCTGAACTCCAGTTCCGAGCAAGTCTCTGGGGACCCAGACTCATATGGGGAGAAACTGGACTGTCTGGCATCGGGTGGAACTTGAGGGTGGCTTTCTCTCAGAGGGGCTTGCAGTGATTACTGCAGGACACTGAGACCCAGGGCCTCTTAGGACAGGGCTGAGGATCAGCCATAGTGTTTGCTCCACCCTGTTGATTCCCTGAGACCTCGCCCCACCCAAGCTGTGCACAGAGGCTTTTGCATATGAATGGCCTGGCCCTATGCAATCTAAAATTACCTAACAAACTGCAGCTGGGTCAGAGAGACCCAGAACTTCCAAAAGAAGGCCCAAGGCCCCACAGCAGCTTGCATTGCTTCACAGCTGGGCCTCATCTGGGCACCTCCAAACCCCAAATAAAGAAGAGGAATCTGCAGATCTCTTCGTAGCTCCTGCTGGGTAGCCTCAGGCAGAGGCTAAATTAGCACCTCCTTAGAGATCCAAGAGCCAGTGTATCCAATGGTCAGAGTGGGACCATCCAGATTACAACTCCTCAGATCCATAAGGGACACACTCAGGGGGCAGACTCAGTGAGCACCAAAGCCCCACTGAAGCAAGTCTTGCCCCAGAAGGGTGTCTCCAGCACAGAAGTTCTCCCACTGTAGACACAACTGATTCTCACAGCCAATTGGCCTGTGACACCAACAACAACCAAGGCTTAACTACAACAAGACTGTGCACACAGCCCACAAAGGGGTGCACCAAGAGTGTCCACCTCAGGTAATTGGGGAGGCTGAGCCACTGGGCCCTATAGGACACCTAGCACACAAAGCCACTCTATCAACACAGGGAAGCAGCCAAAATGCGGAGACAAAGAAACAGGTCACAAATGACAGAAATGGAGGAAAGCAAACTACAGGATATAGAGTTCAAAACCATGGTTATAAGGTTTTTCAAAAATTTTCTAGAAACCGCTGATAAATTTAGTGAGACCCTTGATAAATCTAGTGAGACCCTCAAGGATATGAAAAAGGACCAACTATAAATTAAGCATACACTGACTGAAATAAAGAATAATATACAGAGATCCAAAAGCAGACTAGAGGATTGCAAGAATCAAGTCAAAGATTTGAAATACGAAGAAGTAAAAAACACCCAACCGGAAAAGCAAAAAGAAAAAAGAATCCAAAAATATGAAGATAGTGTAAGGAGCCTCTGGGACAACTTCAAGCATACTAACATCCGAATTATGGGGGTGCCAGAAGAAGAGAGAGAGCAAGATATTGAAAACCTATTTGAAGAAATAATGACAGAAAACTTCCCCTACCTGGTGAAAGAAATAGACTTCCAAGTCCAGGAAGCGCAGAGAACCCCAAACAAAAGGAATCCAAAGAGGACCACACCAAAACACATCATAATTAAAATGCCAAGAGCAAAAGACAAAGAGAGGATCTTAAAAGCAGCAAGAGAAAAACAGTTACCTACAAAGGAGTACCCATAGGACTTTCAGCTGATTTCTCAACAGAAACTATGCAGGCCAGAAGGGAGTGGCAAGAAATATTCAAAGTACTGAATACCAAGAACCTACAACCAAGATTACTTTATCCAGCAAAGCTATCATTCAGAATTGCAGGTCAGATAAAGAGCTTCACAGATAAGAAAAAGCTAAAGGAGTTCATCACCACCAAACCAGCATTGTATGAAATGCTGAAAGGTATTCTTTAAGAAAAGGAAGAAGAAAAAGGTAAAGACAAAAATTATGAACAACAAATACATATCTATCAACAACTGAATCTAAAAATCAAGTGAATAAAAAAATCTGATGAACAGAGGTGACACTCGAACAGAATAAACTGGTGAATATAATAGAATCAGGGGCATAGAAAGGGAGTGGACTGACAATTCTCAGGGGGAAAGGGGTGTGGGGGGTGCGGGAAGAGACTGAACAAAAATCTATCAGATGCAACCTTATCATACCATGTGACCAGTAAAATGCAACTTCATTATATGACCTGTATATTTATGGTTCAAGACAGGGCAGTCACACTGAACAGCTATTGTTGTGTTTGCTGTTGTAATTTTGTTGTGGTTGTTGTTAATCCTTATCCAATATCTTTTTTCCCATTGATTTTTAGAGAGAGTGGAAGGGAGGGGGAGGGACAGTGAGAGAAACATCGATGTGAGATAGACACATCGATTGGTTGCCTTCTGCATGCAACCTGACTAGGGCGGGGACCGAGCCTGCCACTGAGGTATGTGCCCTTGACCAGAGTAGAACCGCAACCCTTCCACAGGCTGACAATCCAACCATTGAGCCAAACCGGCTAGGGCTGTTGTCATTTTTTTATTTGACAATCAAAGGGAAAAGAAGTCAGGGTCCCTGGCTAAATAGGTATTGTGGCACATCAGTTGAAAATGGCTGCCCTATAGGAAAAGAGCTTCTTCACACTGTCTTTCTCTTCCTCTGATGCATAATTTTATGCTGTGGTTGGATATTTAGAAGACATTATCATAGATGATGAGTTTCAGTTATTAGAGAAATTTCATAGACAAGTACTACCAGGAGTTTGAAGATAGAGAATAAACTTACCTACACACCTATTTTTAACGAATATATTTCTTTGGTAGAAAAGTATATTGAAGAAGAGTTGTGGGAACGGATTCCTGGGTTTAACATGGTGGCTTTCACAACATGTCACAGTACCATAAAGTGGCTGGTGACGTGTTCAACATGCGGCGGCTCATGTTTACAGATTTTCTGGCATTTAAAGAAATGTTTCTGGACTACAGAGCAGAAAAAGGCTGGGGACTGGACTTAAGCAGTGGTTGGGTGGTGACTTCATTGTGTAAATTATCCTCTATGCCAGCTTTGCAGAACTATCTGTGGCGCTAGGTCCTAGCTCCAGCAATGAGATTGTTATGGACATCAGCAACCCAGTGCATTGGAGAGGCTTCAGCCAATGACAAAAGAATACATCTTGGAAAGACTGGCTCTGTTCTGCAACTCTTCATTAACGTTAAGTATTGATGGGTCCACAAAAGAAAATTACCTGACCCTCCTGGAACCTATTTCTCCAGAAAAACCTTGTGTTCAGTAACCTGGTACTCCTCCCCAAGTAGAAACCTCTTTCAGGGGCTTCGGAGTCAGACTCCTTTGGAGCAGGTCCACATCCAGCATTTCACCTGGGAGGCCTTCCCCACCATACATGTTGGTGTGTCAACACCCACCATCACCAGCCCTCTTTGTCCTAGCAGGCTTTGCATGAATCGTTTTGAGCATTTACAGCTTTTTCCATGCATCCAAGTTTCAGTCCTCCAGCCTCAATGGGGTTTTTACTGTTTGGGAGTATTTATCTAAGGTATTACTCAAACCAGTAGCCTGTCTTGAGATTTCTGGAGCATCTATTGTCACAGTCTTGGCTCTAGGCACCAAGTGAAAGATGTCCTTTACCTAAAAGTGAAGCATGGTGGCAACCATGCTTGGTGGAAATTGCTGTTTAATATTTTAACCCTGCTGACTTGGCTTCTGTCATTATTTGCTTGCTAAAATAATAGAAAAGTTATTTTTATTTTCTGAATTATATAAATAATCCCATTCGATTGAATACCCTATTGATTGTAATTTGAATACCCCATTGGTTGCGATCATACTGGTTTTAGAAAACACATTCCTCTGTACTTGGAGACCAGGACTGCACAATTACTCTAAATTGCCCCAGTGGCTCCAGATAATGTACTTCCGTTGACTCAGTGGTCCCAAGACCCAATGGTTCCAGATAATGTGTTTCTGTCAACTCAGTGGTCCCAAGACCCGAAACTATAATTACTTTGTAGATAACTAATTGGCTCAATCTAGCTTTTGTAATAAACTGCTTTTTATGCAAACCAGGTTCCTCATTCCTAACCCCGAGATGTAATCAGTACCTTTGTGATTTTTCCCTATATAAATCTGGTGTTGCGGTCATTTAACCACTACGAGATTTGGAGAGCAAAATGCCCCCTGGTAGTTCCGGATCTGAAATAAATGTGACTCTTTAATTCGACTTCTTGAGGCGGGGTACATTACAACAAAAGCTCCATGTGAAAATTAATTCCTACTCTTACTTTTGCAGTCCCTGTATCTCCATGTCTTCTGCTGGTCCTGATGTAGCCCCACTGTTTTTAGAACTTTCTTTTAAGCATTTTTGAAAAAAAAAAAAAAACTTGTATAGATGAATACTCAGGCTAACCTAAGTGGATATAATAGTGGAACTTTCATGATTACTCACTTAAAGATCAAAGTATTATATGCTGTGTTTTTTGTTAGTGCTATGAAAGCGAAAATGCTATGTTGGCACTCCTACTTTACTGGGCACTAGTGAATGTGTGCTTATGCTGGAGTAGACAAAAGGCAGCCTTTTCTCCTTTACTTAAAGCAGGGATGGGGAACCTTTTTTCTGCCAAGGGCCATTGGATATTTATAACATCATTCTCAGGCCTTACCAAATTCTCAACTTAAAAATTAGCCTACTATATTTGGTCAAACCTTTAATTAACTCACCCCTAAATGCTTGCCAGAGCCAGACCGAATGATTTGAGGGCCTTACATGGCCCGAGGGCCAGGTGTTCCCCACCCCCACTTATAGCCTGTTAAGTGTTTTGTGCGGGTTTGCTTAAAACTCTTTCTGTATAAATCAGTTCATTAGGTTTTCGGTTGGGGTAGAGCCCTGAAACCCGTCTTCCTGTCAAAATTCTCCTACCAAGAGGGTGTTTTACTGGTCTAGCTCAGCATGAATAGGAAATAGCAAACAACTTTGCTGCTGTGGACGAAAGGGGCCACATGCTAACCTGACAAGCTCAGGAAAGGCCTGCATGGCTGTCCTGCAGACTCAGAGACCTAAAGTAACCACAAAGGACGGTCTGAAATTAAACTTGAACTAAAAGCAGTTATGGTGGGTAGTCACCTCCTAGGCTGGTATCTTCACTGACAAGGTCAACATTTACCTTAACTGAGCTATCTTTTTGCATCTATAATAATATACCCTTTGAAATGTCTAGGTAACTTCCCTTTTTCCAGACCCCTTGGGGCACAATCTAATGTGCTGGGCGCCAGGACAGATACCACAAATTACTTCATTATCATGTTAATTGTTCCTGCACCCACCTAAGTATGTGTCCATCATTTTACTTTTTATCCAATCCCAGGGTTCCCTCCCACCCGCCTCCGCTTTGCTTTCTCCCGCCTCTCTAGTCTATCACCAATGGGTTTCATGTAACCCACCTTCTTCCCTTTCCTTTGATTGCAATGTATAAATACAAATGTAACCCGCCAATCTCCGGAGCATTATCTCAATTCTTAGAGGTTCTGCTTCCTGGCATAAGTCGACAGTTTGCCTCAAATAAACTCACAAAATTCTTTATTGGTTTCAATGGTTTTTACGTTAACACTGCTCATCTGTCTGCTTTGATTTAGTACATTGGCTTAGCACACCGATTTTCAACCGGTGTGCCGTGGCACACTTGTATGCCAAAAGAATTTTTAAAACCTGACTAGTCAGGGGCACTGACCTCTTTTCCCTTAGATCAGTGGTTCTCAACCTTCCTAATGCAGTTCCTCATGTTGTGGTGACCCCCAACCATAAAATTATTTTCGTTGCTACTTCATAACTGTAATTTTGCTACTGTTATGAATCGTAATGTACATATCTGATATGCAGGATGTATTTTCATTGTTACAAATTGAACATAATTAAAGCATAGTGACTAATCACAAAAACAACATGTAATTATATATGTGTTTTCCGATGGTCTTAGGCGACCCCTGTGAAAGGGTCGTTCGACCCCCAAACGGGTCACGACCCACAGGTTGAGAACCGCTGCCTTAGATTGTCAAGTAAAAAAAATGACAACAGCCACACAACAATAGCCACCCAGTGTGAATAAAAAAATTATACCTATTTTTTGTTAGATCGGCAAAAAATATATATTTTTGGTGTGCTGCAGAATCTTAGTAATTAGTTTATGTATGCCATGAGGTGAAAAAGGTTGAAAATTGCTGGCTTAGCACAATGTTTGATAGAATATTACTGATCAGAAAACATGGATGTCACATCTGTAGAAAGAAAAAACATAGTAATTTAATTTCCAAAGTGTACCTTGGTTTTTGTTTAAGTAAAAATAAGAATCTGTATTGATTTTTCACTTGGCTGTTCTGATTTTTAAGGATGAACTATAGGCTATGTGTTTTCTGTACTGGTGTGGCACTTATTTAATACTTTTGTACGGTGTGTAAAATTTTTAAAAAAGATATGGTTACAAGCAGCTAAAATTGCTTTGGAAATGAGAATATAAGTTGTGATTGATGACTTGTTAAAATGATAGTATTTTTGATAGATTGGGTTAAATAAAATAGGTTATTAAAGTAAAAAAATAAAAAAGCTACAGGAGATATCTGATGAGGACAGAGACAAAGTAAAACAGCTAAGAAGCATGCAACATAAAATGATTCCAAGAGTTCATATCTAAAGCAGATTATAGAGATCTCCATCTCACACTTCAGGACTACAAAAGCAAGTAAGCTTTAGCCCTGGCCAGTGTGACTCAGTTGGTTGAGCATCATTCCATGCACCGAAGGGTCATCAGTTCAATTCCTGGTCAGGGCACATGCCCGGGTTGCAGGTTGGTTCAATCCCTGGTTGGGATACATGCAGGAGGCAACCAACTGATGCTTCTCTCTAACATCAATGTTTCTCTCTCTCTAAATCAATAAAAATATATATTTTTAAAAAGAACAAAGACAAGTAAACTTTCTTTTAAAGTTCAGGGGACCGACATATTGCTGCAAACTTTTTACACTTTCAATTTATGAACATTAAAACAAATTTGTACTGAAATGAGGAAAAAAACATAAAACACGATGAATAAGTTATAAATTAAAATTATAATTAAGTAATTTCAGGCAAACACTGGTCCCTAGTTTAATGAGCAGTCAGTAGTAAACTACAACTTAAATTTAATCCTAAACTCAAATTAAACACATTATTTGCAAAAAAAAAAAAAAAACCCAAGTTATTTGCTAAAATTAGTCTTTTTACCCTTTTGAAAACACCAAAGCCACTTATTGTTTGAATTTTTAAAGTACTGAAATAATTTAGGATTCTCTAAGGTTTTCAGACTATTGTCACACAGATATAAAAAAAATTAAGATCATTTTAAATGTTAGAAATAGTAGTCCTGAAAATGACATTGAGCATTTGTTTAAAAATGTGCCAATTAATTATAAAACTGAGATAAGGGTGCTTTCCTGTCAGGAAGGGATTTCAACACTGCTAGTTGTGTCACACAATGCATAAGTAAGAGTTTCACACATTTAGCAGGAACACTAAATTAAGAGATCAGATAGCCTGGGTTCTAGTGCCAGTTTTATTTGTAACTAATCATGTACAAATCACTTATCTTTAAAATAATGATTAACATCTATTCCCTAATTAACAAACATATCACAAAACCAAAATCCTTCCCAAGAAAACCTCTTTGTAAGCCAATACATTACTACTAATTAGCTTATACCTAACTTAAAGGTTGAGAATGACAACTTAAGAGAATGTGTCTTATCGATTGCAAACCTTAATTCTGCAGATGGATAATATGATTGAGATAAGCACTGTCCTATTTCAAGTTTACAAGACAAAGTTAAGCCAAAAAAGTTGGCCAAAAAAATAACACTATAGTGAAATCACTTTCTGCTTCAAAGCGGTGCTTACACACATCCGTTATCATTGGAGCAAGTTAGCCTTAGGCCACTAAAGCATGTTGCTTTATTTCACTAGAAATAATGTTAAGCAGGAATGTTTTGTGGACTCATCAAATGGCCAATCAAAATGACTAAGAAGAAGAAGAAGAAAAAAAGACTAAGTATGTTATTTTGTTTTTATCGTTTTTCTCTCCCTCTCTTTTTTTCATTCAAAATTCAATTCCCCATCCCAGAGCACACTCCTCAGTACTCTGTCAGGGTATAAGAAATGTTAGCATTTGGTCACTAGAGAATTAACAAAGAAAGGGAATTAGTATGTTACTGAACAAAAATTCTTAGTGGGTATAAAAAAATTGATAGACCATAGGCATCTGTATATGTACACCATTTACCATGTATTATGAAAATCATATGTATGTACAGATGCTCTTAAAAGGTAAGCACCTATATTTCTTGTATTAACAATGTCAATTTTGTGCAATTTAGTTCCTATTTCTGGATTTTCCCTTATACATCATGGTGATACAAAAAAATAAATAAATAAATATGAAAAACAAAAATCCAAGACTGGAGTGTTGGTTCACTGAAAAATACAGAACAGATATAAATACCCTAATAAAATAACCATATATATCACTGCTTAGGGAAATATTTTCGAGGAAATATACTTTCACTATTGGCCCCAAATGCCATCATCCACTTATATTCTTTAACTGTCAACTTTTAATATAAAAATACCTTCAAGCTGATAATCATTTATAGTAACTTACAAAACTGACAGAATATTTCAACACTACACAAAACAGTTCTATATACAGCTTAAAGTTTTAAAGTTCTCTGCTGGCCCTTGATTTTATAATTGGACACAGTAATTACTGATCTCAATAAAATACTGTTTTTAGCTTATACATATTTTTAAAACCAGTATTACTTCACAAAACTGTAAATAATAAATCATTTCCTGCTGAAGAATCCTCTAAGACAAACACCAAAACTATACAGCCAAAATATTTTAGGAAAGCATATAAACTTTTTAAGACAAGGCATGACCAATGGATAAAAAGTACATCACCCAATGATTTGTCCAGTGAAAAGGATTGTTTCTCTGATTCAATGAACATGTATCAGGTTATATATGAAAAATATGAATTTATAAATCACCTATTTTTTTAATTGTTTGTTTGAAAGGGTGTTTAAATAATTGGTGACACTACAAGAATGATGTTTTTTAAAATAAAAAAATGGTCACATTTAGCAAAAATACATTTTACATTTCAAAATTAGAAGCTAAATTTCTCTTAAAACAATGAAATCATGATTTATTTATTTTTTTTACTTTCAGTGAGTTCTTCCATTCTGCACTATTATCAAAATGAAAGCACTATTCAGTAAGCTTTCTATGTTCATTTTTTTCCTTTGCAAAAGGGAAGAAAACCAACACAAATTTAACAAACTATATTAACTTAGAATACTAAAAACTACTTTAAAATTTGTTAAATCTATTACTTTCATTATTCTGAAGGAAAAATATAAACTTTCAAAAGCCTATGAAGTTTCTAGTCCAATTTTCTATTCTAAAAATTAAAAAGTTAAATTTCTTGTGGCAGGCATTAAATAGAATTAAAAAGTTAACAGAAGACTATATTAGATAACCAAAATATAAACAGTGCAACTAATTAAAACAATCCACTGGTGCAATGAATAGTTGAACAATGAAAAAAAACACCAAGCATTCTAATGAATTATATAGTTCATTTTCTGCATATTTTAATCTCGACTTTTAACATAGCAAATTATTATATAGGTTGATTTCATGGACTGTTTAAATTTTGTAACGTAAGTAATTCAAACATTAGCCTTTCTAAACCAAATCTGCGGTCCTAGTCAATTTTGTTTTTCAGGAAAAGGAAAGTGTATTTTTTAAAGATAGATTACATAGCAGTAGAAACATCTTAGTGTCTCAAAATATTTACAAAGAACCCTGATGATCCTGTGCATTTCGCTGAGATGCAACCTGTACCCAGACTTCATCATCAGAAAAAGAACTTGAACTTCCTGACTCAGAGTCCAGCTCACTGAATCCATCCAAGTCCCAATCATTACTAGATTCACTCCGTGCATCATCTTCCTCAGTAATGAAACTCTGACCAGGTTCAAGGCAAGAAGGATAAACGCGAGCACAGAGGCAAATAAATCCAGAGTCAAACTGCAGAAGACCTAACATGGTACCTATATTAATCCACTGGTCTTCCCTGGCATCATATTCATACACAGTCACCCGGTTTTTTTTCCATTGTGGGGTGGTAGAAGTGATGAGGAGCAACTTCTGGCCATGACTGACAATCTGATAGTTGTGGATCTCTGAGAACAAAGGAATATTACTAATCCTCCGCCATTCTCCCCTAGCTGGATTATAGACCTTCATGACTGGGATGTCACAGATACAATAGATCTCATCATTGAAGACACAGGCTTCCTGAAAGTCACTACGTTTAAGAGAAGCACAGTTCAACCACATATTATGGCTAGGATCATAGCAGAGCATGCGCTTACTGTTCACAGCATAAAGGTAGTTCTGAACCACTATTAGTTCGAAGGAATAGAAGGAGTGGGGTACAGGAGCCACCAGTGCCCACTGATTCCTCTGAACACTGTAGCATTCCACTTCCTTCAATTTAATCCCAGTAACAGGGTCTCGTCCACCCAAGATGTAAATGTAGCCATTGAGGTAGGCCACATCCATGCCCTCACGACAGAGCAAGCGATCTGCAAGTTGCTGCCAACTATTCTGAGCTGGTTTATACACCCAGAGGTGTTTCCTGGGCTGGGCAGCTAGATAGATGTCATGGTCTGGAGAGACACAGACAGCTGAGGAGGTGATAGTTTTAGTGTGAGCCAAGCTGGCCAAAGGTGAAGGCATTGTGTAAATGTCCCCCGAGTATGGGTCATAGCAGAGAAAAGGATCTCGGGGATGTCCAAAAAAGATCACCATCTCCTTGGCACACATACCCAGCCTCTGGGGTGGATTTTCTGCTGTGGATGCAACAGAGCTGCTGCTGCCGTCTGGCTTTGGCACCACAGACTTGTACATCATGTCACCATATCGCATCTGCAGAGCCCCTTCAATAAGGTCCAGACAGTACTTCTTCACAAGGGGCTTAGTCAACAGCCCTTCCAGGTAATCCTGATCTTCATCAGCGAAATGTGTCCAGCGGACACACTTGAAGACTTCCGCAGCGCTGGGACCCCGCTCCTTGGGAGCCGCCTCCAACCACTGCATGGCAACGTGACACACTGTCCGCTCACTCTCGATGTCTAGACTATCCAGGCGCAGGACAGCCAGCAGCTGGGCCAGGGTCAGATCTGCCAGAGTCTCCTCCTGAACTGAGCCCATGCGACTGAGCTGCTTGAAGTTGTGGGCTATGAAGGACTGGGCCTGTGAGCGCAGCTTGTGATGGTCGAAGGCATCAGCGAACTTGAGGATGGCGGTGCAGTTAGCCAGGTCCAGGCGGCGGGCTAGGAAGGAAGCACAGGCTTCCCGCACGTACTCGAGCTGCAACATGTCCGAGGCCGCGTAAAGGCGCTGCACGTTGGATTCACTTAGCGACACGCGACCGGTGTAGCAGTATTCGACCAGCACCTCAAAGGACTCGGCATCCACGTCATGCATGGTCACGTTCGCCTGCTGGCTCTCGTACATGCCGCCGGTGAACATGCTCTTGAAGTAGGGGCAGGCGGCCGCCAGCACGTTCCGGTTGCAGGAGAAAAGGCGGCCCGTGCCAGGCCCACTGCCAGGCGTCACCACCTCGATGGTCACATCACACAGCAGCCGAGAGTCATAGAAGGACTTGAGCTGAGCCAGCAGGGCTGCAGAGTGGGCCGCATCCTTCAGCTCCTCCGGGCCCGTGAAGAAGGCCGACACGGACGGTTTGGAAATCCTCTTAGGCCGCCTCCCACCGCGGGGACTGGCGAGGCGGCGGGAGCGCGGGGCGTCTTCCCGGGACTGCATGGTGGAGATGGCGGCGGGCGCTGAGGGTTCTCCCCACCCGGCTATCGCGGGCGCAACAACGGCGTCCCCGAGTACTCGGAGCTGCAGGGGCCGCGCCTCCTCGCCTCCGCCCTGCGCCGCGGTGCTGCCTCCCTTTATCGCGTAGGGAGCGCCTGACTCACCGGATTCCAGCGGATTCCACGCCTCCCTCCACCTCCGCTCGCCGTCACGGAACCAGCCGCTGACACCAAGAGCCGCCACCGCCGCGCTGGCAGGACCGGCAGAGGCTCTGAACTGCGACTCCCAGGTGGCCTTTCGCAGCTCGAGGCACGCCGGGCCCTCCGGACCCACGGGCGTAGGCGGGTGAGCGGTAGTCGCATTGCATGTTGGGAGTAGTAGTTTGAGGAATACCGCGAGGTTTCTTGGGTCAGACTGCCTAACGGAATTAGAAAAGCGGTCATTCTTCCGAATTTGATGGTTTAGCTTTGGCTTTGAAACCAAGAATACAAGCCCCATTTTAATATGCATTTCTTTCAGAGAATGTTTCCCTCTTTGTAAAATAGGGATAATATTCATAGGATTGTATTTGGATGGAATGAGACAAATTGCATAGGATATAGGAAGCTTCAATAAATGTTTGATTAGAACAGAAATTGATAGCTTTCCTTTTAGAACTTTTGAAAAATGAGACACCCCCTGATTTGAAACCATGAGCAATTTTGTAAAGGAAGTCCGGTTTTTCATGTTGTTTCTTTTGAAAGGTTGTGATGGGTATTACAATAGTTTCTATAAGAAGCGCTATGCATAGGCTCATTAAGATGTCTTAGACAAAAATGCAGTCCTGGAAAACAGCATTTATAGATGGCCTCAAATATGCAAATCAGGAATATAAATAGATGAGCTAATATCTCACCAAATCAACACTTAATCTCTTATGAAGAAAGATTATTTTCATAGCCTCTTTTTTTCATTTATCAATATAATTTCTATTTTTCTGAACTAAAATGCTTCCTTTATTAAGTATAACATTTTCGTAGATTTTTAAAATCTCATTCTTTTTAAAAATATATTTATTGAAAGCATTACATGTGTCCCCCTTTTTCTCCCCATTGACCTCTTCTAGCCCGCCCCTTCCCCCGCCCCGCCCCCCAGGCCTTTACCACCCTATTGTCAGTGTCCGTGGGTTATGCACGGTTATTTACATAGCCTCTTTTCAAGTTCTCTAATACTATTCCTTTTCCTTTCTAACATTCAGGAACTGTTTTTTTTTAATTATTAAAAACAAAAGTTTTAACGAGTTTAAACAAGTTTTTTTAAGTATATTTTATTGATCTTTTACAGAGAGGAAGGGAGGGGGATAGAGAGTTAGAAACATCAATGAGAGAGAAACATCAATCAGCTGCCTCCTGCACACCCCCTACTGGGGATGTGCCCGCAACCAAGGTACATGCCCTTGACCGGAATTGAACCCGGGACCCTTGAGTCCGCAGGCCGACGCTCTATCCACTGAGCCAAACCGGTCAGGGCTAAACAAGTTTTTAACGAGAGTTTTAAATTAAAATATTTTAACAAACAGACCTTGTATTGTACAAAAGCACAAGATCCTCATAGCTCAGAGTATTCATACATGACCTAACATTTCTTTTTTTGCTTTTAATTAAATTTATATAGTAGAGCTGATGCTATACAAAAGTACACGTGTGTGTGCGTGCGCACGTGTGAATTATCTGTTAGTTGAATTTCCAAAATCAAATACTTAAAGGCTTTTTCTAAATTAGGGAATTTTTATTTAAAAAACATTCTGCTCCTGCTGCTAGTTTTCGATGTGTTACCATTACCTAATGAATTAAATCTTTAGCATTACAGGAATAGGTGGAGCAGGAGAATAATTCTCAAATTGTTTTTCTCTCTTTTCCTATTGGCTGAAGTAGGTCTCCTGGAAATCCCCCAGGAAAGGGACATTAAACTAAGTGGATCTTTGGGTTCCATTAGATACACCAGAGAGAATTAAATTATTAGTAACACTGATTGCTTTCTCACCTACACTAAATACCAGCCAGGGTCTTAGAAGAGGATTAATAGATTATTCATCAGCTTTATGCTGATGTACGAAAATGAGATTCATTCTCTTAACTTCATTTGTCCTTGGGTGTGGTTGGCAAATGGCACTAAATGGATTTTTGCTATCTGTCTCCTTGAATAGGGTGACAAGCTATTTACCCTCTGCGTTGGGGAGGAGAAGTGCGTTCATTCTTAAGTGTCCTTGGTTTAGGGAAGATAGGATTTACTAGATGACTGCGAACTGCTTAGCATCTAGATTTTTCTAGAGGACTATAAACAGTTGTTTAACTACTTGTCTCAGTTTCCCGATTCTGCTTTTCCTGGCTTACTGGCCTGTCTCATCCCCTCTTCAGAGACTTCCATCCATTAAATCTTTTAGGAGATGATGAGGGAGGAAGATCTGTCTTCAGTAACTGTATCCTGCTGACAAGGTCTGTGGTCCCCTGCCTATATAAGGCATGGAAGTCTCTTTCTGCCTGATCTAAGGGGGCCAAGGGGATGAAATCAGAGACTCGAATAGAGAGACTGTTAGATTTTCCAAAGTAGAGATAGTCTGGAATACCCAAAGCATTATCATCTCAATAGGGAATTGTATCATTCTAGAAGCAAAGTTGGTAGATGGTTCCATATATTATTGACTCAATTATTTAGTCCTGAACATAAGTCAGTTTAGTTAAACTGTTGAGTCTTATTTCAGGAGGCAGTAATGCAGACGAGCTTTCAAAGTGAGACCTACTAGTATATGAAAGGGCGAGGACTACGCCCTCCATCTTGCCTCAGGGTAAGGACTATGCCCTCCATCTTATCCTGTGTCCTCCATTTTGGGGCAGCCATGTGCTTGGCAAGGAGCTTCTTCCCGGAAGTCTAAGCCTCTGCTAGCCACACCCAGGAGCAAGACACCGACTTGCGCCTGGCCAATCGGCAGTCCTTTCTCCTCCCCTTACTCCAACCCCCCTATAAAAGCCCTCTCCACACAGAGTTCTCTCTCTCTGCTTCCTGCCGCTGCGTCGGCGAGGAGGGGGAGCCGAGCTAGCTCGAATAAAAGACTCTCTGTTTTTGCATCGGACTCGGCTGGCTCCCTGGTATGGTCTAATGGGGATCTTGAAATCTGGGCATAACAGTATATTGTGTTAACAAGCAATAAGGTATTTAATAAGGAGTATGTCTATGAAAATAGAAGAAAAAAACAAAGGTTAAGAATTACAGAAAATTATAAACTGGTTTCTGAGACTGTAAAATTGTCAGTCAAGGAGGCTTAGAGTTTCTTTTGCTGGAACAAAAGTAAGCAGTGACAATTTAACAGATTTTTAAAATTTGTGATTTAAATATTTCTGATGATGACATCAGATGTTCAGATAAATTCCGTATGGTTGGCATTGCATTAGTATTTCTTAATAATTCCAAGTCAAAGGATGGGAGAAAAATAAAACATTAGCTTGGAGGGTTGAAGACAACTAGGAGAATTCAAAATTAATTCAGCTTACAGATAAAAACAACATTTTAAACTTTGAAGACAATTAACTGCACTAGAGTCCAATAAACACAATCAGGCATTGTGATTTTTATTGAAACACATTTTTTCCTGAAATTATTGTCATTTTCATTAAAGAGACTGTATTAAGTCCAGTTTTAATTTTGCCTATTTGCATAAATATAACAGGAATAGTAATGGACTATATAGGCTCTTTTAATCCTGCTTTGCTGTGATTTCACTTAATAGAATCTTTAAATCGAGTTTCAATCAGCCCTCCAGGGCATGGAAGCCAAGCCACACAGTTGCCATCTGGCTTTGCCTGCAATACCTATAGGTTTGGGTGGATTTTTCAAGTTCTTAAGGTTCTTTTGTGTGTGTGCGCCATTTTTAAGGAAAGCAATCTTCGTACCTTACTTGGAAAGACTGCCATGAACCATGTGAATAAAAGTTACCAGGCTATTTTCCTAAAGGGCTTTTATTGGCTTTAAAGTCCATTTTTATTTTTTAAAGTTTTTTGAGTGACATCTAGAGTCCAGGCATGTCTCTTTTGATTATGACATTCTAGTCAGAGACTTGGTTAATAAAACCACAATTGGAACCTGGTTTTATGTGTCCTATTAGAAAGAGAACATCCCTAACTGGTTTGGCTCAGTGGATAGAGCATTGGCCTGTGGACTGAGGGGTCCCGGGTTCGATTCCAGTCGGGGGCATGTGCCTTGGTTGCGGGCACATCCCCAGTGGGGGGTGTGCAGGAGGCAGCTGATCGATGTTTTTCTCTCATCGATGTTTCGAACTCTCTATCCCTCTCCCTTCCTCTCTTTGAAAAATCAATAAAATATATTTTTTTAAAAAGAAAGAGAACAGATTCTTATTGTATTTATGTAAATGAATATATTGTCATGAAAATAATAGTTACTCATTAAAGTAACTAAATTATGTGACCAAATTATGGAGGGATTAGGTAGAGAGAAAAATATAAATGCTTCAATATTGTTTATGAGGGTATAATGTACCAAATTATTCTAGGGGGGAACAAGTTTTCTTATATCTGGAAAACAAAAAGATTTTTAAAAATATATTTTTATTGATTTTAGAGAGAGAGGAAGGAGAGGGAGAGAAAGATAGAAACATCAATGAGAGAGAAACATTGATCAGCATGGCCTTTAGGGTTTGAGCCCAAAACTTGGCCTTGTGCTCTAACTGGGAATCAAACCAGTGATTTTTAAAAATCAGCAATATTTTGAGCAAAGTCATAAGAATAATAAGTATTTTCAGTTCATTCAGTCCCATATGACAAATTTTTGTTTGTCCCGATTATTCACCAGTATTTCCATAAATCCAGTTATTCCTTAGAGTTCCATAAATCTTTATCTATTTGAAAGAGATGACTTGCTTAGAAATCTGTAATTTAGAATCAAGAGTCCTTTTCATAAATTTTTCCAAAGATGTAACATATTTGTAAATGTATCAGAGTAAAATAATGACTGTCTATAAATGACAAAACTTAAAACAATATGGTTATAGACTTGACTATAATGTAATTGATAAAAAAAAACACCCTGGTTTTTTTTTGTAAGATGTAATATTCCAAGATTACAATTTTTTGGTAAATAATAATTATTATAAAATGACATAAAAGAATAATACAAAGTTTACATTTTTAGTTTCAAAACACAATCCTATATAATAAAGAGGTAATATGCAAATTGACCCTCACGCTGTAATGCTATCACAAGATGGCTGCCCAGCCCCTCCCCTGGGCCCACCCCTGATCAGCCTTTCCCATCCCAATTGAGGGTGGGGGCGGCTAGCCAACCCCCCCAACCCCCCACAGCCCCTCACCAAGGCCAGCCACGCCCCCATGCTTTCCCAAAGCTGGGGTACCCCAGGCAGGCTGCAGGCAAAATTTCTCTTTCATCTTTATCTCCAAATAATTCCATTGGTCATTTTTTTAAAGTATATTTTTTTAATTGATTTCAGGGTGGAAGGGAGGAGAGAGAGAGAGAGAAACATCAATGATGAGAGAGAATCATTGATCAGCTGCCTCCTGATTACTCCCTACTGGGGATCAAGCCCAAAACCCAGGCATGTGCCCTGTGACCTCCTGGTTCATAGGTTGATGCTGAACTACTGAGTGATGATGGCTGGGCTCCACTGGTCTTAAGACTCTATTTTAGGTAATCTTTCCTGCATATAGTTTCTCTCTGAGGAATGTCTAAAATAATAACCCCTCTCTTTTTTACTCAAGAAAAAAGAAACTTCCTGAGAACAATTACTAAATAGAGAAGTTTTACCCGCAGTTTTGCTTCCTGTGGTTTCAATTACTCAAGTCAACCTTGACTTGAAAATATTACATAAAAATTCCAGAAATAAGAAATTAATATGTTTTATATTGTTCTGAGTAGCATGATGAAATCTTGAGTCATTCCACTCAGTCATGCCCAGGATGTAAATCATACCCTTGTCTAGTGTCTCCATGATGTACATGATATCCAACTGTTTAGTCACTTAGCCATCTAGGTTATCAAATAGACTGTTAAGATATTGAAATGCTTTATGTTCAAGTAACACTTATAGTAGCCTAAATCTACATCACAATGCCTACATTATTCACCTCACTTTGTCTCATTGTATCATCTCACATCATCACAAGAAGGGTGAATACAGTACCATACGATATTTTGAGAAATCACTTTCACATAACTTTTATTATGTTTCTATATATAAAAGGCTAAGCGACCATCCAACCGAATGACCAACATCTATGACATGCAATGACCATGTGCACTGACATGCACAGGCAGATGCTCAATGCAGGAGCTGCCAAGCTGCAGTGACTTGGTAGCGGCATTTCTCAGGTGACGCACCCCAGAACCAGAAAGGAGGGAGCCCGATAATGCGGTGCCTCACCTGAGAACTGCCCTCTCACAATCTGGGATCCCTTGGGGGATGTCAGAGAGCCAGTTCAGCCCGATCCCCACAGGCCAGACCGAGGGACCCCACATGTTGGAGAGAGCCCACTTACTCCACAGATGCCTTTGGAGCTGTGTACCGCTCCAGGTGTGGCCAACCAGGGAGGGACTATGGGAGGGTGGCTCCAGGGTGTGTCCGCCCTGTCTTGCCCAGTCCTGCCCCGCTGGCCACCTTCTAATTAATTTCCTTTCAATTTGCACGAATTCGTGCACCAGGACACTAGTACTGTTATAGTTGTCCTATCCTATCTAATAATAGACAAACATGGTAATTGACCATACCTTCGCTACACCTCCCATAGGCTAATCAGCGCGATATGCAAATTAACTGCCAACAAAGATGGCGGCTAATTTGCATACAAAGGCGCGAAGCGGCGGAGTGAAGACTGAAGGAGGCTCCGGCCAGCTGGAGCAGCGGAGAAGACTGAAGGCGGCTCCGGCCGGACCAGCGAAGAAGACTGAAGGCTCCGGCCGGAGCGAAGGCCTGGGTCCCGGGTGCCAGAGGAAAACCAGTGCCAGCAGCCAGGGGAAGGGAAAGCCTACTGCACAAATCTCTTCATGCAACAGGCCTCTAGTCCTATCTAATAAAAGACAAAAAGGGTAATTGACCGTACCTTCGCTACGCTTCCCATTGGCTAATCAGGGTGATATGCAAATTAACTGCCAAGAAAGATGGCGGTTAATTTGCATATGTAGGTGCCAAGTGACAGAGCGAAGCCGGCTGGCCCCGGGCAGGAGCAGTGAGTGAAGGCTGGCGTGGCGAGTGAAGAGCAAAGAGGGGGGCCCGCCAGCCTGCGGCAAGCCGGGGGCTTAGCTAAGGCTTAGCGCATACTCCCCGGTGGCCCTGCAGCAGGGCATCCTGGCAGCCTCCTGACAGGTGGGCGGCGGGGAGAGCCGAGTGGGGCAGGGGCTGCAGGGAGCCATGGAGGGGCAGGGCGGCCGGAGCCAAGTTCCCGGGGGTTCTGAGGAGAGTGCCTGACAGGAGCCCGGACTGCAAAGAAGGAAGAGGAAGCGGCCATGGGGAGCTCTTCCAATCCCCCTGCACGAACACCCTACCCCAGCCCCCGCACCCCCGGGGGGACGGGGAGGCTGACCAGACAGGGAGAAGACCCAGCCTTGGGGGTAGCTGCAGCCCGTATCTCCGACTCCCAATCTCTTCCCCTGCCACCCCCGCCAGGGGCGCCCACAACAATAGCACGCCTGCGACAACCTGTCAGCACCCCTGAGGCACCCGAGGCCCGTGGCCTGCTGCTGTTGGGCCCCCTCCGCTGGGGCCAGGCACGCCACTCCTCCCTACAACTCCAGACCTGGGTGGAGGCAGGCCTAAGCGGCCCCTCAGGGTCAGACTCATCCCCCCCAACACCCCCTCCCCGACAGCAGTGGCGCCATCTCCGCAGCAGAAGTGCACTGAACCTTGCCAGGGGCACGGCTAAACCTGCCCTCCTAGCCCGCCTGGCCCCACCCTGGCCCAGCCCCTGCCCTGCTCCAGGAGATTGGAGCCCCGCCCTGAGCACATACATCTGCGAAAAGGCCATGTACAATTTAAAGAATGGTGCCAAGTGGGGAGGGTTGACAGTTACTCCCCCTTCAGCCTTGCCACCCCCCTAGCATCCCCCTAGCACTCCCCCCTCCCCCTAGCCAGCGCCTCCAGGGACGACCACTGCTACAGGGCTGATGGCCAGAGCCTGCCCCTCCGAGGCCTGTGGAGCTACAGTCCCAGGAAACAATCATGCCCTCCTCCCCTAATCAGCACCTGTTACCTGCGAGGGTACCCGTGGGCTTAAAAATAACAATGGGCTTAAAAATAACAATCCCTTCCCATTTAGACATCACTTACTTGATGAAACATTTCTAGGTTTATTAGCTCAGAACCTCCTAGGCGGAGAAGAGATTACAATTCCCATGTATATGCGTATGCAGAAATGAAGCTCAGAGAGGAAAAGTGTCAAGCACAGTGGTTCCCAAGGTGCAGCACACGCCCCACAGGGGGGGTGGGCAATTTGATTTTAAGTGGGGACAATTCCAGAATGAGTTAACAGTGAAGTTTTTGCATTTCTTATGGTTCGAAGGGGCCTCATCTACAGCGTATCCTATAATGAAAGGCTAATATGTAAATGACCGAACAGTGGAATGACCGGTCACTATGCTGTGCCTGACCACCAGCAGGCAGACACTCAACGCAGGAGCTGACCTCTGCTGGTCAGTGTGCTCCCACAGGGGGAGAGCCGCTCAGCCAGAAGCCAGGCTCACAGCTGGCGAGCACAGCAGCAGTGGTGGGAGCCTCTCCCGCCTCCATGGCAACGCTAAGGATGTCCGACTGACGGCTTAGGCCCACTAAGTCGCCAGTTGGACATCCCCCCAGGGCTCCCAGACTGTGAGAGGGCACAGGCCACACTGAGGGACCCCCCCCCCCCCAGTGCATGAATTTCATGCAGCGGGCCTCTAGTTTTATTATATTACTAGAGGCCCGGTACATGAGATTCCTGCACTTGTAGGGGGCATGGCCTGCAGGGATCGGCCCGCTGTGGGAGTGCTGCTCATCCTGGTCAGCCAAGTGGCTCTGGACCCGCCCTCTGGGCTGCGGACCCACCCTCTGAGCAGCTGCTCATCCTGGTCAGCCGAGCGGTGCTCCCACTGTGGGAGTGCACTGACCACCAGGGGGAAGCTCCTGCGTTGAGCGTCTGCCCCTCCGGTGGTCAGTCATAGCGACTGGTCGTGCTGCCGTTTGGTTGCTGGGCTTTTATTATATAGGACTGTTGTTAATGTCTTACTATACCTAAATTTATAAATTAAACTTTATCATAGGTATGTAGGTATAGGAAAACACATAGTATATACAGTAAGTCCTCACTAAACATCATTGGTAGGTTCTTGAAAACTTCAAGTTGAAACGACAGCATCTGATAAAACCATTTTACCACAGGCTAATTGATATAAACAAGAGTTAAGTTCCTACAGCATATTTCTGGTCACAAACACATCACCAAACTTCTAAATAAAGACCCAAAACACTTCTAATAGTGAACACTGAAATAAATATGAACTATACATACATTTAAGAAAGATTAATAAAAAAGCGAGATCATTATTTTCCAGCCTGCTTATTCCAGTTCAGGGACACAGGAGGCCAGAGCCTATTCCAGTAGCTCAGGGCAAAAGGCAGGCATTCGCCCTGTACAGGACAGGCCACCTTCCCATTGCAGGGTGCACTCATACCCACATCCACTCAGACTGGAACAATTTAGATGCCAGTTCACCTCAAGTGCATTTCTTTGGGATGTGGGAGAAAACCGGAATACCCAGAGAAAATCCACGTAGCCATGGAAGAATGTGCAATGACAGAGGTAGAAGGAAGACACAACTCCCCGTGCAGCCTGCACCAAGACCACAATTGTCAAAGAAAAGGATGACCATCTTCAAAAAACAATACAACTGAATGAGGACACATTAACAAAAGCATTACAATATACTGTAATGGACAGCTTGAAGTTCTGACAACTGAGAATATAATGCTAAACTCCAAATGGAGAATGAAAAACAAAACAGAGAAAGACTGGAAGCAGAAGTTGAATCATACCAGTCTAGATTGGCTACTGCTATGGGATAATGAGCAATGTCAGACATCAAAAAGACACCTACAACTTGCTTAACAGAAAAACATGAATGGTTTTGTTTATGGGACAAAATGAAGGCCTAACCTAAAATATAATAACGATATGCTTCACCCCCACCCTGGACCCAGAGAGGAGGGAGGAGTGAGGAGGGAGCCCGATTCCTCATGGAACTGGCCATGGGGTAGGTTGCTGCTGGGGCACTGTTGGCCCCGAATCTGCTTCACCTGCACCTGGGAACCACAGATTGGGCAGGCCAAGGGACCCCATTGATATACGAATCTGTGCACCAGGCCTCTAGTATAACAATGAGATTCTTTCTCAACAGCTTTCTAAAGCAGAAAAAAGTAAATTCAATAGCTTAGAAATTGAACTTCATCACATAAGAGATGCTCTCAGAGAAAGGATTTTGGTTTTAGAAGGTGTAGAAAGAAACCTAAGGCAAACACAGTGTCAAAAGAAGGCAACTTGCCCTAACCGGTTTGGCTCAGTGGATAGAGCGTCAGCCTGCGGACTCAAGGGTCCTAGGTTCGATTCCGGTCAAGGGCATGTACCTTGGTTGTGGGCACATCCCTAGTAGGGAGTGTGCAGGAGGCAGCTGATCGATGTTTCTCTCTCATCGATGTTTCTCTCTATCCCTCTCCCTTCCTTTCTGTAAAAAAAAAAATCAATAAAACATTTAAAAAAAAAAAGGCAACTGAATACGTGTATCAAAAAGAACAAGGTAAAGTGAATAAAGACATTGGAAAGCAGGAATCCTTACAGGAGCGGCGATCTCACGTACTAATTGAAAATACAGTGGTGCCTTGACTTACGAGTGTCCCGACTAACGAGTTTTTCAAGATACGAGCTGTCTCTTGGCCGATTTTTTGCTTTGAGTTGCGAGCTAAAATTCGGGTTAGGAGCCAGCTTCAGATACCCCACCGCTAGTTGGCGCAGCGAACATCACAGTGAACGCCACAACATCAGCCCAGCACAGCCGTGGGCAAACTACGGCCCGCGGGCCGGATCCTGCCCGTTTGAAATGAATAAAACTAAAAAAAAAAAGACCGTACCCTTTCATGTAATGATGTTTACTTTGAATTTATATTAGTTCACACAAACACTCCATCCATGCTTTTGTTCCGGCCCTCCGGTCCAGTTTAAGAACCCATTGTGGCCCTCGAGTCAAAAAGTTTGCCCACCCCTGGCCCAGCATCACGTGTCTCACTCATTCACTTTAAGCGGATAGCTCTTAGTTGAAGCATCAGTGTTGTGCTCGCATTTGTGCTGAGTTATTTTGCAAAACTTCGTTTTTTCAACCATGGATCTGAAGAAAGTAAGTGCGAAGGACAGTGCTGAGAAGAAGCAGATGATGTGCATTGAATTAAAGAAAGAAATTACTGAAAAACATGACCAAGGTGTGCGTGTAATCGACTTGGCGAAGCAGTACGAGCGTAGCACTTCTATGATCTGCACCATACTGAAGCAGAAGGAGTCGATACAGGCTACAACTCCAGCCAAGGGCATTAAAATAATTTCTAAACAGCGGACATCTATCCATGAAAATATGGAGAAGCTGCTAATGGTGTGGTTAACGGAGAAGCAGCTCGCAGGAGATACTGTGACGAAGGCTATAATCTGCGAGAAGGCACAAGCTATTTACGCTGATTTGCTGCAGCAGACCCCAGGCACTTCAATGGACAGGCATCGGGCGAGCCATTTAAAGCCAGTCGGGGCTGGTTCAAAAATTTTAAAAAGAGGACCGGCATTCACTCCGTTGTCAGACATGGTGAGGCAGCGAGCGCGGATATAAAGGCAGGTGAGGATTACCTCAAAACGTTTGCTAAAATTATAGCAGCAGAAGGATACATCCCCCAGCAAGTCTTCAACTGTGGCGAGACAGGACTTTTCTGGAAGAAGATGCCAAGGAGAACTTATATAATGGCAGAAGAGAAGAGGATGCCAGGCCACAAACCCATGAAGGATAGGCTAACCCTCCCACTGTGTGCCAATGTAAGCGGCGACTGCAAGATTAAGCCGCTGCTCCTTTATCATTCGGAAAACCCCAGAGCCTTTAAGTCACATAAGATTCTGAAAGAAAAACTGCAGGTTATGTGGAGGGCAAACCCGAGGGCGTGGGTCACCAGGTAGATCTTTGTGGAGTGGGTGAATTTGGTCTTTGGTCCTGATGTTAATATCTCCAGGAAAATAACCTACCCCTGCAAGCTCATCTTGTCCTGGACAATGCACCTGCTCACCCACCTAACCTTGAAGATGACATCCTCAAAGAATTCAAGTTTATAAAGGTTCTCTACCTTCCACCTAACACCGCCCCTATCCTGCAGCCAATGGACCAGCAGGTGATTTCTAATTTCAAGAAGCTCTTCACCAAGCACCTGTTCCACCACCGCTTTGAGGTGACGGAGAGCACAAACCTCACCCTTCGAGAGTTCTGGAAGGACCACTATAACATCGTGATATGCCTCAGAATTATCGATATGGCCTGGCAGGGTGTTACAAAGAGGACCTCGACTTCTGTGTGGAAGAAGCTGTGGCCTGAGGTAGTGTCTGAAACGGATTTTGAAAGACTCGAACCTGAAGCGGCAGTGGTGGAGGAGATTGTGTCCCTCGGCAAGTCCATGGGCCTGGACATGGATGAAGGTGACATCAACGAGCTCATCGAGGAGCACTCCGAGGAACTGACAACACAGGAGCTAAAGGAGCTACAGACGCAGCAGCACACGGAGGTTTTGCAGGAAACAGATGACACGGAGGAGGAGGAGGTTATCTCTGTAAGTGAGATAAAGGAAATGTTGGGAATGTGGGAGAAACTTTCAGAATTCATTCAAAAGAAACACCCAGAAAAAATTGCAACTGGGCGTGCGATGGAGCTATTTAATGACACTTGCCTAACTCATTTCAGAAATATTCTGAAAGGGAGGATGAAACAGATCTCATTGGACAGGTTTTTATCGAAAACTCCTGTAGATGAAAGTGATGAAAGTGTGGCGAAAAGGGCAAAAATCAGCAAATAAGATTCAGTTATTCAGTTCAGCCTTTCTCCTCCATCAGCATCTTTAAGTCGTTTGATCTCCAAATTAAATGCTGTACATTAAACTTAATAAAACAAGTTTATTGCACTACATTCTATTGTTCAGTATTGTGTTTTTATACAATATTCGTTATTTATTTTTTTAAAATATATTTTATTGATTTTTTACAGAGAGGAAGGGAGAGGGATAGAGAGTTAGAAACATCGACGAGAGAGAAACATTGATTAGCTGCCTCCTGCACACTCCCTACTGGGGATGTGCCCGCAACCAAGGTACATGCCCTTGACCGGAATCGAACCTGGGACCCTTGAGTCTGCAGGCTGATGCTCTATCCACTGAGCCAAACCGGTTAGGGCAATATTTGTTATTTTTAAATACATTTTTCTTATTTAAAAACATTTAACAAAACAATTTCGGTGTTTTTTGGGTGTCCAGAATGGATTAAAGGCATTTCAATTCATTGTAATGGTGAAAATTGATTTGACATACGAGTAATTTGAGTTACGAGCTCTGTCACGGAACGAATTAAACTCGTAAGTCAAGGCACCACTGTACGTTGCTTCTGCAACACCTGGATCATGCTCACAACAAAGCTGATGGAAAGACAGTAATTAATATTCAAGGTCAGTTTAGGAACATCATAAAAATATTAAAGTCAAAAGTGAAAAGCAAGGTCTTATGCTTGTGAGAATTATAAGAATCAACCTGTAATCTTTTTTTGTCAAAGGAGGACGTTCCTCAGCTTAAGAGCAGTCATTTTGAGCCCTAGCCGGTTTGGCTCAGTGCATAGAACGCCGGCCTGCAGACTGAAGGGTCCCAGGTTCTATTCCAGTTAGGGGCACATGCCTGGATTGTAGGCTCGATCTCCCCGCTGGAGGCAGCCAATCAATGATTCTCTCAGCTGCCATTCTAAGTTGCATGACTTGCAATTTCCCAGGAGGCCACCATTTTAAGTTTTGGTTTCCTAAATGTCTAACCTCCCCCACCCTCCTTTGAATTAGCCAATCGTGCAAGAATGTGAACCCGAGCCTTAAGCACTCAGGATGAGGGGCAGACTGTGCCAGGGATTAAATCTGAGTGCGAAGTCTTTGCTTACCAGACTCTTTGTTGGTTGCACACCCTTCTGCAGAAGTAAAGATATTGCTTTGCAGTCTGACCCCCAAGTATCCTTTGTGTTCTACCAGGACCCCTTAACTCTGGGGCTTGCCTTATTTCTAACATGCTGAGTGAAAGAAATAAGGAGTTAATCAATGAATGGTATAATTTAAAAGAATATATCAGTATGAAAAGGATAAAGAGAGACCTCAAATATAATAATGAGATTCTTAATAATTTTCTAAAGCAGGAGAAAGTAAATTCAATAGCTTAGAAATTGAGCTTCATCACACAAGAGATGCTCTCAGAGAAAGGACTTTGGATTTAGAAGGTGTAGAAAGAGACTTAAGCCAAACACAGTGTCAAAAGACAGAAGATACAGTTGTTAGACAACTTCAAAGAGAACTGGCTGACACCCCCAAAAAACTATCTATGACAGAGGCTTCACTGGAGGGTGAATCACGTTTTTGTATGAATTTAGAAGATGAGAAACACGAGTTAAAGAAGGAATTAGATCAAAGCAGAAATCAATCTCAGCATGAAAAGGAACAGTGAAAGAAATAAACAGTCAAAGAGTTAAACCTATCTCTGAAATATAGCTGGCATCAAGAAATGAAAATGGTGAATTAGAAAAAGAGATTACCAGGTTTATGGAGTTTTGAGAAGATTCTTAGATTCCAGATGTTCTACAAGATGGGCTGGGAAATAAAGTGAGCCCAGCCACCCCACAGAGCAGGCCTCAGTGCTGCCCAGCAGAAAGGTCTTGTGAACAAGCCACCCCCGGCATCTCCCCAGGAGTCAGTGTGCCAGTATGGGGACATAGCCGGCAGGCAGAATCAGACCCACATGTTCCGTTACTAGAATAATGCATTGAGAACTGCTTTATTGGCAAGCACGTGAATGACTCTGCGTAAGGAAACTGGGCCTGTACCTCCTGAGTAACTCAGGTGGCCTGGACATCCCTCCAGTTACCAATTTTCTTAGCCTCCTCCTTAGCGAGAGGCTGATCACAATGCTAGGTAAGCTTTCTTCCCTTGACAAGTCTAACAGCACAGGGTGATGGCCAGGAAGCACCAGGTAAACCATCTTCCTGCTGAGTAGAATTCTAACCTTCATGTTATTAAACCATGAAAAATACTTTGTTTACAAGATTATCAAAATTAAAATTTGGTTTTCAAGTTCTTCCAGAAAGAAAAAGAAATGTGATTGATTCATTAAAAAACATATGTGTAAGCTGACTGGGTGGCTCAGTTGGTTGGATCATCATCTTGTACACCCAAAGGTTGTGGGTTCGATTCCTGGTCAGAGCACATACCTAGGTTGTGGCTTCGAACCCCATTTGGAGCCTATGTGTGAGGCGACCGATCAATGTTTGTTTCTCTCTCTTTCTCTCAAATCAATAAACATATCCTCAGGTGAGAATTAAAAAACAAAAACATTTGTAATTATTGTGCATTTTTAGCTGTACTTTATGAAGTCTCAAAGATTCCCATGCCTCTGTCAGCTTCCTGCATAGGTCCATTTCACTTGTGTAATAATATATCTATAATAATAAAAGCATAATATGCTAATTAGACCAGACGTCCTTCCGGATGACCTTCCAGATGAAGTCGGGGCTGTGAGGGAAGCCCGGGTCCTGGGTGCTTCCCTGCCAGGGTGCCAGAGTGAAGCCAGTGCCAGCAGCCGGGGGAAGGAAGGCCTACTCTTGCACCAATTTTGTGCATCGGGCCTCTTGTAAATAATAAATCAGCATTTTGTTGACTTAAGATTTTCATCCAAAAACTCAATAACAGCTTCTTCATCTGCTGATTGAAGCAGTCTCTGAATTAGCTGATCCAGGCACTTCTCCCCACATAAAAATTTCTGGTAAAAGAGAGAAATTTTTATGAAAATCTGGTCACTAGAAATAAAGGAGAAATGAAGAAAAGAATTAAGTGTAATTAAGTATACACTTAATTCTTTTCTTTACAGTCATTGTTTAATAGCAACAAAGAATTACTAATCTACAATACAATGAATAATACTATTACTAACTTGGGAGGATGCTCATTGTTACTGACTCATATTCTTCACAACTTTTATTTATTTTTTTATTGAAAAGTAGCAGTTTAAGCCCCAAGTGCAACATTGTTAACAATACTTTGACTTTAAAGGGGGGGTTTCCAAAAAAGCTTATGAATCTTATATCACCAAATTTTACCATGTTATAAAGTCCTGAATAGATGAAAAATGTGTTTAATTTTTAGATGATTAAAAAATGGCATATAAAGAGAACAATTGATCTATCTGTCCTATACCACATAATTCTGGTTATTATGGCTTTTTATGTGAAAAGTGAATGTAAAAGAGTAAATACAATTATATTCTATTTTAAATTAGCATTTTGCTTAAAAACCAATCTTGTAGAATTTGAATTTTTCCAATAACTCTGAAGACAACAAAACAGAGATCCAAATCAACTTTTGAAATTTACTATGCCTCTCTCTTTAAAATTCCTCTCTGCCTGGCTTTTCTGACAACACAGTTCTAAGTTCTCAAACCATTTTGGGGAGAATATATTTGCTGAATCCTTTCTCCTCTGGTACTTGCACGCGCCCAGTCAGTGACGGGGATTGAGCCTGCAACTGAGGTATGTGTCCTTGACTGGAATGGAACCCAGGACCCTTCAGTCTGAGGGCCGACACTCTATCCACTGAGCCAAACCGGCTAGGGCTATTTAGTCTTTCTTAATGGTTTTAAAGTTGATTTTCGGTTGA